>NW_024582399.1:1291261-1322739 GCF_018398535.1 Haplochromis burtoni
CACACACACACACACACACACACACCACTAGCAGTCTGAACCATTGATATGAGGTAGGGTGCATCCATGTTATCCATGTTAAATTCTGACCCTGCCATCTGAATGTTGCAGCAGAAACTGAGACTCTTCAGTCCAGGAAACATATTTCCAGTATAGTGAAACCAGAGATGCTCTCCTGCACGCCTTGGTTGTTTTGAATGGTTATTTGACTTCCTGTTAACTTGAAGCAGTCTGGCCATTTTCCTCTGAAATACACTGAACTGCTGCCATGTGATTGAGTGATTAGGCATGTGTGTTAACGAACAGTTGAACAGGTGCATATTGCAGCTCAAGACTTTTGCACAGTATTGCAGCTTCAAATAAGTAGATACCATTTGAAATACAAATATAGTGATTAGCTCAAAAATGACATTTGCAGCCGACTGGCATTACGGTTGAATGCTGCTTCAACATTTCCTGACTGCGAGACTTCAAAGATATGCCTCCTTAAAGGCCTCTTGGCTAAAGCACCTACAGTATACAGTAAACGCTACGCTGAAAGACCAGACTCTGTTCAACGCCACTCATATCATCTATATCTGCTCACAGACCCATCAGGTCAATAATGTTTCATCTGAGGAAATAAATAAATAAATAAAAAAAAGCAGGCTGAGGCTTTAATTAAAGAAGTGGCTGGCCATTGAGTTGTCCATCAGAGGCTTCAGGAGAGTGAGTGAGTGAGTGAGAGGGAGCGAGAGCAGCGACTTTCATCCTCTGGCTTCAAACACTCTGCTGAAAATGGAGTTTTTGCCACTCTGGCTCCAACGTAGCGGACGGCCCTCAGTGCGTGACGACTCGCACCCCGCGGCGTCAGCGGGGAGTCTGCTCAAAAGCACCACACACGCACACACACGCATATGCAATAGATGAAGACGGGAACTCACATAACATTTGCACAAAAAAATAAAACCTGGCGTGCACAGAAGCACACATTGTCCTCGTGCACGCCCGTACAAACGAGAGGAGGAACTAAGTAGTCGGCGTGGAAGCTCTAGGAGCATAATGACTGCTTCTGAGGGAGACAGACAGCCAAAGAGCTGAACATCTCTCTGAAAACTGGACTCTTTTATGTAACGGCTCTTTATAGACCTATAAACTACAATAACAAAAAGTGTGTGTGTGTGTGTGTGTGTGTGTGTGTGTGTGTGTGTGTGTGTGTGTGTATGTGAAAAAGGATGCAGTTAACTCTGGAGAGCTCTGAGTCATCTTTCCACACTGACAGCAGAGCATTCGTACCTGTCTCCTAGAAGCGCGATAGCACAAAGCGTCTATGGGTGTGTGTGAGTCTGCGTGCTTACCTTGAAACAGATATCCCGAGAACACCTACGTAAACTCTCATCTGTACCAAGGTGACAAATGAAATAGCGGCAGAGCCAGAGAGTTGAAGATAAATGGCACAACCTCGGTGTGGAGCAATTAAACCTCTCTCCATGCCCACATTATTCACTTCCTCCTCCCTCCTCCTTCTCCCTGCTCCTCTCTTCAGGGGGTCCCAGCCTCACTTTGTTTGTTTTAATTATTTTTCCGTATGCAAATGTGCCTTTCCTTCATAATTGCTGCATGAGCTCCTTGTCTCTGATTTAGAGCATTGAGGCGGGAATAGAGTAAGTTTGGGGGGATGGGGTTAAAAAGAGAAGAAAGAAAAGAAGGAGTGCTGGTTATCGATTCCAAGGGAGCCATTTTTGGAGAAGTCATCAGTAAGGTAGCAGTAAGGGTAATCAATCGTTCGCGTACATTACACCACCTCCTCCTTCTTTCATGTACTAGCAGCATGAGAAGTGTTAATGCTACCTCTCAGCATCAATCACACACTGAGATGGGCGGGGTGGTGGTGGGAACAAGTGCTGGAGGAGAGAGCAGTGGAAGAGAAATACAGATGCAACAAAGAGAAAGAAGGAGTAGAAAATATCTAAAAGAGGGGAAAATAATGGAAACGGCGGGTTGCGAGGAAAGACAAATGCTGTCTGACTCTGAACATCCACAAACCTGAACTCACTTCAGAGAAACATCACTTCTCTCACTTCAGACTGCTGCTGCAGGTCAAGAAGCGGCAAAGAGTTATAAAGACTAATGTGCTAAAATTGAAAAGAAATTGATTTTCTATGGAGTCATAATAAAGACTAAATGTTTTTCAGCATTGAGAGTATCCATCAAATTGTCTTGACATCAATTATGAGGTCAAGGCTATTATTAATATGAGGTTATTAAGGTTTGGTATTGTAATCTAAGACCCCATTTAAATCTGGTGTTAACTTGCAGTTTGGATCTGGATTGGAAGAGAATCTCCGGCGTCATCCACATCTACCTTTTCCACACTAAATGGCAAAATACAGAGTTCGTTCAAGCTAGGCGTGAATGTTTTCATGGCGGATGTCTGAAATACTCTGGGTTAGATCTCAGTAACACATGCTGAGAGACTAGTTGGCAACAAAGGAAAGTGTGTATTTGGTGACTGGTTGATCAGCAGTTATTGGCAGGTGCTAGTGTTGATGCAGGGAACAGTACAGCACAAAAAAACCCACCTTTCACTGCTTCAGTTGCTAGTAGGTTGTCACCGGTAGTTTGCATGAAAGACACTGTGAAGTACAAAAACTTGCCAAATAGTCACCAAGTGGTTGTGAAAGTTGAATTTTTTTATTTTTCAGACGGGACAGACATGACTGAGAGATAGGAAAGGGAGAAAGAAAGATGAAGGAAAAGAAAAACAGAAGGGAAGAGGGACAGTGAGAAAGGGCACTTAAAAAGAGAAAGAAGAGAAAAAAAATCTCCTGGATCACCTGTTGAGAGAAAAAGAAGAGAAAACAAGCAAAAACAACAGAGCAACATACTAAACACAACACCATCACGTTAATCTAGCTAAGTGTAAACAGCAGTAAATACTAAATATTGAATGTTGTTGTGCAGCAAGCAGGACCGACAGCTTGGAAGTAGCAGCCAATAAACGTGTAGTTTATGTCTATGAACAGTGAACACCTGTGTGGATCAGCACGCTTGTATTCAAAAGGTTTCCCCATGTAACGGTCTGCTAGAGGATGTAGAGAGCCATAGCCCCGTCCCCCAGGGCATGAAGCAGGCATGGAGGAGATCCAGGCCCCAGACATCCAGAGGCCCCAGAGTGCGAGAGCCCAAGGAGGACCACCGGAGGGGCATGCGTGCCACCCTCCTTGGAAGAGCTGAGGAGAGCCCAGATGAGGGGTCACCCAGTAGCCACGGAGCAGAAGCCAGAGGGGGCTGGACAGACGTGCCCGCCGGCTCTGCCGGCAGCCAGCTGTGCCAGAGTGAACCGAGCCACAGGCCCAGAGGCCCGACGGCCCCCTACGCCCCGGAAGAGGCCTGACCGAGCAACAGGCACCAGGCCCTCGCCAAGTAGTCAGCGGGAGTGAGCTGGTACATACCTGAGTGCCCAGCCCCGGACACCAAGAACCTCCAACGCACCGACCCCTGAGGGCATCAGCTACCGGCAGGGAGTGTGGTGAGGGGAGAACGAAAGTTGAAAAATTAAACTGTAAATGGGCTTTTTTCTACTCTAGCTGACGACTAAAAGTACTTTTTTTACTCCAACCCAAATTCACACAGTCATAGTCATTTATTTATCTATACTGAAGTCCACTCTGATGGATGCACCTGAGGCAACTCAGGGTTCAGTATCCTGTCCAAGGATAGTTTGATAGGACTGGAGGAATCACAGACCAGGTCATCTATCTGCCTTCCAATTGGTAGATGACCTGCTCTAACACCTGAGACACAGCTTTCCATAATGACTGACACAAGACAGGTTAGTTTTACCCTACTGATGATGTGTTGTTGCAATAGTAACGACACACTGCTCACTAAGAGACGAACTGCAGATTTAGTGGTCACTACTGTCTGCGGGATTATGACCAAATGCTTCTGTGTCAGTCCTGCTAGAAGCAGTGACAGTGTAGTGTTGTGGATCTTTGATAGGTCTTTGATAACAATCCCACCCGAGCAGATGAAGGAAAGCTGCTCGTCACTGGGTTGCTTGTGGAGAACCTGGTGCAAAAAAAAAATTTTTGGTCAGGGTCGTGCAGAACAGCTAATTGCTGCCACGTTTTGAAAAAGTGCAACACAAACTGTAAACAGAGAACAATTTGTTTCAAAGTAAAAGTGGGACGCTTGAAATGTGTTGATTGCAGTGAAACCTTTACTTTGAAAGTGAATTTGTTCATTTCATGTCACATGTTTTCAAGTTTCTCATCACCTCCTGGTCTCTTGGCTGGTGTCATTGAGGCCTTAGTAAGATGTTTTTTTGGTTAAAAAGACTGATTTGTGAAGATTAGGAGATCTTTATCATCATCATTATTATAATAAAGACGTGGTCAAAACTTGGAAATTATTCCAAGTAAAGAAAAACACTTCATGCTTTGATTTAAAAGCAGATGTTTTGCTGACCCATCAATCCACACCACTCTGAAAGAAGTCATATGGCTGATGAAGTCTTGGGAGGACAACGTCTTCAAGCAGAGGCTGTAAATTGCTCCAAATACAAAGACAAAAGTAAGTTGAGTCCATACAGCAATCTGGCAACACATCGGCCAGTCTGCTGACTTAGCCTCTGGAGATGGCGGCCAAACATTTTGGGACTGTTGGTGTTGCCAGTGAATATATGAGCCAAGACTTTCTGTTACATGCACTGGCCACTGTTGATGACTGTGTAAAAGTTTTTAAAAACTAACAAAAAGGAACACTGTGCACAGACAGACAATAACTGATTGTCTTGAAATTGAATTCTGGCAAATGCTTTCCCTCTTTTGTTGAAAACACAGACTCTTAACCTTCATGCAACCGAAGCCTTCTCATAAATGATGGAAACAAAAAAGCTTAAAAAAAATCGTATTCTTTGTCTCTTGATTACTCTTGCTCCTTCTATTTTAGGCATATATTGTATATACAGGCATATTAAATGGCCTGTATTTATATAGCGCTTTACTAGTCCCTAAGGACCCCAAAGCGCTTTACATATCCAGTCATCCACCCATTCACACACAGGTGATGGCAAGCTACATTGTAGCCACAGCCACCCTGGGGCGCACTGACAGAGGCGAGGCTGCCGGACACTGGCACCACCAGTAGGCAACGGGAGAAGTGTCTTGCCCAAGGACACAACGACCGAGACTGTCCAAGCCGGGGCTCGAACCGGCAACCTTCCGATTACAAGGCGAACTCCCAACTCTTGAGCCACGATCGCCCACCACTTAATGTTTAATGTAACTACAGCCAGTAATCAATCTTAGTTCCTCTCTGGTCCTCGTGTGGTTTCATGAGTCTCCACAGACAACCGAAATCACCCAAGCAAAGTGGAGCTCAGAGCTCAGCTCAGGAGCTGAATAAACATTTTCTCCATTCTGTTATTCACAATGAACCAGCTGTACACTGATCAAAATGCTGCATGTTGTGCGCAACCCCAGTGGCCTAATTTAAAAGGCACTGGTCTCCTAAGCCAGGGATTGTGAGTTCGAAGCTCATCTGGAGCGATTTCCCGCAGAGTAGCGCAGTGGAAGTGTGCTGGGCCCATAACCCAGAGGTCGATGGATCGAAACCATCCTCTGCTAGTCTTTTTAGACAGCCAACTTTCAATTGTTAACTGGTTCCTATATGTATTCACTAACTCTGTCATTGCTAGCACCTGGCTGGATCTTTATTAATTCTTCATGATTCAACAAGGCCCTGGAAACATTCCTCAGAGATTTTGCTCCATGTTGACATGACAGCGTCGCATAGTTGCTGCAGTTTTGTCGGAGGCACATCCATGATGAGCACCAATGATCAAATTATGACCCTACCATCCATATTTTGCAGCAGAAATTGAGACTCCTCAGACCAGGCAATGTTTTTCACATCTTCTATGTGAATTTTAGCCTCAGTTAACTGTTGTTAGTTGACAGGAGTGGCCACTGGTGTGGTCCTCTGCTGCTGTAGTGTAGAGATGCCCTTCTGCATCCTGTATAACCAGTGGCTATTAGAATTACTGTTGCCGTCTTATAAACTTGAAGGAGTCTGGACATTCTTCGCTGACTTCTAACTGGATATTTTCTTTTTGTCAGATTGGGTGGGGAAATCCCAGCAGATCAGCAGTTCCTGAAATACTCAGACAACGATGCCATGTCCAAAGTCTCTTAATCACCTTTCTTACTGATTCTGATGCTCATTTCAAACTTCAGCAGGTCAGTTTGATCATGTCTACATGTGTAAATACACTAAATTGTTGCCATGTGATTCGCTGATTTGGCGCTTATGTTAATAAGCAGTTGAACAGGTGTATCTAATATACTGCCCGGTGAGTGAATTTCTACAGTGAGGGGAACCAATCCTTGCTGACCTTTTCAGTTTTAAAAAACGTAAAAATGTTTTATTAAAATTTCACCATAAACCCAGGGGAAACATGTGGTTTTAATTAAGTTATAACCAACAGTACCAACACCTACTGCTGCAAGATGGAAGAAAATTATCATCTGGTCTTATATCTTGGATATGATTATCCCAAAGTATATAAGTTAGTTAGACTAGACTGATGAACTGATGACAGAAGTGGAAAAATGGAAAAATTAGTCCAGTTTTGCCTTTCGATCCCAGTGGTAGACATATTTTGAGGCAGGTAGTTGTGTTTGAATAAGGATCGTTAATGAGGTCTGCTCTATATACATATATTTATATGTATATATATATAAAAAAGAAAAGCAGAAAAGGATAGGGACTGAGACTTGAAGATTCAGAGAGAAAGACGGGGCGGGAGAGGAAGGGAGTACAGTGAGTTGGCTGTGCGCTCAAAGACAAGAGAACAAACCCCTCAAAGTCATTCAGCTAATCCATCTCGACAACACTGAAGCCTCATCATATCGACCCCTCCCTAAGCTGTACACACAAACACACACACATACACACATTTCACTCCTTTCCTGACAGGCCCTCTCCCCCCTTCTCCTTCCTCACCACCACCAGCAGCAGCACAGCTCCTCTCCGGCTGTTTAAAGGAGAGAGAGGGATGAAACGAACAGGAGGTGGAGGAAGGAGGAGGAAGGTCAGGAGGGAGAAAGAAGGGAGGAAGCAAAGGGAAGAACAGCTGAGGTTTACCCCGTTGGCGATGCAGCGGCATGGACTCTGGCTGCTTGAGAGCCTCAGCCCCTCCTCCCCCCAACCACCACCAGCACCACCTGACTACTACAATAACTAGTAACCTCTACGACTGATGACTTCACTAACTGACCACCCACGTCTCATGTTTCCAAGCCCGGCGTCCCTCACAGAGGAGAAAGGTGGGGAATCCTCTCTTTCTGCAAAAAAAAGAAAAAAAGAGGCCCTTACATAAAAGCCTAACCAACCCTCACTGCAGTTTTTCAAATTAAATTAAAAGATGACAGTTCCTCAGGTGCTCAGCAAGATTCATGACCCAATAGAAGGAGGTGAAAGCGATTTGAAGCTACAATATGCAGCTTTTCGCCTGCAGCCTGTGAGGTGTTTTCACCGGGCCTCCCTTCCTTGCCCCCCCCCCACCACCACCACCACCTCGCCTTGTCAGAATCCTATCCTCAATGCTTTTTCCTCAATTTGATGAGCTGTCAACCTTGACTGGGCGCTGAGCCCAGCCCGCAGCCAAGGTAACAGACGAAAGCAGTCGATCTACAATTAAAGGACATATAAACATAAAAATACAACCGCCTTCACTTTCGTCTCTGCGCTGCAGCTGTTTGAACTGTTTGCTCTACATTACATGGGCATTTTATAACAAAATACAGCTTTTGGGTTTATTTGTCTTTTCCCTCTTGTCCATTGGCTATTTGATTTAAAACAAAGTTATAGTGACTCAGAACTCATGATATAAATCAAAAGAGAGGGTTGCACAGCAAGGCATAAAAGGAATGCATTTTAATAAACTACCACAGGCTCATTTGACACATAAAGCAACAGATTCTGGCTGATGTTAGACCCCATTCACATGGGCCTAGAGACTGGTTGTCAACCCACAGGAGACCTCAGTTCACTAGGGAAGAAAAAAGTTTTTTGTTTTTTCAAATTGAGGTTGCTGGCAGTCTTTAAGTGAAACTGGTTGCGAAGAGGTGATCACTAGTGATGGTAAATTTGATTCTTTTTACTGAATCGAGTTTTAATGAGTCACTCACCAAAGTGAATCGTGTTTTTTGAGTCATTTGATTCACTGAGTCAGTTGACCACAGGGTGCAAAAAATGTACATTTTCACTCAAACTTAATTTGTTTCTCTTTTCATGTATATCCTACTGCTGATTCTAAAAGAAAACAATTATTTTAAAAAAGAGCAAAAAAATTTCTAAAGGGAACATTTATTTTGTTTATTTTTATTTTATTAGTATTTTCCTTAAATGTGTCAAATATATATTTTCTCATCTAAATGTCCACTGAGCTGTGAACCAGGGGGCGGTAATGCGCCTTAACATTGGTTGCCAACCAAGAAGAAGAAGAAGCTGTGAGCCAGGATGGAGGGGGTGAGTGAGTGAGTGAGTGGCCCTGTCTCAATATGCGTACTTGTGCGTACTTGCGTTCTTGTGATACGTCATCAGTCGGAGACCAAGTACTGTTCTAATTCAAAGTACGCATCAAGCCGAGAATGCGAAAAAGTCCCGGATGTGTTCTCGCTCCGCCTGTTTTATCGAGCATGCATCGGTGGTGACTTGTGTGGACTTGGTACAGCTAAATATCCCAGAATGCATTTCGTCCAAAACTCAAACGCAGCAATAGCGGACGAGCGGGGCTAAAAACTTTTAAATATTACTCTTTCTGCGTCACAAAATAAACTTCTAAGTTATTTTCAAGCGAGAATGTAGCTGTGTAAACTTCAAATATCTGCTCGATTTATCAAGATATCATATATTTCCAAACGCGCTCCGACGTTTTCGGAGACGTCTGTGACCCGCCAGCTCCATAGCAGACAGCGAGGTCGAAGATCACTACAGCCGGCAAGAACAGCGAACTCCCGGCACATCGTTTTCAAAGTTAAGCTTCATAACATATTACTCACAGTTAAATTATGAGGGGACGGCAGTAAAAGCTCTGGACCTGTGGCATCATCAAGTACGCTGGTGTTCCAATTGTACAAATTGCGAGTCCGTGTTCGTGTTCTCAGCAAGTTCGTACTCCCGTGCGGTCTCGGCAAGTCCGGTCTCACCGAGAACGCGAGTACGTACTTGCGTACTAAGAATTGAGAAAGGGCCAGTGATTCGTTCGCTCTATGATTCAGCACAGGAAGGGAGGGGGTGAGTGAGTCCTGAGTGATTAGTTTGCGCTATGATTCAGCACAGGAAGGGAGGGTGTGAGTAGCTCAAATGTGCTGTTAGCATGTTAGCTATTTACTTGATGTGAGCTTCTACTCAGGGTTTTTTCTTCCAGTTCAGAGCAGAATTTTTTTTGTTAAGATACTGGATGTTGTGTTTTTCTCCACAATTTTAATTATAAGCTAGATACATTGCTGCTAACAACAACAGGGATCAGTCAGTGAGTCAGTTGGGCTTGTGAATCATGATTCATGAGTCAGTAAAGTGATTCTCGAGTATTGAACGATTCGTTCATGATTCGCGCATCACTAGTGAACACTGCCTCACCCAAAACATGTTAGTTAATGCTTTGGTTATTAGTAGGTTAGTAGAGTTTCCATGGAAAATGCCAATATTTCTATAAAGACTAAAGAAATACTTGCTACCCAATAAATACCAATGAGGCTTCAATGTCATGGACGCTCTCAGGTCGAAAATCAGCAGCAGTTTGTTTGTTTTCAGTTTGGCTAACTCTATTGAAAACGCCTAAATCAAGCCTGTGGATGGCTATGTGACTACGGAGATGCTAGCAGTATACAAACTCTAACTGGAGAAAGTTAAACACAGTAACAACAATTTCATGGCCACAACAGTTCTTAAAACACACAGTTACAAAGTAACACAATTAGGATAAAAACCATAAATTAAAGAGGTCTATCCCAACATACTGTGAATGCAATCTCACATTCACGTATACGGTTTTACGTACAAACAAAGTTCAGGTAGTACAACCTAAAAAGTTTGTCCGTCTTAGGATTTCAAAGGTAGTCAGTGCATCAAAAGACACATGTATGCATGCAAGACCGTCCCGTGCCAGGAAATTAATAGGCGTGTTTATGTGATTGCAACACAAGAGTAAAAAAATGAAGCTGTTTTTAACAGTAACGCTACCCATCCTTGTTAAAGGTGTCTGCTAATTTGAATGCAAACAGTACTGTAAGACCACGTGTTTCTGTGGCAGCTTTAAGTTGATTTAGTGCAATACTTAAAGAGTCTGACATGTATGCATACACACAGCCTTTATCGACAAGTGTTCGAAAGAAGAATCACTGTGGTGCAATTTCAAATGGCTTCGGACACCGGATGCGGATGCACATGCTCTCTTAAATTCAGAATGATCTGTCTCATAAGCGAGATTCCCCTCTCACTGTTCAGATTACCACTTCTTCTACTGTAGTTGTTCCTCTTTAAATGACACCAGCTGAGACGAACTGAATGTTCAAATGTCTATGGAATTAAACACATACAAACATGTTTCTTCTCATCCAACTATAAGATTAGAATGGCAATAAGTCAGAGCTTCTCACAGCCTGCGAGGAAAAGATGCGCATCCAAATTTCGCTCAGGCTGAGGCTTCTTTCCAAATCCTTACTTGGATTCGTGCTCACTCATACCAGATATTTTTCTTTCTTTCTTTTTTTTTTTTTGAAAAGAAGTGCTGGAAATGAGCAGTCCCAGACTTAATGAACAGCTTTACACATTATTAATGGTTGTTGATCAAAATCACCATGGCGACCGGAAAGCAGCAGGTCACGTCGACATTCAAGCCAACTGCTTTCTGTGTCACTCTTTTCCCTCCCCGCAGCTCTCCGTGTCATTCCATCCTCCTAAGCACTCAAATGGGCGAAAGCGCCGCCAGAAAAGTACATTTTTTCCTGTCCGACAGTGGATTGGCTGCCCGTGGAGAGGGGGATTGTGGGAAGGCAGGGCGCCGAGGCTCTGATGTTGTGTGGCCGTTGGCATCTTTTAGATGCTCTGCCCCCAGGACCGATGGCATTACTAAAGATTACTGCGCCACACTTGGCAGCAGTGTGTGCGTTTTTATTGTGTGTCTGTGTGCGTGTGCTGTGAAACTGGGTGTATGCATTCAAGCATGTGCACTCGGCCCTATGCTTAGAGGTGAATGGACCTGAGTGTGTGTGTGTGTGTGTGTGAGAAATTTCTGTCCCCTCTGGACAGCTGGTGTGCCAAAGCCTGTTGAGCTGTTTGTCACACTTCTCTCACTCAGGAGAGCTCAAACGGCGAGCAGAGGCCTTTCACGGCTGACATGCTGGAGACTGTACACACACACACACACACACACACACACACACACACACACACACACACACACACACACACACACACTCACTTTCCTACTTATTTTAAGCAGCGATGCTCACACTGAAAAATTATGACAACTGTTTGCCTCTGAGTCTTGTGCTATATTTTTGTTGATCCAAATATCAGAATGTATTCCCTGTGTAAGGTCGTGCAGGTTGTAAACGATCCTCTTGTTTAGCCAAATTCTCTGTGCTACTTAACCAGAAAAACTCTGAAGTTCATGAAGGCAGAGCCGAATGAAGTGGCATGTCTTATTTATCAAAATGTACCTGAGTCTGCAGGTCCCAGGACTTTGCACAGTGACCACCAAAACAGCACCTGTAGCATTTGAACAGGTCCCTGTTTTTGTAGTTTGATGATGTTTGTGTGTACAATCTTGTTGAATGCATAAAAAAATAATGAACATTTTGCTTCTAAACCCATGGCTGAACTGAATACATAGCATATACTAACTGCAAAGCAAATGCTGTAACTCTCGGCTTCTAGTAGTTTCAGTTAAAGTGGCTAAACCCGGAGTGAGTAGAGCTTGTCAAGCTCTGTGAAAAAAAATCTACTCCCTTTCTGTTTTTTTTTTTTTTTTTTTTTCAAATTTGTCACAAGTACATGTTTCAAATACAAAATGCAGGCTGCTACTAGTACTACTGATACTAGGACTGGATGAAGATATCTGGAGTTTTTCCCTGCCCGTGGAAGGCTGTCAGGCCACTGTTAACCTCAGCTGTCAATGCTGGGTGTAAAGCGTGTTCACGCTGAAGGAGGCTGTTAAACTTTGTGAAAGAAGAATGACATGAGTCGAGGAGTCAACGAAGCTCACCAATGAAAACGGCACTGAGGCGAGTTGTTGAGGATATCCTGAACTTTTCTGTCAGCAAGGACCGCTGTTTTTGCTGCTGTTAGCCCATGTTAGCTGCTGTTAGCCATTAATGAAACATTCTTTGAAGTAGATCTAACTTTTTTGGAAGTTGAGTTACTAAGCGTAATCTCTCATAGGATGTGAGAATGTAATCCAACTGTTTTTAGTGGGAAAGTGAGATTTTTAGGGCACTCAAGCCGAACATTAGCTGGCATCATGATAACATGCTTAATCTGCTGACTAAACTAATTGTGACAATTTTGAGAATAAATAAGGATGCTTCCACAAACCTTAACCCCACGCTTATATTCATAATACGTTTTTATGAGAATACATCAGTTTGTTGGAAAATGTATTTGTATACTATTCTATTTACATTTACATGTGCAGTATCCTTTTTTAATTTAAGATAAACTAAAAAAATTACTTACTGGTAAAGGGTACTAATGTTTTTTCTTCGCTTAGCAACCACACAGGAGAGGTGTGAGCTACCTCCAATAGTTGTGACACATGGTAAAGTTTTAGAAATCTGACATTTTACTGAAATTTTGCAGAAGTGCTCATAGCAGCTACACGCTGCCTTCTTTCCAGCTGCCACAAAACATGAGGAGCAGCCTGGCAAGTAGTAGTTTAGCACGTCTGCTCAATTGTGCTGTAATGGAGACAACGTTGTCAAAAACGTACTGCCATACAGTTCAGGAACAATTTACAATCAAGAAAAGTAGATGTATGCCATAAAATAATCACTAATCTGAAGACAGACAAGATCACACCAGTTTTGGACCGACGGCATCTGTGTGCGTGTGTCTGCAGGTGCTCGCTGAAAAGTGATTACTGATAGTGTGTGTGGATCCATGCACATGCAGTACATCCGTGCACATGAGTATGCTTCCTGTGCTGAGGCCTGCATGCATGTCTGGGGATGCAACATTTGTCTCTCTGTGAATGCATTCCTGCATAAGCAATTCTCTAAGTATTAATTTGAAACTGCTAATCCTTTTTATGTTCCCCTCCTATTCCCTAAAGCTGCAAGGCTCTCATGGCTGTGAATGGTGCAGCAGGGGCACACATAAGCACGTGTACACATAAGCACACATCATCTGTCATGCTTAGTGTGGCCTTTTGTCAACCTCATACATGTCAGTAAATAATTATCAGGATACATTTTATATATTAAAGTTTATGTGTCCATCTGTTTAATAGTCTATTTATAGGCACTTTCATTGGACATATTTAAACTTTTATATTTTCATGTTGATATCAATCTAATCCTTTTATACTTTTTAATTTAACGAAACTGATGTTAAGACAATACCCACATGCTGTATATAAAAGATGGAAACAAAATCACTGGTTCATGGACTAAAGTTTTTATACTTTAACTTCATCCTTTTGGGCGTCTTTGTTGTTTGGAGGCAGATATGATGAAAACTAGGCATGAAGATGGAGTGCTAAGTTAGCTAAGGTTAGTTAACTTATGCTACAGAGGTTGGAGACTGCTGCACGACCAACATGAGCGTCAATCCAAACAACTGTTTCAGAACTATTCTTATCATCTAAAGAATATTTCTAAAATTAAACTACTGGTGTTAAAGGCTGAGCTTGAGATCAGGGCTGTGCAGAGAGGTTTAAAGCGGCGGGTGCTCAAAGTTAAAAAGGGGCACATTGAACCAGGCTGAATAACAACAACACACATTCATCAAGAATCTAATATGGGCAACAAGGCAAAGCAAACGTAGCCGATGCTTTACCTGATGGGTACAATGTTGCTGTTGAGGGGTTGTTGCTGATAGTGCTGGAGGGCAGGGCTGTGTTGATCTGAGACTGTAGACATTAAAAAGTCCATAGGAGAGATGGTAGCTGATTAAACAAGTGTCATGAGATAATAACAAAATGCAAAGATTGGTGACCATAAGGCAACAAAAAACTGTGAGAAATAATTTAGGCTCTGCCTGTGAATCACTCTTTGCTTCTCTTCTTCCTTCCATCCCATAATTTCATCTATCACTCTCCACTTGCTATGTGAGAACAAGGCACAACTTGCTATTGCAATAAACTATAATCTAATTATCCACACCTAACAACTCTTGCACTTAATCTAAAATAAAATGATGACAGAAAAATGTTATAGCACTGCCTTTAGTAGCCTCACACAGCTCCTGCTGTTTCCTCCTCATGTCCTTACCAGGCATGTCTGGACAATGTTATATCATGAGTAATATTTTTTTTAAAAATCCATCTAAATAAAACACACATATCCACGCACACACAGTGACATTTTAGACCTTCTTCAGAATACTGTATATACTATGGGCATCATCCAGAATCCTTACATTATTATTTATTACTAGAGCTACAATAATAAAGCAAAGAGGAGGGGGAAGTAATAAATATGAAATAATGTATTTATGATGATTCCATTTGTTTCACTATCCACTCTGTGCAGGGGCAAAGCTTATTACATTTTTAAACTGTAGAGATACAATAATTTCACTGCTGTAAAATCCAAATTTTGTCTTATTTAAAATATAAATCTAATATAATCTGCTTCTTAATGTATGTTCTTTGAAATACAGCGTGTGTTTTTAATATATTATAATTATAATAATGCATAATTATGTGGACATGCATATTAGATCGATTTTTAGTGAAATATAATCCCTCCAGAAAGGCAGGAAAAGCCCTGTAACTTACTTTAAAACGAAATATGTTCTAAATACTTTAAAACTAAATATGTTCCCTAAAACGGTGACAGAGCTACAGACCCATGACAGCCTTACACAGGTAGCCAGCAGCTATGACCAGCACTACCTGTGCAGTTAATAAAAGGACAGGTAATGTTTGTCACGCTGTTGCACACACAGCACGCTCGTTTGTTTCAGTTCGTCAGTTGCTACAAGACAGCTTACCAACGTGTACATAATAAGCTAATACTCCTGGGTGCTATACACTACAGTGTGCCCTGTACACCTATTTACTGGTTTTGTCGCATCAGTCTGTGTCTCTGAGTTAACTTGTGTTTCTCCTACAGCTCCGGACCGCAAAAAATGCGCGTGCTCTTTGTGAGCTCGTTCCCGGCTCGTAACCAGCGCGTTCTGCCGTCAAGGGCGATCATTGGTTAAATGTGATCATGTGACTGATGCAAGCAAGATCCTTTTATTTAGCAAAACTATGATTAATAGTTAAATATTATTGTTGAGGGGCACAGACAAGACTCCGCACGCACACACACATTAAAAAAATAATAATAATTTGTTTTTTTTTAAAAAGTTGCCTCAACAAAAGGGCACCTTGGGCACCCATCAGGAAAGGGGCGGGTGCTCAAGCCCCTCTAGCCCCCCCCCTCTGCACGTGCCTGCTTGAGATGATTATTTGGATTATTGTAACGGTCATTTTATTTATTTTAACAAATCAGCTTTGAATTGCCTTCAGACTGTACCGAACACTGGGAGAAGACTTTTAATTTGGCTTGTCTTTGGTTTCCACTTTAAATATCTCTGACCTGCTGCAATCTCACTCTCCAGGTCTTCAGGTCAAACGTACTTGTTAAAAAATGTGTTGGCATCGAGCTTTTCAAGCAGCAACACAAAGGTAGGAATTCTCTTCCAATGTGTTTTTGCTGTGCAGACTCTTTTAAAAAGCAGCTGAAGACATTTTTATACAGAAAAGGTTTTAATTAAATTATCATTGTTGTATTTTATTGTTTTGCATTATTCCTATATCCTAAATTTGTATTTCTGAAGTTGAGGGTGCAACACTCTGGATTGCTTGCAATCTTTTGCTGGAGGTGAAAAATTCCAGTAAAACCACAGATTTTTCCTGGTTGAAGGAGGTTGCCATCCTGTTTTTACTCTAATGAGATTGAGCCATTGCTTAGCATCACACACCCATAGACTGTGTAGATACCTCACCCCCAGTTGGTTGCAGCAGATATCTGTCCCTCGCTGAGCCTGGCTCTGCTGAAGTTTTCTTCCTGTTAAAAGGGAGTTTTTCCTTCCCACTGTCACATTGTCAAAGTGCTTGCTCACAGGAGGCCATATGATTGTTGGCATTTTCTCTCATTTCTTTTTTGTATTACAATATAAAGCGCCTTGAGGCAACTGTTGTTGTGATTTGGTGCTATATATATATATATATATATAAAAAGAATAGATATGTGTTAAACTGATATGGAAACCTGATTATGGGGTTTAATTTCACTCACTCAGAAAAAAGAAAATACCTTTCAGATGCTCTTTTATCAGATTGACTTTTTTTTTTTTTTACAATTAGGTGCATATCAAACCAAATTATTACTTAAAACTGCTCCAAAAGACACCAAACACTTAGTTGGCACCTGTTTATTGCCATTCATTCCCCCTGTACATTTCCGGCTACTTTTTTACTGGCATTTTCGAATTCGTCAGTTAGAGAATATTAATCCTTAGTCTCACTGTAAGAAAAATAATCATAGTATCAATATAAGGACTCACAAATGTCATAAATTCCTGGAGGGAGATTGCTGAAACTATCCGAATTGACACAAGGGAATGTACAAGGAAGTGGAAAAAACTGGAGGGACAAATATGTTTGCACCTCAAAAAACCTGAGCACAAGAACGAGTGAGGACCCAGAAAGGGTTTTATTTTTTTCTTCCACCTGGAACATTATATAAAACACCAAGTCAAGACCACACAGTGATTAACACCAGCAGTAACTGCACAAGCAGAAGCATAAATACTGACATTGACACTGGCAACATACATAGGTTACCTCACACACTCCATAAAGATCCTTGGCAGAAGTCTAAATCAGGTCGTTTGCGGATGGCCTCAAGTGGCCACTGGAGGAACTGCAGTTTCTGCTGCTCACTTAATTCTTTCCAATCCCAAAGGTTGCTGCTTGGTCAGAACCAGTTTAAACAGAAAACTGTCCAGTGCTTTACTATGAATCTGAGTTCTGCTACTGAGGAGCTATTTTGAGCTTTTCCCTGGCACCCATTCATTTTTTTTTTCAACAGATAACTTTAAGTGACTCAGAGCTGATGCACTCCTGTGACTTGAAACTCTGGTGCTGGCTGACTCACCAGCACAAAGAGATGAGTAACCACTTAGAAAACATATGGTTTGTTTTAAGTGTGAGCCTAAAAAACTAACTATGACTAAAGTGCATGTTTGTGAGGCTTTGTGTGAGCTGCAGAAACTCATAAATAACACTCTATTTCTTCTTGGATGAATGACACCGCAGTTTTGACTAAATTTTGCTACTGGTTCACCTCGCTGACTGCTGCAGTCCTCCATAATTAAAAGCAGTGGGCTATAAATGATATGTGATTGCTCTCGTGTTCGGGAGTAATAATGTTTGCATTTTACATGACGGTGAATATAACCGACAGAAAAAAAAATAACGGGGGAAGACCAAAATCACCAGAAATGGAAAGAAGGTAAAAAGATACAAAGTAGAAAGCAAGAAGAGGGGATAGGAAACACAGGAGGGATGAAAAGTTGTTCTTTTTGTTAAAAAGCGGGAGTTAGAGAAGCACATGTTAAACAGAGCTGGACGGACGAACGTGTGCAGGAGGTGAGAACATAGCAGAAGAAGAGGGGAAAAGGAGAGGGTGAAAGAGAGGAGACGTCCTCTCTGCTTTCAGATCCATGAGCTCCAGAGCAGTAAATTTGTCGCCATTTCACGGCCGTCAGCCGGGGCCAGTAAAACGGCGGCGGTGGCGGCGCTGAGAAGACAGACCCCGGGGGGCCGAGGTGAGCCTGAAGGACGAGCTGTCCCTCACACACACACTTGCTCTTTTTCTCACTAACACAGTTTGTCTGCCTTTTGCCGTTCTCACACACACTTCCGCACAGGCGTCCTTACCCCCCTCTCTCTTCACACCCAATTTCTCTCGTCAATTTGCCTTCTTTTGCTCTTTTTTTTCACTTTTGCTCACACTCGCGTACCACCGCTCCCGATGAGGGAGACCCCCTGGTGTCCGAGAGGAGTCCTGAGGCGCATACAGATCCCAGGGAGCCTGGCTGTGGGACTACGAGGGTCGCGGCCTGGAGGCCCCAAAGTCCCATCCTTCATTTCCCATCATTTGGAAAAAGGATGGGCAGGAAGTTCCTTGGGAGAAAAGGAAAAAAAAATATCGCAGGATCACAGAAATCAAGGGCAACCGTGTTAAGATCAGGAGTGTGTGTGTGTGTATGTGTGTGTGTGTGTCTGCAACACAATGGGAAAAAGACAGAGTGTGAGACATAAAGCGTATTAGGGGGTGTTTGGGAAGACGAGTGAATGACCCATAAAGATATAAAGAGGCTGGCGGTGTGAGTTTTCCGCAGGCTTTATCCATTAAACTGAGTCCCATGGCTCAGAAATGACAGATAATACACACTGTGACTGCTTGTCACAATTCCTCTGTCGGCCCTGACGGCCAGTCGGTCAGCACACATGTAGTGTTAAAACACTGGAGAGGATTTTAGAAAAGTGGGACAAAGACGGACAAAGAACATGACACAAAAATCTGACAGCAGATTTAACTGTTTGCGTGTAATAATCACAGGAAATGTGTTCATATTTGTGTCTGTATTGAAAGAAGAAGAGTGCAGTCAAAGTCCTCGAAGCTAGCTTCAATCAGGTTCCTGCATGGAACCATCTTCATCTTCAACACAATCAGTTAGCCCTATGTGATACGAAATGAACAAAGACAGGTATTGTGTGATATTTCATCGCTTTCCAGGCAATCAAGAGATTTCTTAACAATTTTCAGTGCAAAAAACGTAAATATTTATGATAGGCATCATGAATCGGTGTATTTCTGCAAACTGAGACATTTACAAGAAACCAGTCAGAGACCATAAAAAACAGATCTCACCCAATGGTTTAGGTCCCATCTGGGTGTTTCCACTAGTTTTTTACCAGTGCGTGTGGATGCCGAATAAACTCACCAATCACAATATTAGTTATACTTGTCTAGCTGTGTGTTAATGCAAATCAGTGGGGGAGTGGGGGGTGGCTTACTGGGCTTAACCCCGGGTTGTTTTTTCAGAAGCCTTTTGGAGTGTAATTTTTTCATAGTTAGATGCCTGGCTGACAACTGAAAAAAAAAAAAAACTACACACAATATTCGAAGCACATAGTGCACACTGTGGGAATTTACGACTGTGCGTAAATCCCCCCTAAGATTGGTATGATCCGAGCTCAGGCACTAAGCGGGGCGGGGCAGCTGCTGCCTGCGAGTGCGCTGTTAGAGAAACGCAGCCAGGCAGACAGAGGAGAACTGAAGTTCGACCAGGTACCAAAGCAAATCATTCGTACTGTACAAATAATGTAAATATGATGGTGAATCACGAAAGATTGATATCAAACTGATCACTTGACCCATTTTACATTACTCGCTCTTCAAGTGAATCAACAAATGGCGAAATGAAAAGCCGAACAACAACAATGCTGTTTCTTTAGAGAGTCTTAGCTTACGTGTGTGTTTATTTCATATTTTCAGTTGTTACCCTCCACAGCTAAATAAATCAGTTTCAGTAATGCACTGATATACAAGAATGGACATAAGGGGCTTCTTTCAAAGAAAAAACTCTGGTAGTATTTTATATATTATGCTTTGTATGTTGTTCAGTATATGTCTATGCAAAACAAGAGGAACTTCAATACACAGCAGTATATTCACAGTTGAAACCAGATATTTACATACACTTTATGGAGAACACAAGAACATTTTTTTGTTGTACAACATCAATTTAGAGTAAACTTGTTTTGTTTTGGATAAATATTGAAATATCTTTTGAATTAAATGTCAGAATAAAGAGAGACAGAGCTGTCTATTTTTTATCACTTTCATCAAATTTAGGAGTACATGTACACTAAGTTTATTGTTAATTAATAAGAAAACTCCAGACGATTCCATTCTGAGCTGAAGAAGCTTCTGATAGGTTAGTAGAGTCCATGTGAGTAAATTGGTGGCACAGCTGTGGATGCATATAAGGCAAAACACAGAGCCTGTTTCTGTGACATGGGAAAATCAAGAGATGTCAACCAAAACACCAGGAACAAGAACTGTGGAGCTCCATAAGTGTGGCTCAATTTGAATACAATTTGGTGCCATTTGCAATTAAGAAATACAGATAGTTTCTCTCTTTACTCTTAAAGTTAACAAATATGTTTTTTATATTTATCAATCTAAAAAAATAAACATTTAGTCTGATTTGATGTTACAATTAAAAAAGTGTTTTTATCTGAAAGTACATAAATATCTGGTTTCAACTGTATATTTGATGATTGTCAGCACAAAGAGGGAGAGAGAGGAGAACAGAGATGAACAAGAGCAGGTGAGACACACATGTTAGTCAAATGGTTGTTTACCAAAAGTATCACCGTATCATAGGTACTCATGTATCTCGTACCTAGTGTTTCTTTTTAGGTTTGTTATTTTTCAAATTTATATTTATTAAGTTATGCAGGCTTGTTTGCACAACAAGGCTAAATAATTATATAAACTTTTCTAATCTAAATGTACTTTGGTAGAATTAAAAAATAAGTGTAGTGCAGGTCTATGATGATTTTTAGTGCTACTATCATCTAGTTCTGATTCTGGTTCTGTCTTGGTTAAGTCTAGTAGTCCTGATTTTGAACTGTTGTAGTCCTGTTTTAATTCTCGGATCAGTTCTGGGTCTGGTTGAATTGGGGTTTAGTCCTCGTGTCTTGATACAGCCCTGACTTTGTTCTGCCTTGCTGCTTAATTAAAACCACCCAACCCCCCCCAAAAAAAAAAAAAAATCCCACATGCATACTACCCTTTAGGGCTAAGCCCCGGGTGTTTCAAATGTCTGGCTCCGCCTCTGATGCAAATATGCAATCAGCCAATCACATGGCAGCAACTCAGTATATTTAGGAATGTAGACATGGTGAAGACAGCCTGCCGAAGTTCAATCTGTGCATCAGTATGGGGAAGAAAGTTGTATTAAGGGATTTTAAATGTGGCATGGTTGTTGGTCTGATTATTTGGTCTGTAGATGTCAGAGGTCAGAGGAGAATAGCCAGACTGCAGCAGTAATTCAAATAATCACTTGTTACAACCAAAGTATGAGAAGAAGAAGCAGAAGAGCATCTCTGAAAGCACAGCATGTCAGACTTTAATTCAGAAGACCACACCAGGTACCCCTTTTGTCAGATAAGAGCAGGAAAGTGGACCTACAATTCACACAGGCTCACCAAAGTTAGACAAAAGAAGATTTACAAAATGTTGCCTGGTCTTCTTTAGTACCAACTGAGCATTATCGCTGACCGCAGTGTACCATCTTCTGATAAATGTCTCCAGCAGGATAACACACCAAAGCTCAGATCATCTCAAACTGGTTTCTTGAACATGACAATAAGTTCTCTGTACTCAAATAGCCTCCACAGCCACGAGGTCGCTATGAAGATTGGAAGCAGGGTTCAATAACTATCTAAAAGTCCTAGCAGATGATGGTTTTGATCCATCGACACACTTATGCTGCGCCACTCTGCTGAAAGTCAGCCCAGGTGGGATTCAAACCCACCATCCCTGGCTTAAGAGGCCAGTGCCAGTACCAAGCCTCAACACAGACGGAAAACAGCTCTGAAAGCAAATGGTGGGCTATCCTGGTACCAGGAAGTTGTACCTAATGAAGTGTCCGGTAACTGTAAATTCAGTCCGGTAAAAGTTGTGGCCAATGTATGAATGGGCGTTCTCTGTTTTAGACCTAGTTTTGGAATTTTTATAAACACCTTTTTATATAAATATAAAAAATACAACATACCTGACTGAACACACATACACACGAGAACACAACCATCAAACACAGTCTGATTGGACACCAACCATCTTTAACATCACATAAAGGTCCCCGGAGTACACCCATTGCTTTTTCCAGCTGTGTGCTATATGTGTGAAAGGGAAAACTGGTAAATATCTCCAAGTTCACGGATAATGAACTTTGCACAAGTCATTCTTTTTCTCTTGCACAAATGTTTGACTTTTCTTCTTCTGTGCTTTTGTCTGTGAAGTGTTAAAAAAATTTTTTTCAGCTTGTTTGTATTGACAGTCTGTCATGCATGCCAATGTTCTTATTTTTTTTATTTACAAACTGCTGTGCCCTGCACACAAAAAAGCGAAACGGCACAAGTGTTTTCCGTTTACACCACCAGTGCATAGCTGGCGCTTTGTGTGCTCACTCGAATGTACTTTACTGAAGCAAAGCCATTGTCTCTTCTCTTTTTTTTTTAAACTTTAAAAGGAGATTGCATGCACTGTTAGCTTTCAAAAGAGCTGCATAATGTGTTACAGGTTTGGTGTGAAGTTTTGCGGTTAGTTTGTTGAGTTTTGAAAAAGAAAAGTTTGAAAGATAGCGTCCCCAACAATCAGAAAACAAAGTGTGACAGTCTGTAAGGCAGGACAGCTTCCCCCTTTTCCTCTTTTAATCTGGCTTGGACCGCACATACATCACAGATGAGTTAAATCATAGCACATAATCACTCAAATGTCAAAACACTTGTGAACCTCTGTGGATTTTTGTCCCAGCTTTGGTAAGTTTGTGATGAATTAAGTAAAAAGAAGAAAAAAAAGGGAGAAAATCAACATTAACACTTGTTTAATGTGTGACCGCAGCTGAAATATCTGTTCTTGTGTCCTGCAGGGCTCCCAAAGATACGGCCGCAAACAGATGTAGCACGGGGCGATCAGGTGCCCCGCAGGAGGTGGAGGTCTTACAAATAGATGGAGGCGTGTGTGCCAGCAGGGCAGCACAGGGCCAGGCTGTCTGAATCTCGTGACAGCCAGTTGTCACTCTCCCCTCAGACCATCTGGGCCCTTTTCTCTGTCTTATCTACACACACACACACACACACACACACACACATATATGCACAATGCACCAATGGGAGCTGGTGGTGACAGTGGAGATGGCGGGGGTTGGGAGGGCAACAGATGCCAGTTTCTCCACGTTTGTTTCCCTCTGTGTTTTTCACCTTCCCACCTCTCTCCATCCATCACTTCCTCCTTTTGTCATCCCTCCGTCCCCTCCTTCAGTTTCTTCCTACCTCACTTACTTCCTCTCCTCTATTCCCTTCTGTTTTCCACCCTTCTTACTTTACTTTTACCTTCCGCACGTCACTCGTCTCTCCTTCATTCGTGCCATCATGTTTAGGCCAGCTGGCAGCTCACACTCCTCACCGCACTCTTACCCTCGCCCGCCCGCTCTGAGCCATATGCTAGCACTGACCTCCACCATTGCATTAGACCAAAGATGGAGTTTTTTTTCTACACGAGCCACTCTCGTTGGGAGATGAACTGTTCTTCAGGGACTAATAACTCTCAGGGTGCAATATGTGGTGCCACAGTAGTTCAGCGACACCAGAGAGACCAGCAGAAGCGAACATCTGCATGTGGCACAGACGGGTTTCTTTACTCCGGAAAGCTGACTTGTTAACATGTCTCACAGATAGCAAAGTGGTGCAAGAACACGGCACTAATGTCAAGATGATGTTGAAAAATTGCTCATATCTATTTCAGGCATTTGAGATCATGTAATGAATACTTGGTGACTTCATACTGTGGTCTGTTAAGTTTAAGATGCAGTGCTGTGAAAAAGCATTTGTAGCTCTGATTTCTTAGTTATTGTTTTTTGAATATTTGTCTCACGTACATCTTTCAGGTAATCACACTAATTTAACATTAGTTAAACATAACAAAAAGTACCTGGCCCTCTGTGAAAAAGTGATTGCCCCTCAAATTAACTGCGATTAACTATCATTTTTGGAAAGTTCAGTTTCCCTAACCACACCCAGGTCCTGCTGAATCAATAAATCGCTTAAATAGAGCCTGTCTGATGAGTGAAGTAGGGTAAAAGATCTCAGAAAGCAACACTTCATGCCGCTATTTAAAGAAATAACTGAGAAAGAAGTGAGAACCAAAATTACTCCAAGAGTACATCGAAGACTCTTCCACAGGCAAAGATGTGGGACGTCAGTGCCCAGGAAAGGTCCCTATTTTAATCAGTGGAGTGTAAAATAACTTAATAAATATTTACAGAGTTAAGAATCACTTCATAAAGAGAATACATACAGCATAAGCTTTGGTCAACAAAATAAAATCAGGACCTAAATATAATGGAACTCTTGCCTTTTGTGTACTTTAGTCTATTAAGGTGTTTAATTGGGGGCCTGTCCAGTAGCTTAGCTCCTGCGCCCCCAAGTTGCCCTGTCGGCTGGTCCAGTCTGACTGAGCTGCTAATTCCAAGTTCAGGTTTTAAACCAGTGATTATTTCACTTGCAACACATTTATCAAACATACACCTGTCCAGAAAAACCAGACGGTACCTACTGAGCTGTACTAACTGGCATTAGGGGGGCATTGTGGCTCAAGAGTTGGCAGTTCATCTTGTAATCAGAAGGTTGCCGGTTTGAGGCCCGGCTCGGACAGTCGTGGTCGTTGTGTTCTTGGACAAGACTCTTCACCCGTTGCCTACTGGTGGTGGTCAGAGGGCCCGGTGGCGCCAGTGTCCGGCAGCCTCGCCTCTGTCAGCTGTGGCTCCCCAGGGTGGTGTCCGGATCGATAGCCGGTTGAGGCGCTTTGCAGCCCAGCCTCTGTGCTGTGGCTATCAATGTAGCTTGCCATCACCAGTGTGTGAATGTGTTTGTGAATGGGTTAATGAATGTAGTGTAAATCGCTTTGGGGTCCTTAGGGACTAAGTAAGTGCGCCCCACTCTGTCAGCTGTGGCTACAATGTAGCTTGCCATCACCAGTGTGTGAATGGGTGGATGTATTGTAAAGCGCTTTGGGGTCCTTAGGGACTAAGTAAAGCGCTAGGCAACTACAGGCCATTTACCATTACTCCTTTTACTTGGAGGTAACCTGAGAGCCTTCCCTTCTTTCCTCACATCCTCGCTCCTCTTTCCTCTCGTGAACACTTGCACATCTTTGCCCTGCTCCTCCACTCCTTCTTCTTCTATTCAGGGAGGACGGTCCATCACCATGCGAGACACATAACCAGTCCCAGCCTCAAGTGACAGCATCACACACACACACACACACACACACACACACACACACACACACACACACACACACACACACACAAACCCATAAGCTGTCCATGCACATACACACACTACTCTCCATCCGTCACATTTACATTTCAAACTGCCTGCGCTTCCACCAACACATCCATTATTTACCAGCCTCTGGCCAAAGAGAAGAGCACCGTATCCACACTCCCCAGGTGGTGAGTGTGTGTGTCAGGGACTAGTACTCCATACTGCTGCACTTCCTCTTTGCTGCTTCCCTCAGCACCTTGCAATTATATTTCCTTAACTTCATAAACTACATTTTTTCCTTCCTTTCCTCATTTTGCTCCTGTTGCTGCCTTCGTGCTTTTCGTCCCCACATTTGATCTTTTAAAAGTCGATTACGGGCCGTTTGGTACCAACAGCAGTGTCAGAAATATTGTACATCACTGGAATTCGGAAGAAATGAAAAATCTCAGTGGAATTTTTTTTGTTTTCTTATTTTGGAAGAAAGAAGTTTTGAAAAACAACGAAATTAAATCGGCGTAAGCTTTGTTAAAGCAACAACAGGAAGTGACTGTTTTTTATCTTCTTCTCCAGACTGTGTTGTTTTTGTCTGTTAACATAGTTCTAGTTAGTTTCCTTCATTGTAAGTTTTAGGTAACCTGCTGCATTGGCACATATAAATGTTTACATGTGTGATTCTATGTGTGGGTTTGCATGTATGTCCTTGCGCTTTCACGTGTGATTCATGCTTCACACCCTGACCGCTGTCTCCGAGCGTGCGCGTCCGACTGTGCGCACGTTAGCTCGAATGTGCGCGATTCACACTCCTCACCACGTCAAAACCGACGAGGCAGGAAGAAGATAGAGGAACCGACACATTCTGTCGGTCTTGCACACACCTCCTTCTTGCTGTTTTTCTAGCCTCTCTGCACCTCCTCCGCATGAGGTGAGAGCTCAGAACGACATGTTGACTCTCATTTGTAAATTGCGTATACTAACGATTAATCCCTCATGTTGTTATTTTAGCCTTTTTTTGTCTTTAAGACAATTTATTGATCTCGTGAAGCAACCTGCATGCACTTGGTAACCTCTCGTTGTGTATTTCGTGACCAGTTGACAAGTTGTTTAGGTGAACAACTACAAACCTCCAAGGTTGATAAATGCCAAAGTCATTAACATCTATGAGTCTGGAAAGGGTTACAGAACCAGTTTCAAGGCTTTGAGACTCCACTGAACCACAGTGAGAGCCATTATATACAAATGCAGAAAACCTGGAGTAGTGGTGAACCTTCCCAGGAGCGACCAGCCTATTGAAAGTGCTCCAGCGCCAACTCATCCAGGTCACAAAAGAACCCAGAACAACATCTAAAGAACTGCAGACCTCACGTGCCTCAATTAAAATTCAACAATAAGACAAAGACTGGGCAAAAATGGCATCCATGGGAGAGTCAAAGGAGAAAACCACTGGTGACTTGATGATCCCCAAGAAAATATTCAGTGGACTGATGAGACAAAAATTGAACTTTTTGGAAGGTTTGAGTGACAGATCAAATGAGAGTCAACAAGTTATTTTTTTAAGGCAGTTCTTTGATCTTGAGGAGTAACCTAACATGCAAGGAATACCTGAAATCTCTCTTGAATTGATCTATCTGTTAATGTGTCAGTCACACTGACCCGTGATCTCCTGGCAACTTCTGGTTGTGTATTTTCTGACTGGCTGGCGAGTGGTTGCTAAAGTTTGGTGAATGCCGCTAAGTGAAGTCAGTCAAAGAGCGTGTTGTACCAAAAAAACCTTAAACTTAAATGCACATACAGCAAAAATGTCTGCAAGGGACAATGGTCCAGTTTTCAACAGTTTTCAAGAGCTATAAAACCTGTGTTAGGCATTGGTAGTGGGAGACCTCACAGGTTTGTTAGCCATTAGACTGTTATTTGCTCCCATTTGTACCTTTGGTTAAGTTTTGGAAGAAATTTTGGTTTAGGGCTGAATATTCCCCTTTGCAACTGGAACCCTTCAAATCACCAAATGAAAAGTTGGAAGTGACATGATAGTCTCTCTAACAAGATAACCACAGATAAGCACCACATCCAAAGGACCTTCTTTGTAAATGAGTGATGAAACAGCTGTGACAAAATAAACTCAGAGAGTTCATTGCCTGAGAAATGGTAAGTGTCGCAGGGGAAGCGGTCGCACAACATGAACTCGCCCAGGAGCTCTGGGGTCAGTATGACTTAATTCTGAGACCTGGTTTGTTTCTTGGACAAAGAACCGGGTGGGTTATTGAGAGGCAGGTCTAGTTATTAAATAGCTAGGACTGCAGCAGTGGATTTCAGGTGCTTTCCTTTGTAAGCACAGCAATCAGGTGAGAACCTCAGGATGGTAGTGTCTGTAAAACTCCTCCAGGGAACTGGGATCCTGGAGAACTGGTTTCACAAAGAAGTGTTGGACTTGCAGTTGGGGAACAAATGGAGAAACAAAGTCATGGGATGACAAGCAAAAGACCTAGCAGGTTTCAAGGATGCCGTGATTACCACTATGCTGATGATGACATCCAGCAGAGAATAGAAGCAAAATGCAGCCTTTAAATATCCTGAGCATGATGAGTTAACGTGGAGCAGTCCGCCCTCAGGCAGGCCAGCAAGGAACGACAGCCCATAACTCCACCTGAGATGTAGAGAGGTACACTTTGAAAGGGAGATTGAGAGAGAGAGAGAGACAGGTAGATAAACATTAAGCATAAAGAATTTTATTTTCTCAAAAACTGCAGCTTTAACCTGATTTAAGAATAATTTAACCTTGTAAAAAATTTCGTGTACTTATAGTTGGGATACTTATGATTAAATTAATTCAGAAAGAGCAACTGAACGCTGGCGGTGAGACATAGTCTCAGAAAATATTCAATATGTGATCTAAGTAGAGCTGAGCACAAATCTAAGATGATAAATCAGATTTATTTGAAGTTTTATCAAAACAAATCGTGCACCATTGGCTATTTCAAAGCCTAAAGGTGTAATATTCCACCCTGAATTGATCCAAATCCAAAAGCTCTAGCTATAGACTGGAGGCCTTTTCCTTCATCAGTGACATGCACCAAAGGATTGTGGGATTGCTGGCCAAGTGTCTTGGCATGAGCCCATGTGGTAGGCTGCTGCCACGGCGATGAAGCGGTGTGATGTTCACTCCAGCATGCCACCACCTCCCCCACTCATGATCACTGTGCCGGTACACGACAACAGCACACCTTGGCCGGCTTTCCTGGCTGGCGTCCTGAGCTTGGGATACCAAAACAGCTCGGCTTGGCTCGACTCCTCTTCCTCCTGCAGCCCTTCACTTGCTGCACCACCGTACCCTCCTTCCGTCTTGTTTTTTTACCTTCCTTTCTCACTCAGCCAGATGAGCGAGCACCAAAATAGCGAGCGGTGTATATTTATATGTCTGAAACATCACAGAGATGTCACAACACTGGTGATGAAGCATTAGATATCTCATGATGCCTTTAATGCCGCCTTGAGCCTTACCAGCAGCACTGTGGACAGCAGTCTGTTCCTTCACACCTCTGCAGAGCTAATACAAGGTGTGATAATTTCTTAGTGCAAGTTTGTCCCATCGGTCAACTTACCTGTTAACTGATGAGCGCAAATTCGTCTATATTTGTCCTGCTAGACTGTGATATATGATTCTGAGGGAAATAGGGAGTCTTTGCAAAACATCTTAACATTTCTTGCCCAATTTAACAAAAGGTTCAGCATCGAGAGACCTGTTACTAAAGACAGCCGGCATCCTGTCACAGTATGTGAGCTAGCACCGTCCGAAAACGGTGATGACACATACCCGATTCTGTCCTACACAGAAGTCACACGTATGCCCACCCTAGCTGGAGAAACACTCAGAAAGTCGAAGAAGATTTTGCCTCACAAGTTGCCGAGTTGTTGATGTCTCATGGAAGTAAATATGTGGATATTTTTTACAAATCTTTTCTTGCTTGCATTTAATCAGTGGTGGTAACTATCATGACTGTTAGTTGCCTTTCAAGTGGAAATAGATTAGCTATAAAAGTTTTATTAGCTGTAATCATGATAACAAGTAAGGTAAAGTAATTGTATGCCTACATGTACTATAAAACATAGGGCGTAGATTTTTTTTTAAATCTTTGACTTTTTTATCTGAGCTAAGAAGTTACGAGGCTAACAACAAAATTTAACTAACTCTAGTGATGTGCGATACCACTGATTTCCTTTCCGATCCGATACCAAGTAAAATTCAGGGTGGTATCGACGATACTGATCCGATACCAATACTTTGTACAAAAACTTATTTGATTTATTTTATCTCAAATTATAGCATCATAATGATTACAGGATATCAGACTACTTGTTCTTATCACTTAATAATGCAGAGTTCATCATATAGAAATAAAAAAACTGAAGTTATGCACTATTTGAACACGCTGCCTGCCTGCAGCACTAAAGGACTCCGCGAGAGACGTCATATTCTGTGATATGATTTACTCTGAGGTGTTTGACGAGGTTAGTGGTGTTGCCACAAAACCTCACTTTCTTGCCACATGTATCACAAACCACGTCTCAGCTGTTTGTGGAGGTAAAATACGTCCACACATGACTCCATTTACGCTCAGCCATTGTTGTGAGTGTGCACGCCAAGGGGCTGCGACACATTTATACAGCCATATTTCGCATATGAATATGAAAGGCGGAAGAGGAAGTAGTTCCTTCCAATGTAGACAAGTTCCTGTTAATGATAAACTACAAATTTACGCTAAATTACTAAAATATCGATATTTTAATATGAGAATCGATTCTAGAACATAAATGACTGGTATCGGCGGAATCGATATTTCAGTATCGATCCGCACATCACTAGCTAACTCTCATTTTTTACATGACTTTTAGCTACTGCAGTAGAAAGCAGTTATAGGCATTTACTTTTAAATGTTTTTACTGTTGCTGGCTTTCTTTCAGAATGGGTTGGTTAAGTAATTTGACAAACTAACCAACTAGCAGTTAAATATTTTACCAGCTACAGTCATGACTGTAAATACATCTTTACTATTTTCATAGGAGTTCAGAGGGTAAGTAGTAGCCAGACTTATCAAATGCACCTGATTAATTGATCATCAGCGAGGTGCTGCAAAAGCAGAGGTTTTGTCAGTTTGCTGGTCTGGAGTGTTCAGGTTTGTGTTAATACAATACTGCAATCCTGAACGTCTGAGCAAATTCAACCCAAGGTCAGACTTAATTTAAAAGACTGAGGAGCTCCGTGTCAGACTCTACAGGCCTCATTTAGTATGTTAAATGTTCAAGTCCATGACACTAAAATTAGAAAGGGACAGGAGTATGAACGGTTTGGAAGGGTTGCAAGGAAAACATCTCTTCTATTTAAAAAGAGCACGGCAGCAAGAAGTCCTCTGGTTAGCAAAATTGCATCTAAACAAACTACAACACTTCTGTAACAATGTGCAGAGAGATGAGACCAAAGTTGAGATGTTTGATCATCATGCACAAAATCAAACTCAGCATATCAGCACAAACACCTCACACCAGCTGTCAGCACGGTGGTGGAGGGGTGCTGATTTGAGCTTGTTTTGCAGATGCAGGACCTGGACACCTTGCAGTCATTGAGTCAACCATGAACTCCTCTGTATACAAAAATATTCTACAGTCAAATGTGAGGACATCTGTCCAGTCGCTAAAGATTGGCTGAAACTGATTCATGAAGCAGGATAATGATTCCAAGCACAGCGGCAAATCTACAACAGAATGACTGAAAAAGAAAAAAATCAAGATGTTGCAATGGTCCAATCAAAGTCCAGACCTCAACCTGACTGAAATGCTTGGTGGGACCTTAAGAAAGTTGTGCATAAATAAATGCCTGCAAACCGCAATGAACTTACTAAACAAAGAGTGGGACAATATTCCCCCGCAATAATTTGAGAGACTGATAGAGTCATATAGAAAAGGGACACTACAAAGTGTTGTCGTTAAAGGGAGTTCTACACAGCAAATTCAAAAGTGTTAAATTTTTTGGTGTTAATAGTCCCCTTGCAAAAGTAGAGTTAATTTTACTCTAAGCAGAGTCACATTCTTTTAATGTAACTCTGAGGTGTAAAATGATAGTAGTTAAAATCGAGTGTTAAAAATGAGTGTT
>NW_024582399.1:1323791-1375227 GCF_018398535.1 Haplochromis burtoni
AAACTAAAATACTCTTTGAGAGTTAATATATAAACTCTTAACACCAAGTGTTAAATTATCAACTCCAGACAGATTTGGTGTTTAACACTAAATCAGAGTTAACGTACCAACTCTCCAAAAAGAGTTAAATTAACACTCTCTGGTGTGGACCCATATAGACACTTTAATAGTGTTGAAATCAAATCCGAAAGTGTTAATTTGGACATGCTGGATTTGCTGTGTACAAGCTAATGAATGATGGGGTAAGCTTAGTTTTGCACAGGATTGTATAACTGAGCTAATGTCAGCTATTTATCGATTAGCTGGGCTGCCTCAGTGGCTAGTTTGTAGCTGTTAAAGTACTTAAACTACAAGCGAAATTATAACCACCCGGGAGTTTTGATGATAAACGTATTCATAGTAAGCATTGCTTTGTCATGTTAGATAGGCAGCTGTTTGTCCAGGATAGCAGGCGAGCTAACATTACAACAAAGGACAGCTTGGGGCCAGTTTGGAGCCCAGTAAATAAATTATGGCTGCTTTAAAAAATCACTGCTTTTCAAAAATGCAGTCTAGCAACAGCACAGTCACTCAGACCCATTCATTCAAACACTTTACCTTTGCACAGTACACAACCCACCCAGCTGCTCCAAATGTGTCCAGTCATTTTTTCAGATGCAATACTACCCCCCACCACCCCCTCTTCTTTTTTAATAGTACAAATTACCAACAAAGAAAAATGGTTTCCACGTGAGTAAAAACACATGGATTCCCTTCTGAAATATTTTGTCTTCTGCAGAGAGGCTGTTTTAGTGAAAGACACTATTCAGCATGTGTGGGCCATACGCTTGTTCTCTCTGTGTTTGGGACATCCTCTTGGCACAGCTACAGTCAGAAGTTTGCACAGCACCTGTGCGTCCTGCCCACTCTGGCCTGTGTTTCTGTTTGATGGTGTGTGTCTGTGTCCATCTAAATTAAAAATCTGTGGCACCTGGTCATCTTTAAATGCACACAGCTGTTGTGTGAGAAATGTAAAAGGAGAGGAAAAAAAAAGTTTGTGCATTTGTATGCAGATGTGAACCTACACTGACATCTGCAGGATTGAGGCCCCGAGGGCGACAAGGTGGCCCAGTTATCTTAACTTAAATCTGATTTTCAACACAACCGGACTTGTATTGTGCATCCTTGGTTCAAAACTGACTGGCAGGTAAATAATACAGAACACACCTGTTATGTATTTGCTCACGCGGCAGATGTAAGGTCATATTCTCTCCATTAACTCCATGTGGCTCACTCTACCAGTACACAGGGTTTGATTTAGCTTCCCGTGAACTTAAACTGAGGGACTGTACATGGTTGAGTGGAAATCCACTTTAAAGACAGTCTTTGTGGGTCAGGTTAACTGTGAAAAACTTTATAAAATTGTCTTGTCCAAGGTAGTGCAGCTACGCAGATCATGTGTGGTGTTTGAGACATGGGTGAAGAGAGGGAGGTGTTTCAGGATGGGAGTGATGTCTCACTCAGTTGTTTATATGCTAAATTTAAAGTGGGCTTATTAAGCTTTTTCTAGTTTTCTGTCATGTGTGCACTCACCATGCACTTTAGTATACCTTGCTAGTACCAAGTTAAACTTCTTAATATTTAATTATAAAAATCTTAGTTTCTCCCTGGTCCTTGTGAGGTTTCATGAGTCTCCACAGGAACAGAAATGACGCTCAAACAAAGTGGAGCTGAGAGCACAGCTCCTGTGCTGTTCTCTGAGCTCTCCATTCATCTGCTATTCACAATATACCAGCTGTACACTGAACAATCACAGTGTGTTTAAAGGGCATGTCTAGCCCCAGTGGCCTAATGGATAAGGCACTGGCCTCCTAAGCCAGGGATTGTGGGTTCAAATCCCACCTGGGGTGATTTTTCAGCAGAGTGGCGCAGCATAACTGGCTCATAACCCAGAAGTTTATGGATCGAAGCCATCCTCTGCTAGACCTTTTAGACAGTTGGCTTTAGAGGCTGTATAATGTGTGAGGGTATCTCTGTAGGACTAACTGGGGCAGAGAAGCCCCACCCACTTGCTTTTCAAAACAATTTGTGAGGGGCATCCAATCAGAATAAAGTTCACTTAAGGGGAGAAAAGCTAAACTGGCTTTTTGCAAACAGAAGAAACCATAAGGGGGAACACTGAGGCCCAGTATAAGATAAGCTATTCCACCATAATCGCACTAGTTTTTATCGAGTGGAAGTTACTGCAGGCATCTTTTAGCTAAACACCAGAAAAGCTCAACTGTGTCAGCAAATAATTTATTCAACTTCTTTTGCTGCCAAAACCTTGTCTCACCTCGAGAGACAAGAATGTCTAATTCTATGTCAAATACTTCACGTGAGTTTTACAAGTCCTTGTTCACCTGTAAATTGAGAAGTGTGAGCCTAAACGAGCCGACTGCAAGAATGCAACAAAGTAAACTTTCTCTGCCGAGACTGAAGTCTGCAGGTGTGATTGCACCTTCGCTCGACTTTAATCCCATTTCCTAAAATCTGCGCTTCCTGATGAAAATCCACTGCGTGCCTACAATTCACACAGCTTTTGTCACATTAGTCAACAAGGCCCTGTGACTACAGGCTGTTTACAAAGTGAAGCCTCTCTCCTCTCTGTCACGTCGCGCTGCGACTGGAGGGGGAGCCGCGCAATCAAAGCTCGCCGAACACACGTCATCCTTTGAGGGGGTCTTTGAAATCTGGCCCTCATCCGCACACGGTGAGCGCATCATGCCGCATTAGACAGTTTGTGGAATAAATATTTGACGGCCGGCAATATCACAAGATGCAGAGGAACCTCCTAGCACGCAGCTGTTCGCCCCCCCCACTCCCAATCACCGTCTCCCCTCCCATCCTTTATCCTCTGCCCTGCCTGCCTCCTGCAGACAGAGAGCTGGTTTAAAGCTCAATTGTGCATTTTGCAGATAAAGTAGCAAAACTACTAGAGGCGGTGTTGTGAGCGCTCGTTGCCAGGGCAACACTGGTAGGGAGACCTGGTTCTCCATTACTACTTAATTTAGGCGCTCTAATTGCATTCCACACAATCTGTGGCCACAGCGTTACGCAGAGGAAAGGAAGGAAAAGTTAGGGCGGGGGACTGGTTGGGGGTCGTTCCTTGGTAAACCCCCGCCTGGGAGCACATGCACAGCGAAGACGGGGCAAAATGGCTTTGAAATTTGCTTTTTATTGCTTTTTTGTGGCGGTAGAATGTTTAGCTTAAACATGAACCGCACCACTAAATTTAAATGTTACTCTTCTTTTACTCTCAAGAGTGTCTTTAATTCCCAGTCGCTGAAAATTGGTGAATATCATCAGAAGTTAAACGTATTGTCTAATGTGTGATAGAAGGAGGAGCCTTTGAGGGAGAGGCTGTGTAATAATGAGAAGTCTGGGGTCTGAATCTTAAACAATCAATAATATAGCAGGTGTAAGATAAAATGAATAAGCAGAAACTCCCCACCGTCACCAAGTGCTGCTCATATAAGTATAATATAAACCGAGTAACCACTGGTTGCTTGGGGAAAATGTGTGGTCTCCAACCGGTTGGTGAGTGGTTGCTGGCAGCTATGAAATTGATTGCTAAATGTCCCATTCATGTATGCCCAGAGACTAGTCAGAACCACCTGACCACCTCTGGTCGGTAGAGAAGAATGACTATTCCTCTTATTGAGGGACGTTTAAGGAGGTATATGTTCCAGCGGATCGATGCAAATATTGATAGTATCGATACCAATGCTGGTATTTATTTTGGATAGATACTGCTACTTTGTTTGTATCCTCTACATCCTTTAGCATGTAGCCCAATGAATTGTGTTAAATCATTTTCTGCATATGAAAAAATATACCTCAAACATGCACTATGTCTGAACCTTTTTGCATTGACTGTCACATCTGTTTATTTATATCCTGTAGCACATTTAAACAACAGAAGATGACCCAAAGTGCTTTAGTGACAGACACATTTATGTTCCAGCTCTCCAAAAAAAGCCAGTTTCAGAATACTTTTGGTTGTTTTGACTAAGTCACTGCTCTCCCCTACAGAGGCTCGCTTTAAAGTATAAAAGTATCAGTACCGATATTGGCAATACTGGCCCTGTATTTACTTTTACCGTATCGCGCGGCACTCATAACAAGTTATTTTGGTGCTTTTCCAGACTCTCTACCTTTGCTTTTTGTTAGTGCCCGTTCTGTTGAGGTGCAGAACTTTCAGCTATGAAAACATTGTTACACCACCTGGCTAGCTAGTATTATCCAGATTGCCATTTGACAGTATAATATTGTAAATGTACGATAGTGGCTTGAAGTATACCTGTTATTTGTAGATTATAATTTGTTATGCCATATAATTAGAGCTATCCCGTTCCATTGAATTTGAAGACGACTGGTGGGTCACTAAGTTGCTTTAGACTTTTAAAGACTGTGTGTCTATGTGTGTGTGTGAAAAAGAGATAGAGGGAGGGAGTGAAAGTGGAGTAAAATTGTTCTAATTGTTCAAGCTTCTGGCCTCAGAGCTCTTATTCCCTTTCAAAAGCAGTGCGCACACACAAACACACACACACGCATGCAGGCCTGCAAGCTTCACCGTCCCTTTGAACCTCCACAGGCCGTGGCCCTGAGAGAAAGCTGGCCCACGATGCTTTTCTTCAGCTGGGGGTTTGAAATGATTGGTAACTGTTGAGCCAGTGTTTTCAGGTCCCTGACCCCCAGCACTGAAGTGCTACAGACACTAGATCCAACATAGCCCCAATTATCCTGCACTCTCCCCAGCCACTTCAGTGACCTGGCGAACACCCTGCCTCGACTACACGGCAAAAAAAAAGCAAAAAAAAAAAGCTGACAGTCTTTGTGCTGTGAAGGTACTGCTTTAAGAAAATGAAGAAAACGTGTTTAACTTTGAATGCAACAAAGCAGAATTTGGACACATATAAGCCATACATTTGTAACGCTATTGTGAATGCAGCACAGGTGAATCAGCCTATTGCATCATCAAAGCCTCTGTGAGCTGCTTCGAAAGCTGCTTTTAACTCGCCCGAAGCACAAACTATCACAAGCAATCGCAAAACCTGAAAGAAACGCAAGGACTCAACATTTTCCACATCCAGTACTCACATTACAAAACACAGAGACGCACAAGGAAGGAAAATAATGTCAGACAAGGTGTTCTGATCACAAGGCATTTCCATTTTTCAGGGATTTACAATCGATATGGATGCCATCCAGCCTCTGGTCTCCTGTGCATTAGAAACTGTTTATTTCCCATCCAGGACGGTCATTGTAGAACAGCTTTAAGATAAAAAAAAAAAAAAAAGAGTTACAGATTCAGCTCTCAAGGTTTCTTGCCTCTATCTGTGTATCCAAGCCTGGCAAATCCTGGTTTAGCAGGAATTATACGGAGAATCTTCTGGAACACACGGCACAGAGTTAGGCCAAGTTTCATACAATGTAATACAAAGAAGAAATCAAATAAATTTCAAAGGTTTCCACTAAAGTAATCCCTAAACATTGTTTTGATTGTATTTTGAATCCTTGAGAATGGAGCTGCCAGGCAGGAGGAAAAGAGGAAGACCACAGAGAAGATTCATGGATATAGTGAGAGAGGATATGCAAAGAGTTGGTATGAAAAAGAGGAGGATGGAAGGGATAAGGTGGCAAGTGATCTGCTTTGACCACCCCTAAAGGGAGCAGCTGAAAGAAAAAAGATCCTCTAGATGAAAGACTTGAAATGTGAAATTAATGAAAAAAAGATTTAAAGGTGAAAAAGTTTAAATTACTCGCTGAGTTTAAGTTACATTTGTCTCTAAAGAGTCATTGTTATGACACTGCTGTTCTTAAAATGGCATCATTGCCAAATTAAGGTATCTTTTTGTGCATGCTTACCCAGCAGTTAGATAACATCAGGCTGGTCAGTGTACTACTTTTCAGAGATGGGATCCACCACCAGCACCACCCCGTAATCTCCTGTTTTCATTACACATATCATTTGGGCCGATATTTAAAAAATGTATATTGCGTACCACTTTTATGCAGACGATACCCAAATTTACCTTCCTCTTATACCTGGCTACAACTCATGTGAAAATTTTTTAACCTGCTCTCAAAACATTTTCTCAAACTCATTATCCACTATCCGTTCAGATCTTGTGCCCCTGGCATTATTTCATAGACCTCAGGTTAAACTCAACTTTCTTCAGTTAGGACTTCTAACTAAAGTTAGTTAATTTCTCAAGTTAATTTCTTTCTATAAAGACCAAAAGAAAGCCATTCATGCTTTCATTACATCTAGTTTGGATTTATGCATGAAAGCATGATCATATTTCACTCATTCTTAACTTGTTGCACCGGCTTCCTGTGAAGTACACGACCAATTTCAAAATTCTGTTGCTCACAGGGACCAATTTCAATTTGCAACTCCCAGCAAACACTTGCCAACAGTTTTCATGAATACACACTTCCTTTGGCAACCAGTGGTTACCAGCAGGTTGCAGACTGGTCTCTAGGCCTGCATCCCTGGACTCGCACCAGTTTGCATACAGGGAGAACCGGTCAACCGAGGATGCGATCGCCACAGTGCTGCACACATTACTGAAGCACTTGGAACACAGGAACACCTATGCACGGCTCCTCTTTGTAGACTACAGCTCGGCTTTTAATACCATCCGGCCATACAAACTCCGCCCCAAACTCCACCAACTGGGACTTAACTCCTCTCTGTGCAACTGGATTGTGGACTTCCTCACTAACCGTAGACAGAGTGTCAGAGTGGGTAAGAACACCTCTTCCACCCTTGTGGTCAACACCGGTGCCCCTCAGGGGTGTGTTCTGAGCCCTCTGCTATACACTCTCTTCACCCATGACTGTATTTCCTCCTGCGCGTCCAATCTCATTGTTAAGTTTGCAGATGACACTACAGTGCTCGGACTTATATCCAACAATGATGAGACAAACTATAGGACAGAGGTGCAACAACTAGAGTCATGGTGCCACGACAATAACTTGGTCTTAAACACCAAAAAGACCAAGGAGATCATTGTAGATTTCCGGAAGAGGGGTCATAACAACCATCTGCCTCTCTTCATTGGCAGTGAGGCGGTGGAGAGGGTGAGCAGTTTTAAATTCTTGGGGGTAACTGTGACCGAGGACCTGTCCTGGGGCAACCATATCACCTCAGTTGCACGGAAGGCCCAACAGCGCCTCTACTACCTGAGGAGACTGCGGAGCGCACACATTCCCAGATCTCTGATGTTGAACTTCTACAACTGTGCCATCAGCAGCGTTCTGACGTATGGATTTCTAGTATGGTTCCCCAGCTGCACCAAGGCCGATCAGCAAGCACTCCAGCGGGTGGTGAAAGAAGCTGGCAGAATTATTGGAACAAGTCTGCCAGAGATCAGTAATATCTTCCCCACTCGCTGTCTGAGGAGGGTGCACAGTATCCTGCGGGACCAACATCACCCTGCGCGCCACCTTTTCCATCTGCTGCCCTCAGGGAGAAGGTACAGGTCTATACAGGCCAGAACATCCAGACTGGCCAACAGCCTGTATCCACAGGCTGTGAGGCTCCTGAACTCTCTGCCCCCCTCTCACGGACAATAACCATATCCAACTTCTTAATAGCAATGAACTGGTCTGCATTGGTGCATCATATCTTTATTCTCTTCCCCCTCCTGCCCCCCCCCTCTTTCTTAAATAGATAACTATCATATCTGATATCATATCTCACAGTACAATAATATTGAATGGGTTGCATTGTTGTATTTTGTCATGTTTCTCAGGTCTTTGTCTGAATTTCTACGAACATTATTGCTAAGGATTGTCTTATTGCATTGGAGTCACACTGGGTTAAATATGTACACTTGGGTTTTAAGGGGTATTTATTATTTTCTTCTTTTTTTTGGGTTGTATGGAAGCCCCAAACGCAATTTCATTGTTCTTGACAATGACAATAAATAAATACTACTACATGAATGGGGTCCACATCCAATAGTTGGAGAACCAGGTGGTCAGAGTCGCCCAAAGTCAGCTTCAGTTCACCCACCAGCACCTAAAAGAATGGATATATAAGATAAGATAACCTTTATTAGTCCCACTTATGGATGGATGTAAGGAAGGCCCAGGCCAAAAACTAGCTATCCACTGCTGCAAGCACAATAACATAACTTCCCAAGCACCTGCAAATGCAACACAAAACTAGTTGCAACAGACCATCATACACAGAGTGTGTGCCAACCCAAACCAAAGACCCAAAACTTGAGTTTCATCAGGTAATGAAAGAAGAGGCCAGTAGGCTTTAACTAGTCTGAGTCACAGAGGAAACGCCACTTGTTTGTATAGCAGAATCACTCTAACCACATTTATCTGTCAAGTGCTCTTTGCTTTCAGCTTAAATAGTTTTTGTGCCGATGTGAAGTGTTCTGGAAGGATTAACCTTACACTGTTATCGGGCAATTCAGTGTAAGTATATCTCAGATGATGCTTTGGCATTGCAAAAGCAATTTTACAAGCAGTGCAACAAATTAAAAAAACTGCTTTCTACAGGGACAAAAGAAGAAAAGTAATACAAAGCAGTAATGTGAAATTATTTTTTTCGGTTTCAGAACTGCTTTGTATTTAACATCTAGTCAGTCATATTTGATACATCAGTTTTTGTGAGTTTTTGAGACTTCTACATCTTTGTTCTCCCCCCTCAAAAGCATAAATAAACCTATAGAAATTGGACAGTGCATTTTTAATCAATAAACTACAAAAATGGCTGCTGTAGCAAACGTAATACAAAATAAAACTTATATATGCAAATAAATACATATTTTTAATTTTTTTTTGGGGGGGGGGGTCAATAGAAGGTCAGTTTTCAAAAAATATGAATTTTCTGCCAATTTCATGGTTTGCAGTTCTGTCTTTTAAGGGTTAAGAGAAGACTGATGCTGTGAAACAAAGTTTGCAATGCGTGCACAGGTTAGTTTTTCAGTTTGACAGCACAATGTGTGCACTTCAGTATCTGTAGGTTCATGTGTGCTCAAATGTGTGAGAAACCGTCTCCTCTTAAAGGATCTGTCACCTTCCAAAGGTCGCCGGCTGAACTGGCTGTGAGCGAGCGTGATTGTATATGATGGGATCTCTGTGTTTGATACGGAGTTTCAGTGGCTGTATGGAGGAGGAGGCTGGAGGTTGTGACCCCTGTGACTCTCTCCGACCTGTCCTTTGTCTCTTCTCACCCCGGTTCCCTCACCATCCACCCCCATGTGCCCTCAGCCCCACCAACAATGGGACCTCCTGGGTGAGAAGGAGGAGGTGGGGTGCAACTCTTTTATGACTTCTTTGCCATTTTTCTCTTCCTCCACCCCATTCGATTTTCAGTCCCTGTCTCATCCTCTGGAGTCGGGGGCCACCATTTATATCGTTGCCTGGGAATTAAGGTCCCGTGGCCCCTTTTGTTGCGAGGTGGGCTGTGACAGCGGTGGCTGGGGCAGGGGGCGAGCGGCAGAGGAGAGCTGCCCTTTGTTCCAGCCAGCAGAGTGGGCTTCAGTTCCCACAGAACTTGGGGGCTGAGGGGAGGCCCCAGTCCCCGCTGCATGACAGCGATGAGGTAATGTTTACAGAGCTGCGTGCCCTCACACATGCAGCGTCCATGCATTTATGAGGCCTGCAGTCAACAGACATAGACAAACACGGCCACGTTCAACCAGAACTACATAAACCTCTGTGTGTCTGTGGTGCCATAGTCTTTGTCCTATCGTAATGAGATTTGACCTGGATGATAATGTCAGTGGTTCCTTGTTTTGTAATAGTGACAATAGTGTAATAGTGCGCCCATTTACTTGACTTTATTCACCGTTTCTGGGTCAAAATGCTCCTTCAATTCCCCAAAGCAAAAACAAGCAAATTACAGTGCAAAACTGATTTTCTTTGTATTTGTACAAAGTCTTGGTAATCTTTTTCTGAGTTTTGGTAAACTGGAAAAGTTGTCATGCTGCTCCCTCCTTGTACTTTTACACAAGTTTCACTGGTTTACACCTGTTCTCTGACAGCTGCCAAAAGGTATTTAGAGAAAATAGAAATCTAAACTGAAAGCTGAAGAAAAAAACTAGATGAAGGAAAAAAAAATCTTCACAGAGTACTGTAAGTAAAAAAAACAACCATGCTCATCAAGTATTAGAAGAGTAGGACATGAATATAAATAAAGTTCAATTTCAAGCCTCCTATTTATCCAAAGCTTCTCAACAAAAGACAAAAAACCCCAAAACGAGTTTGCTGAGGAGGTCAAAGATTTAGGCCTAAACACAAATACTCTACATATGATAAAACATGTTTTTATACAGTACCATTGCTTTCCATTTACATTTAAGTGCAAGGCAATTTTTTGGGAAGGTATTCAAGGCCACCATTGTGACCTTCAAAATAATTGCTGTGGTTTAAGAAACAACGTACTTTGAATTAGGCAGAATATGAATATGAATAAGGAAACTGAGCCTCGTGCAAGAAATGGTGAGCACATAGAATTCCTCTGCTTTTTGTTCTGACCTTTTTTGTATGCGCTGGATTCTGGCATTGACTAAAATCCTTGCAGTTCTCTTAATTATTAGTAGTGAAGAAGACAGTCAACACATTCTTACTTGTCCAATACAAGAAAGTTTTAAGCTCGAGGAAGATCAAATAAAAATGAAAATCATGCACCCCATCAAATTTATATTAGAATTTGCTTTAGAGTAATGATAATTACTGGATTATTGCATTGTGGGCTATAAATAGTGGTCCACTGATTTCAGTTAAGACTATGTCGTCTTGGATACTTTGGAAGTTATTAGAGAGTTTGGTGGTCCAGTACTCAGGAAAAGAATGTGTGCTTTTTTTCCAAAGACGTGCATGAGCCAGGTGAGTGGCTGCTGAGATGTTTCAAGTATCTGAGATCACTTAAAAACAAAGACATCATACCTCAGTTTGCGATTAACTTTCCGCTTCTCTGCATCCTCGTCCTAACACACCTTTAAAAGAATCACTCTGTCAACAAAAATATATGTCCAGGGCTCTGAAAGTGAAACATTAAACAAGGAGCTTAGTAGAAGGAGTTGAACATGATTCATTGATGTATACATGATTCAACTATACTATCTGGTGGTTAGACTCTGATGGCCCATCACAGCAGAACAGAATCCAAGGTGTGGGAAGATCAGGGCAGGGTTTCCTCCTCCAGAGTCTAGACACTGGTGGTGGTGAAGATAAGATGGAGGCTTGGATGGAAGTCTGTGGACTTGGTGAGGCGGAGATGGGTTGCATGAAGGGGCCTGAAAGGGAGAAGGAGAGATGAGCACTGCGATTTAAAGTACGCAGAGCTGAGGATGATTGGCTTGAAGAGAGCGGGCAGAAAGATGATTGGACTAGAGTTTTACAGTGTGGGAAAGTGGAACTGATGTAAAGAATAAAATTGTAGCTAAACACCAAAGGAAAGCAGACAGATGAGTGAACATAGAACTTATTATTGAATTGAACTATGACTAAAACAAGCAGCTGTATGAGCAAGGAAAATCAACTTTATCAGGTGATAAAGTCATTAAAATAATTATATCTGTTGATTTGCCAATCAAGCTCCTCTTTTTGGTGGCATCTCTCCATTTGTTGGTCATGCCTCAGAAAATTTCAACACATTATGTAGTGTTATATAAAGGGGGCGTTATCTCAACAATCGACCACACACCTTCAGTTTACGAGCAAATAGGATTTATAATAATAGCGTCTGGAGTTGCACGAGGCCCATTGTGTCCCATATTACTATAGACTCTTTCCAGTGTTCTTGATGTATGTGCTGTTTGCTGATTACTTATAGCATTAACAGAAAACAGTCTGACCAGCCTTCAGCTGCAGTTAAGTCGAAAGAAGCCAAGAAGCTGCTGTTGTTATCTCCCTCCTATCATCACACACACACACACACACACACACACACACACACACACACCCTTCCCTCCCCCTTCCTCCCCAAATATTTAGAAGCTGTTGAGCTGTTGATGCCCGCAGCTCTGACAAGTTAGAGTTCATTTAGAGTTGCAAACATAACTACTGTATTAGAGTGCATGAGAGGAAAACACGCACAGAAAAAAACACACACGCGCACACATCAGCAAATCTGGCTCAAGTCGTCTATTAACTGTTACTGTAAATCCAGATTTTTTGCTTCTTATTTTTGGAGAAACTCGCCCGTATTTGCTGTGTCGTCGCAACTTTTTTTTCCTTGTCAGTTAAAACAAATCAGCCAAAATCTACAGGAACAACTGTGAGATTTAAATTCACCTCAGCGGTGTACTGAGCCTCAATACTTCTTGAGTTTTGGTCCTTGTGTATTTCTTTTCCCACTTCTTCTTCTGCTTGCATCACCTTTTCTTTCTCTGGATAGACCTAAATACCCTGCATTTTCTATCTCTCTTCCCCCTTCACCTCTGGACTTACAAGTGTAGCGATTTTTCTGGCTGTCACAAGGTGAAATTGTAAAAGATCAATTTACACAAGCTGAACTGCAAGAAGAGTTATTGACACAGCTTGACCCATCGGCGCACTTCTTTCTCTCCCCTTCATCCATGCATTCTCTTCATCTCGCTCTCCTGTGGATCCCCCTCCTCCCCTGCTGCTTTCCTTTTCTTTTTGTCTGGTCTTTTACTCATCGCACCCTCATTTAGAGTGATATAGTGAATACCTGCAGCCTCTGGGCTCACGCATTTGCAATTACTGAAGGCAAACAGCTTGCAAAGACAGATTAAAAAAATTAAACTAGTTCTAGTTTCGAGCTGTGCATGTGAATCTCACATATAAGAAAGCTTAAGGTTTTGATCCTAATGATGAGTTTCGATTAGTAGAGTGAATTTAAGCAGAAATCAGGATGAAAAAAGCTTTACATTCATGAATATATCGTCAAAATACATTTTTTTTAAATCATTGAACAGCCACTGTAATTTGGCAGATGATGTAATTATAGACCAAAGTTAGAGGTTAGAGGTTAAATGATATTAACTGCATTTTTAAATATAACTCTACAGACAGTTTTCTAATAAAGTTATGTGACACAAAACATCAGTAAATAGCAAAGTATTAAATAAAGAACCATTTTATTCATTTTATATTATAGTAACACTGGTTGATCCACTTTACCTTATATTGCATTATATTTAATATATATATACTGTATATTTTGTGCAGGGTGGGCGCTCTGCAGTGCAGCTTCAACAGCAGCTAACTTTCAGTAGTAGTAGTTCAGTATCTCGTCACAGGATGCTTTGACATGCAGACTAAAGGGGCTAGGAATCAAACCACTGACCTTCCGATTAGTAGACAACCCGCTTTACCTCATGCTATGTAACAATACACAGATAAGAACCACATCTCAAGTGTTTGGTCAGTAACGCCACATAGCGTGGAGTTACATTCATTCCCACACACACATGCAACACATGAAGTGCTTCGACAGGAGCATCAAGTCAGGCACTATATGAATAAGATAATAAATAAGAATATTGCACCTGATGTCTCCACGTTATTGCACACAGATATGACATGAGAGAAGGTACCGCAACATAAAATACATATGTGATATTGCGCGTACTGTTATGAGGTTGTTAGACATGAGTATTGACCTTAACCTGACTGAAATGCCCTTAATGGGACCTTTAAGAGAGCTGTGCATAAATGAATATGTGCAAACTTGTATGAATTGATGCAATGTTGTGAAGACAAGTGGGCCGAAATTCCTCTGCAGTCGTGTAATAGACTGATAAAGTCACAGAAAATGATTACTTCGAGTTATTGCTGATAAAGGTGGTTGTACCAACTACTGAATCATTGGTTAGTTTTTCACACATTTGTTATCTACGTGTCATGTAATGTTCTGAGGTTGTATTTACCACATCATAAGACCTGGTAAGGACTAGAAATGCTTTTTTTAATATGCCCTGATATGTAAAACCTTATAATTAACAGAGGGTGTCTATTTTCAAGACGCGAGGACTTACCCTGTTGAAATTCACCAAATCTGACCAAATCTGACAAAATGTGAGATCTAATCTTTCTAATCTTTCCATCTGCTTTTCATATACAGTGTTGAGAGTTGAACAAATCTTGGCCATTTGTGTATAAAACAACAACATTACATTATTTTATCCTACTAAACACTTGAATTTGGTCATGACAATGCTTTGACATCGCAGTGACCGTGTACTTTAAAAACTGCTGTTTGGTGTCATTGCTAGTCAGTATCTAGACCCCAAAGCCTCTTTTCCTTTAGTACCTAAGTGGCAAGTTGATCCGAGTAGATACTAAAGGAAAAGGGGCTTCAGTCACCAATTTGGACCCAGATGGACCATTTCTTTTTTACTCTGCACAACATTTCTTTATAGTAAAGTTATTCTCCTCCTGAAGAAGGATGTATGTAATCGGTTCTGTTTGTCTGTCTTTCTGTCTTTTTGTCGGGTTGTTAGCAGTTCAACGTCCACACTTTTCAAGATATCATCATCAAATTTTATGTGACGGTAGATACCAATAAAAACTTGAGCTGATTTAGAAAAATCAGTAAAAACTTTATATTACCCACAGTCTTTTTTAGGCTCGTCTTTAAACTTCACAACAATAAACTAGACCTTGGGGGACACGAGTATCTAGTTTGGCTAAGAATTTGACCTTGACCTTCAATGTAAGCACCGAAGCTCAATGTTGACCTTGAAAAAGAATATCAAGAAACCGTATCCAGTAATATATGAAATAAAAGAGCCGTACAACATGCTTTTTATTGTGTCAATTCGATTCTCTCTGAGGTCACAATGATGCCATAACACGCTAATGTCATCATATTGTAATAAACATGTCATAACACATCATAATACAAGTTATAGTGCTGGCTCTTGTTATAACGTGTGCGCCTTTTTCCTTTGTCTTTGGATTTGACAAATACAGTTCTTATTTTTATGGGCAGTAAGAGTTGAGGGTTTCTTCACAAACAGTATATAACATGTACCTAAGTCTATACAATACATGTATAAACTACAACCAAGGCTAAAAGACAGAATGTAAGCTCTAGAAAACTTTACTTACTAATCATAACAAGTTTCACGTATAAACTAAGCAGCCTCCTAAATTTTGTGATGAACAGCTGTTTAGTGTCCTTAGGGTAGAGAAGAAAGGAAAAGGAAGAGTTTCCATTTTATTACGTAGCTTCATGCTCATAGAAAACTTTGCCTTCCTCCTTTCAAAAAGATCAGAATCAGAATCATAGAGCTCTCGTGTGAAGGTCACCACTGAGCCTATTTGCGCTTACAAAAAGTCACTGTGCTCTGTTTTGTGGCTACTGTCCTACAAGTGGGGATTTCCTTCAGCCCCCTTATGTGGTAGATGCTCGATAGCGGCTTCAACAATGGCTGCTATTGTTGAGTCTAATCCATAACACTGATATGATGCTAATGAAGGGATGTGTAATCATTATCCGTGGCCTGGCCCATGTTTTTGCACTCTGAGAGGATTTATGTGCGAATCCAGTGATCAGGGTTAATCTTGTTTCAGTTTCAGGTCAACTTAGACACAGCACTGCTTTTTTTTTGGCTGCAGTGTTTTGGTGTGTGCGGTTTGAGCTTTGCCTCTCTCACTGCGCGTGAGGGCAAATGTGGATGGGTTTTTTTTGCACATTTGGGCGAGCTTTAACGCAGTTTGAAGTGCAGATTTGATTCTGTCAGGTCACAATCTCGGATCCTCTTCCCTCCTCAAATACAGCATTTGCAAATAAAAACAGAAAACCGTAAATGTATGCATGAATTTTAGATTGTGAGCCAACTGTTTGACAGCCGAGAAGAGTCGAGATGTTCACTTATTTGATCCCCAACCGACTAAATTTGGCACCTCAAAATAGGAAGATGGTTGAACGTCTCCTTGAACCCATTTATGTGAGGAAACAACAAAGTAGCCCATCAGCTGTCATATGCTGGAGATCAGGACAGAAAGGACAGCTATTTTCACTCTCACACAATTTTAACAACTTTGCACTATTTCACTGTAAGGTAAGAGTACATACTGAACATATCAGTCTTTTATGAAGCATTACATCTACATTAGTATGCAGTCATTAACACTGACTTGATCAATAAGTTCATATGCAACATGTTTAATGGCAGCATATTCATAATTCATACATTATGGATTGAAATGTTAAATAAAGTATTACATGGAGTAAAAACTAGTTATTAATGATCAACAAACAACTTAGATGCACTTCTATGCATTTATAATGACTACAGGTATGCACTTATGACCTTTGAGTGTATCAAGCCTCGTTAATTTTTGTGATTCTTGGTTCATGCAAGGACTGTAAGTTCTGCAGGACCTCGAGACTCAAACACAACTCTCAGATATCCTCACAACTTGTAAAAGGGAACAGACAAAAGCACAAAGTGATGGCGAACATACACATATTTAAAGCAAGATGCGAACTCAAGCCCTTTCAGGTTTACAGAATAACAAAAGTAGGACCAGAGTCTGACTTTGTAGGAGGGGTTTAAGAAAGAGACAGGAGCCATGGGGTACTTTAATCTTAAATATATTGATTTTATATTGAAACACCATAAACAGACTCTCGGTAATGTTAAGCTCTTATCGTAGGAAAATATTTCTGGGATGTCTAAGACTTCCTCTGGTTTGTAGTCAGTTAGCCACCTTGAGCCAGATATGTCGGGCTCATTTCCAAAGTGCTCCAGGTGCTCTGTTTTCACACAGGTGAGCTCAGGTGAATTGGAAGAAAAGGGTATGTTTTCCTCTGGCACACGGAAAACTCAGAGTATCTCCTTGGGGGTAAGGAGGTGATTAGGCTCAGGGGTGGCTCGCCAACCCCTTTGCCAGTCAGTGGCAAATCCAAATTGATGAGCATGAGCATGTCCATGGAATCTCAATTTCCTGTCTTACAAAGGAGTTCTTCCTTCCCACTGTTGCCAAGTACTTCCTCAGAGGGAGCCGTCTTATTGATGAGGCTTCCTCTGTATTACTGTAGGCTCTTTACATGACAGCGGGGAGAAACGGGAAGATGCTCACAGAACGAGGCTCAGCCATCTGCCTTGATGGCACAGGAGGGTGAGGGGAAGCAGAAGCGAGGAAAAGAAAGAGAGCAACAACAAACAGCAAACAGGAAAATAAAAAAGTCTCACAATTTCTTCTGCTACTGGCCAAACACAGGCCTCTAAATCACAGCTACACTTAAAGGTCTTTCAGGCCATTAAACAACCACAGAGAACAGGCAAAGAGAACAATTTCTGCAGCCACCTACAGCACAAGAAAATAGGTGGTTGCTCTCTTTCAGCTTGGCAACATATTACCTGAGCGGCTTTTACTTCCTTGCAGAGGCATGTCAAAACACAGCCGTGAAATCCTCCAGTGGCTCGGTCCCCACGCCGTGCTTCTAATATGCCAGACGCACTTGCAGTTACAAAAGGACAATTGTGGCAATTTCCTCTTTCCCTTAATCATCTCCTCTTTTTTATGATAAGGATGTAGCTAACTGCAGAGGTGAAGTTACATTCTAATAAAGTCAGCCGGTTAATAATGTAATCTTAAATTACGCCGTAATTACCGCCTCTTAGTCACCGGGGGATGCTCTGTAATTCAATCACTGGCCCCAGCGATACTGTACAACAAAAAAAAAAGAAGAGGCACATTATCTGGGCTATTTTACCGTGGAAATGAATAGCCCTACCCACTACCGCTCCCGCTTGGGGTAATTAGACAGCGCAGTCTCAGCTGCACACAAGCCCAGACGCTCAGTTATCAGCAAGGAGAGGCCTTATCCATCAGGGCCTGCAGGGAATCGGCATTTAATACACACATCTGCATTTGTTTATGGCGACAACTGGGCGTGTGCATCTGTGGTGGACGTATATGTTTACAAGCCCCTGCGTGTGTTTATTTGCGAATAAGGTGTTTTTTTCCACGTGCGGGAATTCGAGTGTAAATCTGCAGATCTCGAACTCTGTAAATCTCTCCCTGCAGTCCTCCTTAACCCCCAAACCACCTCGGATGAGAATGAAAAGTTCTCCTCTCAGAGGACGCGCTGGGGAAGAAATGTGTGGGAATTGTTTTCCGCCTTCATTCTGGGCTGGGTCAGGGTTCGTGCGCGGCAGACACACACACACACACACACACACACACACACACACACACACACCCACACACACACACACGAATACAAGCCACAAGATCCAAACCCAATTTGTCATTTATTTTCAAGTGGGTGATTTCTTTAGAGGCACTGCTTGCTAGATATTATGTGGCAGGGAAAATCTAATGCCCCTCAATAGGTTTTCCCCAGGAAAAGGGGGTAAATTAGATTTGCGAACTGGGAACTTCATTTGGCAGGACTGTCTCTTACTCCGAGAGTGCAGCGAGGAGAAGGAGGAGGAGGAACCTGTGAAGAGAGTGTAGGGGGAGAGAAATGAAAATCCATACTGCAGTGCTGAATCAGCAGCGCCTCTTGTCCCTCTTTTTCTTCCTCCCCTTGTTCTGGGAACCCCTCCTCTCCTCTTGCCTCGGCATCGCCAACGAGGAGGCAGTGTTGTCAGTCTCTGTTTCCTCTCTTGGCATGGCACTTCTTCCTTTTTATCTTGTTAACACTACCATGTAAAAGTCCAGCAAGGCTCAGCGTAAATACCCTCCCGTTGAAATTGGAGGTAAGCCCCTTGACCCCTCTCGCATGATGGGACCACTGAAGAAGAGATGGATAAAATGGATGACAGGCCCAAGCAGGGGGGTCACGTGCAAGGGCAAGTCATGAGAAGAAGGAGGACGCAGAGATAGAGGGGCGGTGGTCGCGTCTCGCACTTTGTTGGGACTGCAGAAGATGAGGTTTGGATGGAGTTACCCCACCTGGTCTCCTCTTACAACATAAAGCCAAATAGATTTTCATGTCACACACCTCCCGAACAACACATCTGTGCCTGAGCAGGGGGTTAGAGGCATGACAAATCTGACATGGGGGCGCTCTTATTTGCTGCGCTGACAGCCAACACTTACCCAGGAGTCAGTGCCCAATCAGATGGATGACAACGGCAGTGTAAAAGAGGTGTAAGCAAAGACAAGGTACGAATGTAATATGAAAGCATACACATGGAAAGACTGGAGGATACTGAGGTCGTGTAGAGCAGCCGATGTGTGTCGAAAAATGAGCGCCCAGACTTGAAGAGGCTGTGGATCTTGTGAGGATTTCATTCTTACAGAAACTTAAGAATTGGAAATAAAGCTTAAAAGTAGAATTGTATTCCTCTCAACAACACATATCTGCCCAAAAATGGTCTGTTTGCAGACATTACTCTTTGCCTGCATTTCCACTTTAACTTTGTCATTATTTCTGTATCTTGCACAACAAGCTAGCTCCTAAGCAGACAGCTACAGTCAAGGGAAATACTCTGCACTTTGTCTTGTTAAGAAGGAGAGAGAATGTAAAGTTTACTCTGTTTACAGTAAATAAGAATTGGTGAGACTTAAACCCAGATTTCCAGAAAACTTTCACTTTGATGTGTCAGATCTATGCCAATGGCATTTCCCCCCCTTTTGTGGCAAATGATTATTTGAAGAATGTTATCAGATGTTGGCAGTGCTGTGTGTCAAGAGACCAATCACTACAAGCTTTTATACATTTGAAGCATTGATGGCCTCGGGGGGAACCAAACCCAGGACTCTTGTACTTTTAAGCTTTTAGCTCCATGCTCTATGGAGCATAATCTTGGGACAGTGTTCTTCCAATCCTGGCAGTGTTTTCTTTCTTTTCCATGCTGCAACCATCAGGTTATACTGTAGTTGGATGGGTCTCCTCAGCAGCAGTATATGCCAACAGCCTGCGTGTTTAGGTTGGAGGATTAAGCTTGGTCTAGTCTTTCAGATCCTTACCGCAGTCTAGTCTTAGGCCAAGACCCACATTTTTTTGCTAAAGGGCTGCTCATGAAAAAGGAGAAGAAACTTTAAAATGACTAAAACAAAGCTAGAGACCATCCTACGATGGAATCACACCATCTGTGTGATCTGTGTGGGCTCTCAAACCACACCTGACATGAGACATATTTTGTTTATAAACCAGATAAAGATACCTTACTTGGAGAGTTGGGCTAAAAATGGAAAATGGGGCGAGAGGGAGCCATGGCACCTTTGACCAACTTCTTGGCTCTCTCTAACCAGTGCTCACAGACACGAGCAACGTTCAGACTGAACCTGTGTTTTGATTACAACTACACGCTTTAAGTTATCAGACTGTATCTTATGATTTTATCTGTTTTGATTTTATATACTGTTTTGTTTGTTTGTTAAGCTTAAATTTCAAAACTTACATTAACTACTGATTTTATCTACTGTTCTGATTTTATCTGTTTTGATTTTATATACTGTTTTGTTTGTTTGTTTGTTTGTTTGTTTGTTTGTTTGTTTGTTTGTTAAGTGGGTTTAGAGCTCTGGGTAGCTCCCCAGCTGGGTCTAGACTGGGTCTAGAGAGTATTTTAAATTCAGGGAATTTAAAATAGAAAGTAGCTCGTCCACAGAAGGACTGGTAGCTCCCCTTACGATAAGGGTTCAGATCGCGCGAACAGGTGTGAAATGTGTGTGTTTAGTTAGTTTGTTTGTTTGCTTGTTTTAATCAATTATAAATCATGCTTTTTATTTGTTTTTGTTTCTAATGTCTCTGTAAAGCACTTTGAATCACCTTGTTGTTGAATTGTGCTATACAAATAAATTTGCCTTGCCTTATGTGAATGGAAGATGACCACAGAGAGATAAACTGTCTCTGTTGGCTTGTTGGCTTCAGTTTCCAATCCCAAAGACCTGTATGTCTCTCAGTGATATGCAATTATGTAAAAAAGAAAGTTTTTACAAGACTCTATGCAGTTCTGTAAAAAAATAAATATATAAATAAGAGCTTGCACCACCTTTAGCAGCATTAACATGAAGTAAATGTTTTCTCTATGACTCAGTCTCTCACATCATTGTGGAGGAATTTTGGCTGACTCTTCTTTAAGAGATTGCTTTAGTTCAGTGAAGTTTCCAGATAGTTTATGTCTGCAAAAAAGATCCTTCTACGTTTCACTCAGGTTGAGCTCTGGACCCTGACTAGGCCATATCTGCACTTTTCTTCTCTTTTTTAGCCATTCTGTTTTAGACTTTTAGGACGATCATTGTCCTGCTGCATAATCCAGTTTGGATTGAGATTGAGCTGTCAGACAGATGTCCTCACATCTGACTCCTTTGTGACTGTAAGGTGCTCAGGTGGCTGCAAAACAAACCCAAATCATGAGCCCTCCACCACCGTGCTGTTGCTTACCCTCTGAATTCCTTTGGAAGTAGTAAATATGTACTTGGCTTGGTCCTACAGAAGCCTATGCACACATAGGCTGAGCACATACCACCTGAAGAAGGGGGTGCAGGTAGTCTCCAACCTCTATTTTCTCCATGCTTCATCTCACTTTTTCTGGGGTGTTTTTTTTTATTTGTAGGTCTAGTTAGTCTCCCTGCAGTTGTGTCATGGCTGCTCTGTTCATATGACAAGATATTCTCTGTGCCAAACTACACAGAGCTACAGTTTACTCCAAAAAGCCTACATGACATCTACAAAAAAGGTTGCATCTCCTAGGTCCGGGTAAGGTTTGCCCCTCCGGGGGCTGGGGTACCCGGACCTGGGATATAGAGTATGTTTGGGGAGTATGAATGTGTGTATAGTGTCTATTTGTGTCTGTCTCCACGTCGGGTGAGTGCCGAGTATTTGTTTGTGTCCCATCTGTAACAACCGAAAATCAAATCAAATAAATTCATAATTATAATAAAGGTTAAACAAACGGACCAATATGGCAAGGCCATGATGATCCACTTGGTGAAGTAAATCTGCTTGGAATATTTCTTGGCCTTCAGACAACAATTCTGATGGCTACAGATCAAAACAGGACAGGCAAAAAGAAAAAAAAAGGAGAAAAAAATCCATAATTTCTGTTCCTATCATTGCAAATGAAGGCCTATCAACAGATTTTGTATATCATTCCATGATATTATCAAAACAAGGGGAAAAAAAGAGGCAAATTTTAAGATTAAGTCAGAATTAACACTTTAACTGAAGTGATAAAACCTTCAGGCCAGGATCAGCACTGAGAAACAAACACCATTGGACCCACATCCAGTTTATATGGTATGTACACATGTCAGTCTAATAGCATAAAAGAGGATCGACTCTCTGTCTGGGTGAAAATCACTTGTTTTACGGCTTCTGCTGCCGGTGCTGAAACGCATCACATTTAAAACCACAACTGCATCATCCTCGCTACAGCTGCCATTACGCCGCAAATGTTCGCATTGTAAAACATCCAAATCAATTTGCTTTAAAAACACGTTTCTTGCAACCTTATTGGGTGGTTTTAGAGATATATGATACACCTTCAACTGCAGAGAAGGAAAAATAGTCAGCGCTAGGCGAGCCCATTTGTCCAGCTTGATGATGCCGTGGCCCTGTCACTGTTGCTGCTATTATGGGGGAAAAAAATATAGCGTGGTGGGGGGAACCTCACCCAGTGGTCTACCGACCAACCACACGCCACGCTATACACCGTGACCATTTCACAGCTCTGGGGGCATAAATCAAGATAATTCTCTGCACGCCTTGAACCCTGACCCTGCCACAACTCACACCAACATCAGATGAAGCGGAGGGGATTAAAAGTGAAGGGATGGGCTCAGAGAGATGCTGGGTGAAGTAACAGTGAAGCTGTGCGTGCATGTTAACGTGTGCGCGATAACTGCACGTGCATGCGTTCGTTGCGATTAGTCACCGCTGTCCAGATTGAGGCGGCCGTCCCATCTAAATGCTCCGTCTTTATGAGCCATTAATCTTCGACTCGGGCCATTTTCATTACCGCCAAACCTTGCTTTGGAGCCACCAGCTGCATGATACTGCATAGTGGAAATTAATAACCCACCCATCTCTGCCTTACAGTCGCACCCACCCAGCCACCGCTGCCCCTCCCTCCCAGAGCCTTGCATATGATGGAAAAAGATGAGTTTCCGCACCACTTTTTTTTTCTTTCTTTGTCACTATTTGTGTCCTTGTAGCCCTGCCAAGCTTTCAGAGCCTCTTTTCCAACCATCCCGCACATCACACACCCTTTCTCCTTGTCTCCTGCTGCCATTTGACTTCCGGTACGTAAGACAAACAACTCAGCCCGGGGGTTTAAAATTCTCCCAGTTGCCTTGATGCTGTGATGTAGCTGCAAGCGAGGAGAAATGAAGGGAAGGAAAGGCCTGAGAGGAGTCTCTGTCAGTGATGGAGGGAGTGGGAATAGAAAGAGGCGTAAGACAAGGAGACGAGGAGAGGAGGTGATATTAATCCCTCTGTCTTGGTTTTTATAACTGAACGGAGAAAAAAAAGAGCAGGAAATGACTCCCTGGGTTCCTCTAAGGCCTCTAGGTGCCTGCTGGTGTGCCTGTTAAGGGAAAATAGGACTGGACATTATTAAATACTGTACATGTTTGGGTAACCTGCATGGAGAGAGAAAAGAGGAATATTGGGTGGTAAAAGAGAAGAAGAAGATGGAAGAAGAAAAAGAATAAGGGGGAAACCCAGAGAGCTTGCAGAGATGTGGCCAGCGCGATATGACAGCGCTGACATCCAATAAAGAGGAACAGCGCTATGCCAAATTAATAACCCTCATTGGTGAATGGGAGGCAGAGGAAATTAGTGAGGTGCTGGCTGTTACCGCTAACTCAAAATGATGGAGCACAAGGAGCGAAAAGCAAAAGCAGGGTGGCGGTAGCAGTGGTGGGGAAGGAGGCAATACACAATGAAGTGACTTGAAGTTGACGGCTGCTGTGGTCACTCGTGATGCGTGTTTATGAAACACACTCATTACGAGTCTCTGCGTGAGTTGCCCGCAGGAGGGACCAGTAAAGTAAAGAAAGTGACAAAATTGAAAAGTTGGAAATTGTTTTGTTTTTTTTTTCGTGTGTGTGTGTGTGTGTGTGTGTGTGTGTGTGTGTGTGTGTGTGCCATCAGAGGGGAGCCTTTCTCATTTCCTGTTGAGAAGTGCAGTGCATTGTGGGCAAACATATATATAGGAGGCTTTGGTGATATGAATCACGGCTGGTCATCCATCACCCGACAGCAGACAAGGAGAGTCAGACGCCACAAAGAAGAAGAAGAAGAAGTAGCAACTTTCTCGAAGAAAAGTTTGGAATTAACTTCATCTTCCTGTCCTCTGTTAGCAGCTGAGCTTGTGTTTATTGCTGTAGCTTGTTAGAAAATTCATACACAGAGAAATGTAATAAAGTTTTAAATGGACGAAGCGTCGACTGACCTCGGTTTCATCCTGATCCTTCCAAAGCAGCCCTCTAAACACAAATCAATAAAAACTATGTTCAGACATATGAGAGACTCTAAATGAACTCTACAGATTATACCGTTTCATGGCCTCTCGCCTTCCTCAGCCGCTTTGCATAATAAGATAAACAGCGTGCACCAACCCCAGCGTCTCCCATGTTGCTTGTGTATTTGTGTAGGAGACGAGGTAAAGCCGGGCGTTTTGACCCGCCTCCATTTTCAACCTACCAGTGTTGATAGACGAGCGGCGGTCTCCCGAGGCTTGTTTATTTCACAGAATATTTTCTGCTTAACGCATCACCTCTGTGCAATGTGCACACTGTGTTGTTAATCGTGGTAGGTAAGCAAGGTAGGTTCTGCACAAGAGAAGGCAAATTACATAAAGCACTAGTTTATATGTTTGTGATTTTAAGCGTAAAGGTTACAAGACTGGGTAAAATGAACACTGATGTTGTATTGGACCTCTTGGCGAACATTCGTCACAGTGTGGCAATGACCTTATACGACATCATGACATGTATTTCCATCCGGAGTTGCATTTCTTTTTTCCCAAAGATCTTATATAGGTAATGAGGGAGTCAGACATGCATCCCAAAGATCCTCAGTGGGGTTAAGATCTGGACTCTTTGGTAAAAATTATGTCTCATGCTTCCCCGAAAGACTCTGACACAGTATTTCTCCTGGTGAATCCTGGCATTGTCATCCTGAACACACCTGACAAAAATCCATTGATGGAAAACCTGCCCATTCACCACAATCAGGCAGTCAGCTGACCTCAGTTTTTGGGAACATAGTGTTGCTGAACCTAGACCTGACCAACTGAAGCAACCCCAAATCACACAGTATATACTAGACATGACGGACGCATGACTTCACCCACCTGTCTTCTTACCGTGATGTGCCCGTCACTCTGGACCAGTGTAAATCTGGGCTCAGCAGACCACACAACCCTTAGCCCAGGTCTAGTCGTTTGGTAGTTTAGCAGTAGAAGTTAGTCATTGTACCAGGTACAGATATTAACCGCTGCATTAATTATCCAACGAAAGCTTCTTATGTGTTTCCCTATTATTTAACAATGAATATATGTTTGCAAGTATGTATCTATGTATGTAACAAATTTATTAGCTCTTTTATTAAACATTAAGAGTTTTAGTAAGAACTATAATAAGTTTTTAGGTTTCTGTTGTGGTTAATCCACCAGTATGCACAAGCTCATTAATCAAAATGTTATTTAAAATTCTAAATAATAATTATTTTTGTTATTTATGGGTTTTTTTGTTTTGTTTTTTTTCACAAAAAAGCAGAAAAAATAGTAAAGATCATTTTGTTTATTTTAGTGAGATGCCAAATTACAGTTGTTTACTTGCATTCCTGAAGAGAAAAATTAATTTTGGTTGTGGTTGAATGCGCCTGATTAATTTCTGACTTCTCAGAGCCGTCCAGTGTGCCCATTCAAAGTTTGGTATAAAAACATGAATGCAGTTTGTAATTTAATTAATAAGCAGCAATATAATTTTTATCTTAAATGACTTTTTGGCAGATTTATAAAATAACTTGTTTTTTGTTTGTATGATAGGTGGTCTGATAAATATGTCAAGCACTGCATCTATGAATATGTATGTATGTATGCATCTACAGTGCTTAACAAATGTATTAGACCAACACCCACTGTAATGTTTATGCCACAGCTCCTCTTTATCAAAATAATATTTTTAGTGCTAAAATAAAATTATTGCAGTTTTCCACAAATGTTCAAATTTAATGTTTCACAAAAAGCTGAGAAAACGAGTAAAGCGTGGCAGTATTTTTGATTAAGATGCAAAATTGCAGTTATGTAGTCAAACAGAAAAGATAGTTTTCATTCTTTAGTTTATTCATTTAAATAGTTTTAGTGTTTGAATGTTACACTTGATTAATTTATGACTTCTCTGAGAAATCGAGACTCATATTCGGGTATGAAAATGAGAATTCAGTTTGTTGTTTGTAAATATATTATAATTTTTTAAATATAAAATTAGAATATTAAATAATAAACAATAGTATATGATTAAAATATATATTTTTTAATCTTAAAATAAGTTTTAAAAAACGATTTCTTAAATGTTTGTATTTATGACAGAGTTAGTCTAATAAGTTAAGGACTTAATGTGTGTAAGTAATTCATATATATATATGCACAAACACACACAATGAGTAATGCTGTGGTGCCTGAGGGCAGAGATTGCCTTTGCTTGCTTGCAAGGATTTCTTCATATTCTCTGAATCTTTTATTGATATTATGGATTAAAGATACTTTCAAAAACTGCATGCTAAATTTAAAAATAAATGATCTCTGTATTGGTTTCAGTTCAGCACAGCTTAAATGAATTGTAAATTTGTGTTTTATGTTTTTGTTGATATTTTGAGAGAGTAGACAGACTTTTTGCGGAACAGATCTTTATGTGTCTTATTATTATATTATTTTATTTATCTTTTTGATTAATTAACCATAATTGATTTACTGTACTCACCCTGATAATGTCGGAACCACTGTGGACTCTGATGGTGTATTTCACACAAGCTTTCCCTACGGTAAAAGATGACAGCAAGTATTTATGCTGTGTCCCTTTCTCCCTAGACAACAGGCTCATAAACCAAGGAGACAGAGGAGGTGCTTTTGCTGTTTCCTACTGATGATGTCATTGACCTGACATGTAATTTCCATGCTGACATCATGCCAAGTCCTCCGCTCGGTCCATTTTCTCTGTGAATCAGTCAAATTTGAAAGCTTTTATCCAACGCAATGAGCAAACAATCGACCCCGGACCAAATTCAGATGTTTGTGGGTGGATGGTGGTGGGGGATGCAATCGGGTTGGGTTGGGTTGACATGCAGAGAAAGTTCAGCATGCCTTCGGGCGTCCTAGTATCGGATTTGAACCCGTGACCTCGCGGGTGTCACGGTTCTAGGCCCTGTGTGTGCGTGCGATTGGCCCAGAGCCGCTCTGTGCAGGGCAGGTTCAGAGTTTTTGGGGTCCCGGCCCGTGCAGCTAGTCGGTCCACAGGGACCTCGAAGTGCCAAGGCCTGGCCTCCTCCTCCTCCTCTCCCCCTTCATCATTCCTCCCCTCTGGGCTATCCACAATAAGCTGCAAGTGGAGAGAGATGGAGCAATAGAAAGCAAAGCTGTTTTTTAACTTGTTTCTTTTCTCTCCGGTTTCTCTCCGGCACTGAGAGGCTGCAGGGAAGGTGTTTGTGCTTCAGAGTGGCTTCAGTGAGGGACCTATTGTTCTCCTCCCAGAGGCTCTCAAATCAATACCTCATCTCTCCCTCTTTCTCTCTCTGCAACGAGGCACCACAGAGGAAAAAGGCCCATCGACTACACAGGACCTGCTTTCATGATTCACACCACTGAAGAAGAGAGAGACGGAGAGGGGAAGTAAGAAAGACGAGGGGGAAGAGAAAGTGGCCGAGAAGGGGGGGGGGGAAGCACTGCGGGGGCCGGCAGTATAAAGACACCGGAGGAAGGAGCGACCTCTGGGTCATCGCTTTCGTTAGCAGCGCACACAGCAGGCCTATCTATAGACACACAGCTCAGCCAGATTGATCTCATTGTCTTAAAGGAAGAAAGAAAGGTTGATGCTTGGAGGCGTTAATATCATCAAGCTAACAGCATCAGAGCAAATACTAATTATAGCTCTGAGGGTAAAATGCAGCATTGTTCTTCTTGTTTCTGATCAATATTTCAATGTAACCGCATTTGAATTCTCAGTCATCAAGTCTGTAGACACGCTGCCCACATAGTTCAGCTTCACTTGATGTCTCTGTGTTGGTTGGAGAAGTTTAACCTGTTGCTTAAGTGAACAAAACTTTCCAATTTCTTCTTTCCTTGTGGCAAAGAAGTGCAAAAAGACAGCATCCGACACACGGAGCAAGTCCAATTAAGTCCTGGTCCAAGGCTGAGCTGTTCAAAAACCACACGAGAAATGAATCCAGAGTTCTCAAGAAATCCTGCTGACTCACATGGCTGTCTCAGAAAGGTGAGGTGACCGTAGGCGAAGCAGATTTTCTTGCACATCATTTTAGGGATTTTGGGTACAAAGGTTGAAAATGATCAGTCCCACTAGTAGATGCCCTCTTGTACCTTCTAGTTGCCTCAGGAGTTCATCCAGCGTAATCAGTTGGGCAACACAGATAATGGAAAAGAACTCTGGCATTCATGTCAATAGAAGTGCTGTAATATCTCTTATGGTCACTGTAAGGTAATAAGCTGGAAAATGGACCTTTGCTGTACATGTTTAATGTTGTGCAACGAGCTGCAAGAGGTCTCAGGTTCATCCCAGATGAGCCCCCAATTGTGACGAACCGGACCTTACGGCTTACGGAAACAGTTTATGCAAATTAAAGAAACATATAAAAGGAAGTTAAACTAACAATAGTTGTCAACAGTGTTGGGGACGTTACACACACAAAAAAAAATGTTTTTTAAAAGTGATGGATTACATTACTGAATTACTTCCCAGAGGAAGTAATTTGTTACACTACTTTTGCATGACTCTACAACATGGCCTGAAATGAATAGTGAATAGCAGTTAACAATATAAACCTGAGGCTACAGTCGCACATGTCCACTCGCATCCTTTCGTTAATGAGAAAAAAGAAGATGTTTCTTCAACTGTTTTTTACGAATGTACACAAAGTCGAGAGCACAAAGCACTTAAGGCCAGTCCAAAGTAACTTCAAAGTGATTGCCACGGTGATTCTGTAGAAGAAACTGTGCTACAAGTCTGACTCGACTGCTCATCGCACCTTTGATACCTGCTGAAGTTCATGCTCATGCTGCTGGGCTGGGGTCAGCATTCAGTCAGCTGTCTGTGCAGATGTTCACCAAGAGCCGACGTTGAGTTATCGGCGTGATGGAGTTATTTCTGTCCCGGACACAGTTTGCACTTCACCATTGAACTCTTGTTCTTTCATGCAATAAAAATAAAATATTTCCAGTCTTCAAAAGTTGTAGAGCACTCCACCACTGTCCTAAATTCACTAACTAACATTAACGGATCGCATCCAAGAGCGCAGAAAGAAAAAGGCACGTTTAAATGGATTTTTTTCTTTCTATCTGGCTGCGAGGAAGAACCTTTGGAAAAGAAGTGATGACTTAATTGTAACTATAATGCCGAAAATGTTTAATTTTCACTTAATTACTTAACATTGCACAAACACTAGTAGTTAGCACCCAAAACAATAAGCAGCACCATCTTAAATCACCTGTGAACAGTCATTTGACCAATAACATCCAATCAAAAAACAGATCTTATATAGGACAAATAGATCAAAACACTATTCACAGATTTGTCATGTTTCTATTGTTTGTCCAACAGCTGTTGTCTAAGGAGCATTTACCTTCCATCCATCCATTTTCTCCCACTTATCTGATTCAGGGTCATGGAAGATTTATTATTATTATTATTATAACTTATTTTAATTTAAATATTTAACTACTATTATCAGCAGCTTGCTAACCTGTCCAGGGTGTAAGTTGTCTCTCACCACATGACCATTAATGCTCAGTAAAGTAAAACCAAGTAAACTTTGGATGTAACTCTACCTTTATATTATCAACTAGAATTAAAAGGATCCAAGCTGAATTTGAACAAAATCAAGGTCATCGCAATTGTGTCACAAAACTTAAAGAATTCATTTTAATTCAGTTTAGTTTCACTTCATGTTTTTTCACTCAGCGTCGCACAGTTTGAGACCCAGTGATCTAAAAGAGGAGAACCAGCATTAAATGAGGTGATAACTACCTGCCACTGAGAGGAGGAAACCACCTGCTGGTGATACTGGCTGATAACTGATAACAGTTGCTCCGTGGATTGTTTAAGGGACCTTCAGCAAGGCGGTTTCTGGAAGATGGCTTTTCAGTTTTCTTTCAGTTTTTCTGCTCAGTATCCAAGACAGATTTTACTGTGAACCGTGCCCCCGTGCGCCATTTTAATCATACGAGTCTCGATCTCACATCAGCCTTGTCATGTTGAGTCAGGGCTATCACAGGGAAACTTTAAGTGTTTTTTTTCCTTCGTTCCTTATTCACCAAGTCTGTTCTTCTCTTTCTGTATCACTGAACAATTTTCACAGCTGTAGCGCGGATTAACGTCTCGCGCGAACGTGAAAGAAAATGTAATTCTGCTTTCCGCAGGGGTAACGTCTTTATAGCTTTTCCGACACAGGTGTCTCCACACGAGCGAGCGAGATAGAGGCACATAAGAGGGGGGAGAGAGAGAGAGAGACTCTGTGGAGTTATGCAAATGGAGGCGGCCCCATAATCCTCTGGCTAAGTATTCCACCAGAGATGTGCAGCTTGCAGCTGCGTACGACGGGGATCCACACAAAATTCCTCTCTTCTGCTTGTACACAAAAACCTTGATACAACTATATATATATATATATATATATATATATATATATAAAATTCTATGTAGTGTGAGTTCATTTAACCCTCCTACTCCCTCTTTCCGTAACAGTGTCCTTCTGTTCTCCACCACTGAATACCCTTTCTGCGCCAAATAAACGTACAGATTTGCTGTTCCTGGCATGGATCCACAGCTTACTTTCGGTAAAACACACTTTTTGTGCATGCAAACATGTTACAGTATGAATCCTTGTGTTTATTATGCTGCCTATGTAGGAGTTTGTTTACATGTTTGTGGGTTTTGTCATATGATTTTGTTCTTTCTTTACATTGTAGTGCCGGATTTTCTATGCTTCACCGCTTCCAGGTTGGAGATTTATCTGTGAGTGTGCTTTTTATGGTGCTTTATGGTTTTTATCCCACCCTTGTGTGTGTGTGTGTGTGTTTGTTGCTTTATTTTATGCTTGAGCGTCTCTGTTGATGAATGTGTCCTCGAGGCCGATTACACTTGGTGTAATGTGTACATACAGTATGTGCAATTAAACTTGTAAATGAAAGTGGATTTTATAGAGTGTAAATCAACCCTGAACTGTATGTGCCTCCCTCCTGCGCGCCTCTTTAGCATTAAAAGCGCAATATCTTGTGCTTCTTGTGCATGTGACGGGTCCAGATGAGTCAGCTGACCTGCCCGGGCCAGCCGAGTGGTTGACCCCGAAGTTGATAAACAGTAAGGGAAAAAAAAGGATGAGAGACAGAAGGGGACCGATGCAGCCCACCTCCCCTCCCAACCGGTGACTCACACACCCAGCGTGAGTGTAGGTCTCTACCCACAACCCCCTGCTGCTTGTTTAGAACAACAACAGAGGGAGACAGTGGGATCACAGAGTAGCTGGCAGGGAGGGAGGGCGGGAGGAGAGACAGTGGGAGAGAGAAAAGAGGAGGGGAGAGATGAGGTGGAGGGACACGGCTATTTCCTGGTTTTTCTTGGTTTCGAGGGGCTGCCGAAACCAGATACTGCAAAGAAAATTAGATCTAACGTAAAGACCCGTGAAAATTAGTTTCCTTTTAAAAGAATATGGCTTTAGTTTAGCTTTAGATACAATATGTGGCCCTGAGCGGGGAGAGGCAGATGGGTTGCAGAAACTTCTTATTCTACCTGCAAGCACAGGAAAAACAATTACAGCAACAGGTGGTTGGAGGTTTACTCGCATTAAGATGAAAAGAAGGACACGCTGCATTTTTAGCACAAACTTCATGCTGTAACAATCACTGTGGATTCAAACTGGGATGGACTATCCACAAGGGTTCATTTGATCTTTGAAACAAGTTATTTCCACCTTTCTGTTTCTATTTCCTCCACATCCAGTTTAATGTGGAAGTATTCGTGTAACCTGAAAAGATTTCCAACCTACAGGTACAATACTGTGAAAGTCTTAAGGCGCCCCTTCATTTCTTTATATTTTGCTTCCATGGAGACTGTTTTAATTGGTCTAGAGCAATAGTTCTCCTTTCTGAAGGTCTTTCAAAGTGTTGTTGAATCTATGAAAAATACCAAAGATAGCAGTTTGACAGACATAAAATAGATTTCTTTTCACCAAAAAGCTGATTCCCACAGAGCTGTTAGCTAAAACCCTGGCGTATGTGAGCATGTTGTGCGTCCTTAAACATTTGAGGAAACAAATGGTCGAAAGAAGTGTCAAATTTAAAAAAACTATCCGCAGCAGACTAACAGTATCTGAAAAAACATGTCTTTAAGAAACAGGAAAAAATCCAGTAAAGACTAGACACAGGACCTGAGAGATGAATATGGACCTTCAGCTGATCATCTACTGTTCACTGAAGGCTAATCAGAAATGGTCTCAGTGGAAGGATGGCTATCAAGAAGCCATTCATAAGGAAGGGGAAACAGGAAGAAAAGGCTGAGGTATGAAAATTACACAAGAACAGGACCGAAAATCAGTGGAAACAGATCTGATCGAGTGATGAATCCATCACTCCATGATGGTCCGTGGTTTGCAGTTACATTTCATCTTGTCAAAACTGATGAATCGTGAACACAGCATGACCAAGATCCCAAACACATTGCCAATGCAGCATATCTGGTTAGAAAAACACACAGTGGGATACTAGCAGTCATGTCCTTCAAGAAGCCTGGAGAACTATTCCTGAAGACGACTTAAAGAAATGACAAGAAAGCTGCTTAAGACAGTTCATACTGTGCTGAAGAATAAAGGTGGTCACACCAAATGTTGCCTTTCAAGTTTATTAGAATTGTACAATCTCATGTTTCGCATGTTTCAATAAATCACTGCAGCTATCTCCCATTTTCTTAGCAACACATAATGTAATTCTCCAGCATTCGTGTACTTTTTCTCTTACTTAAAATATAACGTCATATAGACACCAAGCACAAGTAAAAAAACATACATAAAAGTATGCTCATTGAAATGATTTAAACCAGAAAAAACATGACAAAAACATGACAATCTGCGGTCATGAATGAAAACACCTTGTACTATTGCAGACTCACAAGCACAAGCATGTGCCTGAAACTCCTCCAATTCCATTAAGATGTTTTTAAGGACTGTCTAATGGAAATTGATCAGTGATTAAGATCATTTTGGGTTAATCCAATTAATCAATGACTGCTGATTAGGATAGAGGGAAAAAAGACTAGAGATTCATCACAACTCCCGTCAGCCCTGACGGTCCCCTGCCGACCGCGCCGACACCTCGCCATCGGCCGCAGTTATTGAAGAATTTTAAACAGGTGTGTCACCTTCAGGTCTGGGCAGTGAGAAGTGGGAGAACGTTCATGTAAGAAGTCAAGAAAATAAAGTGACTCCATGCTCAGCAGTGCAGCAGAAAAGAAAGAAGGGCAGCGCCGCTTTGAAGCCTTCTCTCTGAATAGATGTAAGCAGACAAAATGCCAATCTAGACTGTAATTAGCCAGTACAAGTAAAGTACTACCAAACTAATGTAAAAGGATTTTCACTACACTTTATAACAATTTTTTATGGCCACTTGGACTATTAGACAACCCAAAGTGATGATAGTTCTCTGAAGTTACAGATCTGCCAGAAATCTGCAATCATCTGAGACACCAGGGTTCATTTTTCTAGATTTTCCAGATCAGTTGTAACACACCTGAAACTGCCAAATGGAAATCATGCCCAACTAATTTGGGGTTAAACGCTGGCTTTATTCATAAAGTCTCTCTCTGTCTTAGACACAGAAGAATTCTGGGATAAATTTGGAATGACTAAACCCACGACAACCAAGTCAATCTATGTCTCTTTTTAATGAGTCACTTTTGTTTTTATGATAGAGGTTACATTTTTTTATCCTCCATTATTTATATTTGGATATATTTCCATGTGCATACATGAAAACCAGCTAAAGACCCTCAACTAAGCAATAAGACCATCTGTGACGATGGACATGGTTGCAAAGTGGCATGCAGAGATAGCAGCGACTGTCTTCTGAGAATTTTCTGCACGCCTTGCTGAGAAGCACCAAATTTTCAGCTACTGTCTCTTTGGGAATAACCTCATTGGTACAAAAATACTCTTTTATGTATGTCAAACTGTAAATCTTTGACATTTTCATAGATTCAAGTAAAGAAATGGGAACAAATTGATGTGTTTGTTGCTGCTTTAGAACTTACACAAAGTCTGGAAGCAAAATCTATAGGAAGGAGGGCTAGCTCAAGACTTTTGCACAATACTGTTGCTATCTGGGATTTGTCAGTTTGCACAGCTGGATATCAGATGAGCCATCAGCTGTTCTGACTGTGGACTGAGCTTGATTTCCTGGTCATTCGTTTCTGACCGCTTCTTTCATCTGAAGCATAGCTTGCTCCCAATCGTCTCTCTTCCTGAGCATGCGTACAGCTTGACTGATATACAATAGATGTTTTCTTTTACTATATTTTTCCAACATATTCGACTGATTTTCTTCATTTTTCCCCTTCAGACTGCCTCTCCTCATTCTCCTCACTCTCCCGTGCCCATGCCATTCTATTCTTAAAGTTTCAATGTGCCTGAATGAGTTACACTGGATATCATTGTGCCCACAGCATGTCAGAGTCAGTTGTTCATGTGAAACTTAACACTCAGAGTCAGAACTCTTACAGCGAGAGGGGAGAGTAAGAGATAGTTCTGGCATTCGGTGAGGAGTAGCCGATGGGTGGTTCTTGACAGTCTGCTGTGCTTGACTCTTTTTCTGGCCAGACACTTTTTCCACCGTCAGTGGACATAGTACAAATGTAGGCCAGAGCCCTGTTAGAGTGGAGGACAGGCAGAATTTATAGAGCAATTTATGAGAACTATTGGAGAGAGGCGGCAGCTGCCGGTTGTCACTTTCTCTCTCAATCTCCCACCACTTGGATGCAGGCAGTCCGACGTGCACGTTCATAAATTTTGTGCACACATGTAGGCTAAGCGCAACACCCTGCACACTCAGTCTGCAGCGACTCACACATACCTTACTTAGAGGATGACACACGTGGTGTGGGCAGTAAGTCACTCACAGCAAAAGAGCAAAGCAGACAACACACACCCACTAAGGTTGCCACAAGGTTCCCATTTACTTTTAGAAAATATAATCTTTAGGGATGTACCTACCGATGGTTTGTTATTGACAATGTCCTTGTTATTTGTATCAAATGTTGCAATAGGGGCGGTTGTAGCTCAGAAGGTAGAGCAGGTCATCTACTAATTGGAAGATTGGTTAAATCCCAGGCTGCTCCAGTCTTGCCCAGTATCCTTGGGCAAGATGCTAACCCCAAGCTGCTCTCCAGTGCATGCATTGGCGTATGAATGTGTGTGAATGTTAGCTATAAAGCACTTGTGTACAAAAACAAAGCATAGAAAAAGTGCTCGTATGAATAGGTGGATGAGGCATGCTGTATAAGAATCCATCACATTAAAGAAAACAGTCACTGCGTCACAACCAAAATCAATGCAGCCATGTGTACAATGAACTTGTGATCTTGTTGCCTTTGACATGTTGCAGACCAGACCAGCGACCACTCGCATTCATCGTTAGGGCCCAAGTCAAAGTTGACCTTGAAGAAAAATTTCAAGGAAGCATATTGAGTAATATATCATATAAAAGGGCATGGAGAGAGCTGCACAACACACTATTTATTTTTCCAGTACGACACTCTATGTCGCCACAATGACACTGTAACAGCCTATAACACCTCACGTCATTATATTATAGTTAAACATCTTAAAACATTAAAGTTCTATTATAATGCTCTTGTTTGGTTGGTTACTTGTTTTGTTTTGTTTTTTAACCATTTTTTAACCATTAAACATGTTGGATTTGGAGGGGAAAGCATAGACTGTATATAAACGATGGATGTAACCGGTAACATGACAGTATTTGAACTAAAGTGCTCAGCTTCTATCAAATTGTTTTTTTGAAGCCACATGTGGCTGGGTTAACTAAGGTTAGCGAGCTCTACTGGTAAATGTAGGTAAGACCTCAGGTGCACTCTTCTTTGTAGGCACTGACCAACCTGGTGTTAGGCAGGAACCAGTATGTGCCACCTGTTGTTAAATCGTAAATTAATCTTGTGATTTACCACATTTTTTGGAGAGCTCGGTTCAAAGACGTCGACTTGTATCAGTCTCTTCCTCAACATAGTTAATAAATCAGTTGCTTTTATAGCTAATATTTTTAGGTAAAAGACAGATTTTTTAATATACATATATATATAAATTACTGTCTCCTCGTTATCCTACTTTGCCTTTTTTCCACCACCCCATCAAGTGTCGTGAAATTCAGCCTTGCAGTTCTCGCTCTGCCTCGCTAACAGGCCGTTGAACACGTGACCAATTGCTTACTGAAGCAGCTCCTGAAAACACAGACAAAAAATTCAAGCTGCTTGTGACATTATTTTTCTTTTTTTCTGAGGTCTCTCTCCTAAAAGGCTGCTTGGATAAACTGCAAACTGCAGAAGGCCACGAGACCGTCTTTAACGAATGATTATGGATTTTTAATTTGCTTATATTTCCCCACAGAGACAGAGGCAGAGAACAAGAGAGAAAAATGTGATGGGCACAGAGAGAGAGGGGAAAAAATAAGGGACAGTAAAAGGGCAGTTGTGGGTAGAATGAAAAGCGGGGACAAAATACAGGAAACAGGACAGGAAATGAGAGCTTGAGAGGAGGATGACAGAAAATTTAAGGGCTGATTTACTGAACCACATGACCTCTGTGGATCAGTTTGACATGCACTCTTAGTTTCTGTAAAAAAACAAAACAACAACAACATCAATGGTGGTTTTATTTTCTCAATTTCTTAACCTCTCCAAGCTGAAATACAGGAAAATAAAATATGTAAAACGCTGGGTAACAATGCAGGCGGGATATTTAGACCTAATTCATTGAAAACCCTAAAAAGTACTTTAGGTGAGAACGCGTGAAGCAGGTGACAAGTGTGTAACCTTACACACCAAACACACACTGCACAAGTGGGTATTTTTCCTGTTTTTCCCCCACTTAACCCTGCCTCTCCACGTATGTTTAAAGGGCTTCACTCTGCTAAATTGTGGTTAAAAAAGGGCAAACTGTACTCATCCTCTCCCGCTGCCGAACGGAGAAGAAACCAGCAAAAACCTCGGAACAGGTGAATGACAGTGTGGCCCCCTGCACGATGAAGCACCCCGATTGAATTATTTAGCTCCTCCATAAACATTTTCCTCCTGCCACCTGAAAGGAAAAAAAGGTGTTGATGGTGGTGGCGGGGGGCTCCTTCCCCTGAGTTATGACAGTAAGCTGGTTTGGGCGGAGGGTCTCTTCAGAAATAATAGGCCTTTAAGGGCTAAGTTATAACACCAGGGAAGACTCTCCCTGACAATTTGCTCACTCTGCCGCGGCGCCAAAACTCGCAGAGCCGCGCAGACCGGCACAGGGAAACCGCCAAAGGGGGTTTCGGGAGAGTAATGAACGGCCGTTCTGCTTACTTCATAAACTTGTCACAGCTCCTTTTCATTTTATTTCCTGAACAAACCCGATTATTTCTCTCCCCCTCAACCCCACCCACACCCGCACACAGCTCTGGTGCAGGTCAGTTAATAAATATATCAGTTTGCCACCCTACAAAAAAAAGAAAAAAGAAAAAAAGTGCTGCGGTATTATAAAAACGGCGCCGGGGTAAAATATGGATGAGGCTGCTTCTGCGCTCCAGGTGTGTCAAGTGTGATTTAATATGAGGAAAGGGACGCACGGCAAGGGAAAGGGAGATTACTGAAGGGAGCACAGACAGACAGGGTGACCTCTGACCTCTGAGTAGCAGCCAGTCAGCTAATACTGCTGAGCCGTAGCTCGCAAAAAACAGCCACGGGGGAGAGACCTGCCTAAATCCATCAGCTTTACTGATCAAGAAGAAACACACGTCACTTTTTGGCCAATCTGTTAGTGTTTGTGGGAGTGTGTATTCTTGGGGGGATAGAAGGGTGTCAGCATTGAGTGTGTGACAGACTGTGCACAAGCGTGTGTGTTTGTGTGAATCATAGGCTTATGTGTGCGACAGGCAGAGGTGCATATGAATGCATACGTGTTTAAGGTGCTTCCCAGAGGCTGAAGAATTGTAAGATTTGAGTGTAGGTGCTGCAAACACCATCACCTGCATGATGTGCAGTATCGGTGTGTGCGTTCATGCTGGATTTAGAGGAGAAACCATAGACTGTATCTAAAAGATGGATGCAGCCACTGTCATGCTACCAACTTGTTTGTGGACTAAAGTGTTCAGCCTCTATTGCATTGTTTTTTTGAACCCACAAGTGAGCAGATCAACTAAGGTTAGCTAGCTCTACTGGTAACTGTGGGCAAGGCCTCACCAACCCACCTGGTGCTAGGTTGGGACCAGTTGTTAAATAACAAATTTATTGTAACCAAACACATTTTTGAAAAGCTCAGTTCAGTTTCAGGGACATCGACTTGTATCGGTCTCTTTCTTAAAGTTTTCCAGTCTCTTCCAGAGTCACTGGACGTGTACACCCAGCATGTTGACAGCTGAGGTGAACTGCAATCTGCAGTTTACTGACATCTAGTGGTGAGATTTCACACACTGTTCCTTTAAGGGTGGGCTGCTTTGACTGAAAGTAGAAAAGAGCGCAAAAATAATAACTTGTGCTTTTTTTTCACCACAAGGAGCCTTACTTTTGTTCTGTTCAGATATTTTCTTTTTACCAATGTCACTGTTTTAGTATTTAACACCACAGTAGCATAGCTCAGCTGCTTAAAGAAACCCTTTTTAGCTATCGCAGGTAATACGGCAGTGACATATTAAACTTTAAAAAATGTCACACACCCTATGTTTAGGCTTTTCTTTCTCAGAGTGTGTCCTACACCGGTCACACTGCCACGGGCTAGAACATGGGTTTTCCCTGCCGTTCAGAGGGGCTAAGCTGACAGAGCATGAAGACAACCACAAAGCCCCAAACAGCCTCCTGATACCAGCCGATTCGGTAGCTAATCATTACACATCTTCATCTCATGTGTTCAGCACTTTTCACTCCTCTTTTCTCACTCCATCCACCCCGAATCCTCCTCATCCACCTCTCGCCTCCCTGTGTGGATGCTTTTTTTGTGTGAAAATGACAGTTTTGTGTGTGTGTGTGTGTGTGTGTGTGTGTGTGTGTGTGTGTGTGTGTGTGTGTGTGTGTGTGTTTAGGAGACAAAATTACTGTCAGAGAAAAAAGAGGGGAGTGTGTATGTCGGTGTGTGCTCTGAGAACTACCTTGCACGCCCTCTAAATCTGCTGAGCTCTCACAAAAAGCATCTCTGCTTTTCCTCTTTGCCGTGTCAGAATCTCACACGGTGGCAGCGAGGAGGAGTCGTACAGCAAAATGTCAATCATTAGCAGTAAAAATGTGCAACTCGGTCAGCCGTAACACTCCGTTTGGACACAGATCCCGGAGGTGACTCACTCGTTAATGTTCACTTCCTCACAATAAACTCTGACTTCCAGTTAAAAAAAAAAACACAACACCTTCTTATCTTCTTTTACAATCCTGCTTCATCGCCAGCGCCATGACCAGCAGACAGGGCTCACTGGGCAGCAACTGAGCCATAAATGACCCTCGCTGCACAGCCACAGGGACAAACCCACAGGTAGCCGTGCATAATTCCACTTCCTGCCCCCAGTAATGGCTTCTGGTGACCTCTGGGCTGCATGCAGCGACCCATCATGCCCCATGAAGCTCACCCTGGTGCTCCCAGCACTCTGATGCCCAAAGCTGTGAGAGCTAACGGCTGCAGAGATCTTTCTGAAACAAACAGTAATACATTACTCCCACCTTTTACCCTTTTTAAAACTGTTACCAAGAAGTTCCTCAAACTCTTACTGAACTGTGGCAAATACTACAAAAGCTTTGTGATGATACTGGCTCAGATATTTCAGATGTTTGTTCAGCAAGGTCTGTAAAATGACATCAAGGAAATAGAGGTTTTATTTATTTTGCTTCCAGTTTAAACTTGTTCTTCTCGCATACCAGTGCTCATGTGAAACTTTTCTCTGAGTGGTGACTGTTGCCAGTTGACCAAGGCGACAATCATAAACGGGCCATAAAGCTCCATGTGTGAATGCAAATGTCCTATTCAGGCAGATGAGACATGAAAGGGTCTTTGCACTGCCTCTCTTGAGTACAGAGTCAGTCTCATGTCTGTTTGTGTCCATGTAAGAACAACACACGAAACTGTCCTTTGAAGCCATCCTGTCTCCAGGATAATTTGCCTGTGCAGCATTTTCACCTAAACCAGAAGCTTCCCACTACTGCTGCATGTTTGAAGAGCACCGTCTCCAGCTGCATGCTACATTAGACAGGAAGTTTAGATAATGCTCGGTGGCGATTTTCCACATATTGTCCAGTTCATGTCTGAAAAAGAATCAATATAAGGCTACCAGCAGGTCGAAAGTATGGAGTACTCCTTACAATGTTACCTGATGAGTAAAGTAAAATTAAAGTACTTTTGCATTTCCAAATATGGCCATCCTCTTTGCAGTTAGCTTGTCCTGTTGGCTATAGGTGTAGGTGTACACACCTTTACATCTGAGTGCATTTACTGACTAATCAACAGGAGTGTACTATATTTCTTGGTTTTTATTGAAGTGACAGCTTTAGCGAACCTAAAAGTGATCCATGCTTAGCAGGTGTTCCTTCAAACAGCTCTACGAAGCTAATGGAGACTTATAACCTGGAAGCAATCTGCCTTTAGCCATGATGACATTTTTTTCATTATAAATTACAAATTAAAACAAAATCATGCAAACACTAATACAACATGAAGGCTCTTCTCTCTGCCATCTAGCTAAAGCCTCAGTCAAACAGGCCTACAGACCAGTTGCATGTATTCCTCTCAACCAACTGCCTCGCAAATATACATTTTAATTCCAGTTCTTTCGGAGCTGTTGGAGGTCAGGTTTTGGGTTGTCAGGCAGTTGTCGACCAATCTTTAGGGCTGTGTGACCACGGTTAAAGACACACAATGCTTATGAGCTTTTCAGTTTCACAATTTACTAAACATTACATGGAGCAAATCAGTCATAAAACTCACTTTTGCCGTCTGTGTACTAAATGAATCAAATAAAAAGAGTCCAAGAAGCAACAAGTAATGGCATCCATCACTTATCGAGAACTTATACCACGTCTCACACATATTATTTCTTCTCATGCTTAAAGAGTTTAAAGAAGCGGATAACAAGTTACATATAGTGCATATATACAAATATATACACGTTTTCATGTGTCCTACTGACTACAGTATATATAATAAGTGCAAGGGGAACAACTGCTATGCACACACACACACATATGCACACACACAGTGGGCTGCAGCTGGCTGGGATGACATGTTAAGGATGTGTTAATTCATCCCTCCAAGTTTCCTTATCATGTCTGCTGCTTGGCCATTCATTAATAGTAGTCCTGTTTTAATTAGCCATTAGCGAACACACTCCCCATGTCAGAGATAAGATGGGTGGGGGCGGGGCGGGCATGGGTGTGTGCGTGGAAAGAGGAAGTGGAGTAGGCATACAGAAAAAAAGGTTGTTAGGAGTACTTGTAGACGTGCTGTGTGATGGTTGTGTTGTGTGTGTGTGTGTGTGTGTGTGTGTGTGTGTGTGTTTGTCGACAGCTCCATTTTCCCACTGTGGCGGCAGAACAATTGGCAGGGACACGCTGTTCAGTGGGGCCTCCTCCTCATTATTGGCCCACTGCTCACTTGTGAGCCGTATCATTGTACTGCAAGACAATGGCTGCCAGGGGCCCCACCCGACATGATACCCCTACTCACACACACACACACACACACACACACACAAGTCCAGCTATAAGCTCAAACTCCCTCTCCTCTCCCGTCTTTATGTGCCCTCGGAGCAGTTACCCCCTCTCTCTCCTCTACATCTCAACATTACAGTATCAACGCACCTGATTGGCTGCAGCATGCACACCCGGCGCTGGTCAGAGTCCACAGCAAGAGAACAGGGGATTAAGTCTAATTAGCATGAACAATAAAAACAAACAAACATGGATTGGGGGAGAAGGGGTCACGGAGGCAATCCCACTGTCTCTCTTAATTAGCATTGTTTACCAAGTGACACAATTGGTTCATGATATCAGCTGCACAGCTAATGGATTCATCCTTCACACAGGATCACACGAAAATGCTGCTGAGAGACACAAATAAAATATATATGGAGTTTGTTTCCCGTCAAAGTTATTGGTATTAATTATAGACCTGAAGTTCACTTTGATCACACGGCCTTCTCTCTGCACTATGATGCCCAAGTTAAGAAACAACAAGTGTTGGTCCAAATCAATCAAACAGTGACTGAAAAGACACATGCAACACCAACCCTGATTTGTGACCCTGCTGCACCCTTCACCTTTTACCTCTCTATGTTGAACAGGAGTCTTGCATCTCTACATCCAACATTGCAGAGACAGATGCAACATTGTACAAGTGTAGGTAATTCTGATGCTATGGGATGAAGATGCAATGACCACGGCAGAAATTGGGTATGTTGTGTCCATAGAGGCCAGAGCTTAATCCAGTTAGTGCTGGACCTCACAGACAGTGGCAGCGGAATGGAAATCACTGGAGACATCCAAAATTTGTCAGGAAGCCTTAATTCAAGGTAGGAGGCAAGTTAAACCTTGTGAAAACACTGTCCTATCCAAGAATATCATCATTTTCATCATCATCATTATCATCACCTTTATTTATAAAGCACTTTAAAACAACCACAGCTGACACAAAGTGCTGTACATAGGAACTAATATGACAATGCAAGTCAACACAAGCTGTTATTACAAGCTACTGATACATTTTAAAGTTAAGAGACCTGTAGTGACTGTGTGAATAAGTGTTTTCTGATTTGTTTAACATTATTAATCAGCTCTGCAATAAAAACACAATTTTCTTTTATTGCTATGTATATTAAATTTGTTACCTGAAAGTATACAGAGTGTTTAAAGAAAAGGTTAAACAGCAAGTGAAAGCAAAAGTTTGAAAGATCATGCAAGACAACTAAAGTGGATGATGACAGAATTATTTCCATTCTTAAGAAAAACTACTTGACAACATCTAACCAAGTTAAGAACTGCCTCCAGGAGGTAGAGCTATCACTGTCAGATCTACAATCAACCTTCACTGATTGAAACACAGGGTTTATACCACGGTGCAAACCACTGGTTACACTCAAGAGCAGGAAGGCCAGATTAAACCAAAGACCATCTAGAAGAGCCAGCACAGACCTGGAAAATTCTTTAGACAGATGAAACCAAACTGAACCTGAACCTGAACGACGGGTAGAAAAAAGTGTGGAGAAATGGAGAAAAAGCTTGAGATCTGAAGAATAACACATCATCTGTCAAACATGGTGCAGGTCATGTCATGGCATGGGCATGTATGACTACCAGTTCAACCAGTTCACTCGTGTTTATTATTCCTGCTTTTATTTAATCATATCTGAATTATTATAACTCATTTATTACTTGTCGAAAGGCTGAGATCTTGTTTGGGGATTATTATTTTTTTGTTTTTATGATCAATTTTTTTTGTTGTTGTTGTGAAGCTTGTTATCACATATATATTGAAAAGTGCTATGGAAACACAGTTTTTCTCATTAAATTACATAAACAAAATGTTAGGTTATGTGTATTTTACATACATATAACCTAACATTTTGTTTCTTGGAGGGCTTGGGTCAGATCAGATGGTAGAAGCAAGTGACGGGTTTGTTTCATTGCAGCACTTTTCATCACACATATGGGGGAAATGTTTTGCTGTCCACTTTAGTGAATTGGCTTCTTCCTCGCATGACCAAAAAGCATCACATTTTAAGGATTTCACCCAAAACAAAGGCCACATGAGCTTCAAAAGTCATTAGAGACCAGACGATACTTTGGTTTAGACAAAGCACATATGCTGTATAGATGCATATGCACACCAGGCTTATGCATAAAGTTCCTCCAGCACGCCGATGAGCTGCATAAAGGACTATCGATCGCCACATCACATGTATAAATATTAGTGATGAGATGATTGATGATAGGATTTTTAAATCTCTTTGGCATCTGAGAAAAATTGCATTTGCCTCCGAGTATCTGCCGCCATACCGAAGACCCACCCCTGGGGAACTCATAGCTGCAGTGGGGGTCAGTGAAAACTGGGCCAAATCAAAGTGATTAAGGACCTGCAAATCAATAACGCCTTTATATTAGATTTACTCACCCTCTTCGGATCGCACAGAGTCAGCAGAAAGATGGAGGGAGGCTGAGGCTGAAATGAACCAAGATCCAACTAAGCGCCGGCAGATTGGGTGTCGTTATAAATCTTTAGGCTCGCATCAAGTCTTTGAAGCGTGATAAAATAATATAATCATCTTTGAGTGGAGGGTGAGGATAAGTTGAGGGCTGTCTTTTCTTTCTGCTGATCTCATAACTCCAGTATTTTGATGATGAAACAGCATGGAAACCATTACCCAGAAACCATCTCTGAGAAATCTTCATGGTTAACTTTGGTGGGATGCAGCCATACAGTACAAATCTGTGAAGTCTGTTTGAGCTTTGAATGATGACAGTGACAGAGAAAATCAATGGATGCTGCCGGAGATGGAGAGAGACCACAGGCTCTTTAAACAATTTCAGCGGGAGAATGAAGATGTGGTTCACTGCTATGAGGAAATAATTACAAACAACAAACCAGTGATTTTGACAAGGTACATTCTTATTCTGGCAACATAAATTTAGATTTTAGGAAACAAACCCCAACACAAAAGGCACTTGGGTAATTTTATATTAAGAACTTTCTGATTGTCAATATAACTTGTACAAGGGCGTATAGATGCTTATTATTGTATCATGAGGCATCTGCCTTAGATCCAGTGGCTATAAAAGGGGATAGCGAATGCTTATTAAATGCATTATAATTACAGTAAAATGAAAAAGAACATTTCTGTAGGACTGCATACATTGCTTCAGTTTATTAAGGTTTGCATGATCTCAGTTCCACCACAGCATTTCAGTCAGGTTGAGGACTTTGACTGAGCCACTGCAAAACTTTGAGACTTTTCTTCTTTAGTCATTCTGTTGTAGATTGTTGGAATCATTGTCCTGTTGCATGACCCAGTTTGGATTGAGCTTTAAGTGTCAGACAGATGTCCTCACCTTTGACTGTAGATACTTTGGTATACTTCATAGTTTACTCACTGACTGTAAGGTGTCCAGGTCCTGTGGCTGCAAAACAAATCCAAATCATGAACCTTTCACCACCGTGCTGTCAGCTAATCTGAGGTGTTTATGCTAATATGCTGCGTTTGGTTTTGTGCATCGTGACCAGACATGTCCACTTTGGTCTCATCTGTCTAAAGCAAATTGTAGCATGCTGAAGTCTTGATCTTTGTTCAGATGTAGCTTTGCAAGCCTAAACTCTTCTGCCGTGTTTGGTTTAGAGAGAAGAGGCTTTCTCCTGGCAACCCTTCCAAACAAGCCACACATGTTCAGTCTTTTTCTAATTGAGCTGTCATGAACTTTAACGTTTACCAAGCTACCCGAGGCCTGTAGAGTCTCAAATGAAGCTCTTGGGTTTTTTGCAGTTTCTATGAGCATTGCATTGTCTGAATTTGGTGGGCCGATTGTGGCATTGTGCAAACACACACCTGAATACTGCAGACCAGCAAACTGCCAATATTTCTGCTGTTATAGAAGCGCTCACACATACTGATGATCAGTTAATCAAGTAGACTACTTACCCTCTTAATTTCAGTGGAAGCAGAAAATGTGAACCAGTAACAGTAAACATTTAATAATACTAACATTAACACATACTCATTTAAACATAATTTTAATAAGTGCTTTAAAATGGCTGCATTACAGCCCTATTACTTATTAAATGGCTTATTACAAGGGGCCAAATATAACATTATTACAACATTGGTCTTCAAAGAAAACCTGAGTTAAGAACAAGGATGTGAATGAATCACTCCACACATAATGGAATAAGTCTGATCATAATTGCCAAGAAGGTGATCTTATATGAGCCCTGGAAAAGAAACGAGAAGATAAATTAGCACATTTTGAACAGTTAAGTGCTGCATGACTTGCTGGCAGTCACAGAAATTTGCTCCCATGCTTTGTCCCATGAGTGCTTTTAGTCAGTGAGAATATGGACTGTTTAAATTATTCGTTGGTAAGAAAGAGAAAGACAGATGTACAAGAGGGCTAAATCAATGCGCTATCTTGGGATAGCTCACTACTTCTGACACATTTTCAGTGTGATGTCTATGCCATAGACATCATTTGTGATATGGATGGAGATGTCACGGTCTGCGGAGACAGGCCGTGTGGTGGCGTGTGTGATGGACCCAGGTGCGTACACAAGTGAGTAGACGGGAGTGAACTTAACAGAAAGCGAGCCTTTATTATGGCTGAAGGCAAAGTGTACAACTAAAGCAGGGATAGCGTGACTAAACTAGACTATAACTAAACTGGGAAAACTAGTACTGTGACAAACTAAGAAGATTCAGAGACTATGGTGATAACTGCAAAGACTGACCGTGAAAACATGGAGGTGGGAACACAGACGACACGACACAGACCGAATGAAACACAGAGACTAAATACACATAAGGGATGATCAAGGGAAGTGGAAACACATGCGGGGGAACAGCTGATACACATGAACCTAATGACAGGACAGGGAAAGTGAAACTACATACACTGACATTAGACACAGACTTTCAAAGTAAAACAGGAAACATGGGGATTAGACGTGACCTGAACTGAACATAACCACACAGACATGACGCATGACAGGTAGACGCACGGACCAGGGAGACTGAATACAGGAGATGACATAAACAACTAAGAAACAAAGGACTAAACAGCAACCTCGAAATTAACTAGATGAACTAAACTAGGGCACAAATGAATACCAAAATATATAACGACTCAAACACTAGGTCACAAATGAGGCGTTTTGGGCATCAGAAGCTTGAGTGCATCTGGATAAGAGGATGGAGTGAAGTTAAGTAACCCCGTTCATTCATTTTCTTATCAGACGAATCAGAATAAATCACCAACTTCACCTCACCTTAACTATACATTCATACAGCTCTTTATGCCAAACACTACAAGCACTTTATCTACCTCAGATCTATTTCAAATTTAGAAAAAGAAATTAAGCTAACACGCAGACTTTGAACTGAGGGAGGACGCCAGAGGAAACATGCTTCTAAATAGATTACAATTGGACCCAGAACAGCCTCAGTGCACAAAAACTAAAAATACTTTAATCTTTGTGCATTTTAGTTCAACTTTGGAAAAAGTTATTCAATTCAGTTTTATCCATATCCCAAACAATCCGCTGACTGCATTTTAGCAAACACTTGGCGACAGTGGGAAGAAAAAACTCCCTTTCAATAGGAAGAAACCTCTGGCAGAACCAAGCTCAGAGAGGGGCGGCAGGTTGGTGGTGTAAGATAAAAGAATCCAAGGCAAATAAATGACATTTAGGTTATTTTTACTTCCATGCACTGTTCAAGCTTCATTAAAAGAGGTCAGATTTATGGTTAAAGTCAGAAAAAAAAGCAAACGAGAGCTTGAATCTGAAACCAGGCATATTTTCCCTTTTGGGAGCAATGACCAACACTTACTCAGGAGCAGAAATCTGTTGTGGTAGAGGTAACACGCAGCTTCAACAGGCTGATATGAGTCACAGCTGAAAGCAACAAATTCACACTCACACATTCTCTGCTCTGCCAGATGTCAACCCTGGAAAAATGCAGCAATTTACTCACTGTAGCTGAAGAGGCAGGTTGAGAGAAAGTTACTAGAAAAAGAAAAAAACGTGTTAAACTTTTAATCGCAAAGGGGATGTAAAGCCTGCTTTGCACATATCAGTAAAGAAAGACTTCAAGAGCTGACAAAAGTTGCACTTGCAGGCCTTGGTTAAGGTAAATGAACAGAATGACGTGCGCGGGGGGGGGGGGGGATGTGCATCCTCTGTGAACGCCAGTTAGTAAATAAATAGCTTTCTGGTGACAATTAGCTGAGCTCGTCTTGAAATGAGCGGCTGAGAATGTGCGCACACACTCACAACACGCACAGTGCGCCGTTACCCTTCATCTCCATGGAGACAACATGTCCTATTGCCACCAATTCCCCCCCCTGCTTCTCAACCCCACCCCTCTTACCCAACCAGTGTTTGTCTCACAGTAAATCTAAATTGGCGAGTGCAGTTAACCCCCTCACCTCCTCATTCTCCTCCTCAGCTAGCTTCTAAGACTCAGGATCTCTGCAGCAGACCATGAGAGAGAATTACAATCAATGTGAGAAAAAAGAAGAGTAGGAGAAAAAAAAGAAAAGGAAAGGGATGGGGTAGCTGGTGGGGGGGGGGGAGCCACATGGAGCCACATGGTATTATTTTGGTAAAGATAAAGAATAAAGTTTCCTTTTAGTGGGGAAGAAAAGGTAATTTTGCAAGAGTCTTTGATGTCATCTGCTGTGAGGGAGCCGGGGGTGTGTGGACATACTGTATGTGTGGTTTTACACTGGGGAGGGGGTGCTCAAGGACTGAAGGAACCTCCAATCTGTTTACAGCTCTGATTGGAATTACACAATCAATTACCACCCCCTGCTGTGGCCCAAATGAGCCGGCCCAAAAGACAGGGGAATTGGTTAAATGTTATTGTTGGGAGGCCATTATCCAACAATCGGGGTGGTTAATGCAAGAAAATGACATTCATTAAAAGGCTCGACGGGAGGCTCCCAGGGGCCAGGCTGCAGCTGACCCCCTATTCACTGCCTGGGCTTTGTGGGCCCTCGTCCACTGTGGGGAGGGGAGATCATGTCAAAGGCACAAAATGCTCCTCTTTTGTCACGGAGTGGCCTTCGGTCTCCCTTTGCAAGTGTGCGTGTGTGTCAGAGAGGGGCCGAGAGCTGGAGAAAATACCTGTGAATGTTTTTGTGCTTCGAGAGAATGCGTGCGAGGTGTCACGGAGAGAGAAAAAGGGGATAATTACATCATTCTGTGAATTAGAGGTGTGCGCAGAGTGATTGAAGCCCCCCTCGCCGATGGATGCACATGTAATCCTGCAGTAATGAGGCAGTGCTGGGATCATACTCCACACACACTTAGTCCTATAATGTATATCATCAACGCTACAGCTTGTGGGAAAAAAAAAATACATAAAAAAAACGCTATTCCCCTCTGTGAGTGCACTTCCCACCACCAGTGCTGATATCATCTATCAACGCAGACGCAGCTATCAAAAGCCAAAAGTCAGAAGTAAGTGCAGACTCCAGCCCACGGAGAAAATCGGGCCGTGCCATTATTTTTGATACAGGAACCCTGCGAGAGATTATACTTTCCACCGGCACAAAAGATGGGCTTTCTTTATCTCATTCTATTTGGAGAATCACACACAGGACAGTGGGTCAGTGAGAGTGAAGACAGCCGTGGCCTTGTTATTTCTGTTCATCCTTCAGGAAACAACAGGCGTTTCATTTAGGAGACGCCAGGAAGAAATATGCTCCTTTATTGCAGGAAAAAAGTCGAAGTGTCGCGTATGAAGAAGAGTGAACTAATGAGGCTTTTAGACAAGAAGCCCATCAAAATAAACCCAGCTGGCAAAGTCCTCCATAAGCTCTTTTCAGCTTGCATTTAAGGAAAAGCAAATTAAGGGTTAAAAAGCAGCAAAGCAAAGTTCTTCATTTGACACATATTTTATGGTTTGCGGTGACACAATGCCCTCATCGTCTTCAGTGTGTGCTGATAGTTAATTGTTAGATGGTGGAAAGGAGGCTGAAGGCGCGAGAAGTCAGTCAACATAATCAAAAATTAAAAACCTGACACATTATTATAGGGAGTTTCCTATTCACTCACTTGCCACTTTATTACGTTGTTACATATTGCTAGTACCAGGTTGGACCCTCTTTTTCCTTCACACCACCACCAGCCAGAACTGTTGATACAAGGCAGGATGGATCCATGCTTTCATATTCTTGTCATAACAAATTCTGATCCTTTTTCCTTCTATTGTCTAAAGTTTATGAGCCCATGAATTCCTGCTTTTAGGAGTGACACTGTAGTGGCGGCACTCCGTCTCTATTTCACTCTTCTGTACCACCTTTTGCAACATGCATTTGAAACGTGAGCAAGTCCAGGTACTTTTCTTGCAAAAAAAGATGTTTATTGAAACTTTTAATTTACATGGCAAGACTCGGTCAAAAAACTGTGTTGCTTCCAGCTTATCCAACTCCCCAACTACGTAATTACAGTGTGCCGGAAGCCCAAAATACTAAAAAGCGCATTAGAATGTCACACTTCTATATTCTATACCTGTAACAAAACAGTATTTTGAAATCAACTAGAAATTATATTCTTAACATCAAACATGTATATTTCTCCTCTAATCATTTTACCAGTACCAATAAAATTAACCTCTTACAGACACCTTGTATGGTCTTCGGCTGCCGTAGCCCATTAGCTTCAAGGTTCAGCATGCTGTGCATTCAGAGGTGCTCTTCTGGATACCGTAGTTGTAACCGGTGTTGGTCAAGTTACTAGAAAATAGTAATTAGTTACTGATTACTACTCCAAGAAAGTAATCCCATTACTTTACTGATTAGTTATTTTGAAAAGTGATTAGTTACTTTATTACTTGGTTACTTTTTAAAAATAAGATACACATAATGAAAGGAAATATACAGAATGGAAAAACTTACATCTCTTTCGAACCTCAAAAGGGACCAATTTTATAAAAACTGGAGGAAGTGGGAGAGATTTGTTGAAGGTAGCAATGTGGGATGATGGGTGGTGGGTTATATAACCAGAGTTTAGCTAAATATTTTCACGCAACCACTGGAAGAAGAAAAGCCTGCTAAGGACGTGGCCACTGCTTTTAGCAGGCTCTACATAAAATAGACTGGAAATACCCTTCCGAACATCACCAGGGGTGGACTGTAAAGTCCTACGTGGAGTTCAGCAGTAGCACAAAACCTGAAGACATGGGGCTTAAGAAGAGGTGAAGGGGAGCTCCCCCAGACCAGGCAGTGGCTTCACTGTGCCAATATGGTATAGTCAGTGTGTATTATGTTTTGGGTTTTTTTTGTTAGTTTTTTATGTGGATGAATGTCAAAAGTATAAAGCTTTCAATAAAAATAAAGTATATATATA
>NW_024582399.1:1376952-1392850 GCF_018398535.1 Haplochromis burtoni
TTATATATATATATAACCATGATACACAACCTGAATAGGTAATAAAGCAATAGTCCTTTCTGCCCAATTCTATTTTTTCTGCATAATCCATCATATAAAATTGAATCAAATGAGAAAGTCTATTTTAAAACTTGTTTTATCAGTTTTAATCTTTTAACTTTATGCATCAAGCAAAAGTAAAATTATATGAAACAGTCTTTAAAAAAAAATTTAAACCTAACCTAACATTCAAACCTATTTTCTGCATATTCCAGCATATAAAATAAAACTATTGTTTGTGTTTACACTCACTCTTTCAAATAGATGCAAGTAAAACTCAGCAAAAATAAAAAATAAATTCAGAGATTCAGCAGCACTAAGTCCTGTTGCTCTTAAATCTATTTTCACCTGATTAGCAGGAGTGGGGTGGGTGGAGGTTTGCCCGGTGCCGGAGCGGTCATTTCAACAGGGGAATCTGGGGATTTCTCTGTGAATTTCATGTTCCCCTTGCAGTGTGCTACGTGCTTGCTCAGATTTGAAGTTGTAGAATGTTTCCTTCCCAAGCAGAGTGAGCAGCGGACGCTAAAGTTTTTGTCACTTGTAACAGCAGTCTGGCGAGGAAGGAGCGGCTAGCAGGCCCCGCGGGCATGTGGTGTGGAGGTTAGCGGGATAACTCGAAGCCAGTCAGTTAAATTAAACAACAAACCTTTATTCCCTGTCAGCAACATAAGACCATACAAGCCAGGTCTCCACGGCTCTACACTGTCCGTACATACATGTGCGGGTATCGGTAGTCGCCGCTGGTGAGGTCTGTTCTGAGAACAGAACACGAGCAGCATGTAATGGCTGCCACGCTATACTCACACACCCCCTAGGAGACTCCCCCCCTAGTGGTGCTATAACACAATAAGGGTTTGTCATGGTCTGGGTCTGATGACCCAGAGCTCATGTATTTCTTGTATATGTTTTTCCGTATGTTATGTTTTGGTGGTTTTCTCTCCCTTTTTTGTCCTTTCTCCCTGTGTGCTCCCGGATGTTTTGGGGTCGCTGAGGGGACTGCGACCCGCAAGTGTTCCCGCACTGGGGACTGCCGCACCTGCCGCCCATTAGCCCTCACCAGCTGCAGCTGATAGCTTCATGAGGGGAGTCTTATTCAAGAAAGTGGCGGAGCCCTGTTACTGCCCATCTCTGGTTGTAACGATTGGTTACTTTTACCTACCCATCAGTCCGTGTGAATTGTAGCCTCAGTTTCCTTTTTTTAGGTGACGGGAGTGGCACAGAAGACCACAGCACAAGACTTAACTTGAATGGTTAACATGGCTGTAACAAGTGCTTATTTCAGTTACGTTCTTGATAGGTTGAAGCAGTCTGACCATTCACCTCTGACATCAATAAATTGACAATTCTATGTAAACTATATAGATAGTTGTGTAGGAAGATTACAATAAATGAGCAGTTTATGAACTACTCAGACGGCCCTGTTTGACAACATTAGCAATTAAATCTCTTTTTTCCTCGTTCTAGTGCTCAGTTGGATCTTCAGCAGGTCACCTTGACCATGTCTACGTGCCTAAACGCACTGAGTTAATGCTGAGTGATTAACTGATTAGATATTCATGTTAACAAGCTGTTGAATGGGTGTACCTAATGAAGTGACCAACGAATGTATACGTACTTGATTTCAGTTTAAATGTCAAACATGCCAAAGCAGTTCCAGGACACAAAGACTTTTATTGATGAAACATCACAGCTTGCTGTGAAATACCTCACCAAATTCTGTTTTCTGTAAATTGAAACTATCTTTGTCAACTCAAATCATCCTGACTGAACTGGAACTTGATGTTTTCTGGGCTGCTTGAGTAAAGTGTATGATTACCGGTGGGCGACTCCAAAAAAAGGTTGGATTAAAACAACCTCGCAGTTGCCAGTGCATGGTTTGGTAATGCAGAAATCTATTGTTAATAAAAAGAGAAAAGATAGCTAGTTAGAAAAGCAGGTCAAATATCAGGTGAGGTGTGACAAAAGACCAAAGACAACTGACAGCACCTTAAATAAAGGATCTTATATCACGATAGGTTAGGAGTGTCAGATCTTGGAGAGTTTCCTGGAAAAAAATCTGGCAGGTAGAGGACTTTCTGTTCCAAAAGATCAACTGGGAAAAATACCGATCATATGTTGTTTTCTTTTCTGTGTTGCATTTATGTTTTGGCACCATTTGCCTTTATTTGACAGCTGTACCAGAGATGGAGAGGAAATGCAAGAAGGAAAAAAGGTTGGTACGCAACAGAGTCTCAAGCCAGCTTGTGGAATATGAGATTCAGTCTATTATTCCTGCTCATGGACACAAATATTCAGTGTATCTTTGTACATGAAAATGGCTGCCAAAGAATCTGAGGGCAGGTCATGAAATACCAAACTGTAGTATTTCCAGTTTGACACAGCACCAAAGTACACAGGAAGTGGTGGTGTAAGGAAGCAAGTAAGCAATACTTACAGTATTTATAGTGCTTTTCACAGACTAGAGTCAAAAATGGCTTTACGGAAGCAACACAAACTCTCAAGAAAGGAAAGTGCAGCGAAATGTAAGTAGGACAAAAATGAAGGAAGACTGGATTTAAGACAACAAGTCACTGCTACTTTCATCGTGACCAAAAACTACGCAGCTACAGTACTGTGGAAAAGTCAAGAGCCACCGATTATTTATTTATATTCTGCTCAGAAAATAGGAAATAGGTGCTGCAATTTATTAAAACATGTACAAAATATACATGAACATACAGTATATGACAAATTAGAAGTAGAATGGGTAATACTGCAGTGTAAACCTCCTAAAACATGGACACAAATCAAAAATGCTGAAGAAAGAAAGATCTGAGGGGTGAGTTTTCTCAGTTTGGGTTAAACTACAACGTTTATGTTGATGCATAATTTTCCATATTGAAATGGACATTTGAAAATACAATCAGAGTGGCCAGAAAACACATGACATACATTAATTTTACAGTCACGTCTGTGTGCAACAGCAGGGAAATTGTTCTAATTCTAAGAGTGACTTTGGGATCGGGCTGGACTATAACATGAAACAAGGATCCCTAACCACCGCTGCTGTGGTCGTGTTGTGTGGGTCCATCAGGGCAACCCTGCGATGTATTTGTAACTTTGTCATTCAAGCCAAGGGGAGCCCGAAAGACTTAGAAACCATCCCTCCTACAACATAAATACTTTTGTTCTCATGTGACCACCCCCATGACCTTTTTGTCATGTCCCATTCTGCATGCTGAATTTGATCGCCTGTTGTCCGAGACAGCCTGGAACTGACATCCGATTAGCGCCGATAACGGTTACAGATAACCGAGACGAGCGGGGAGCCGCGGGAGTGCAAATCCCAGCAGCGTGCCGATGAGGACTGAATCAATTTTGCGCATTTGCCAGGTTTCTGGCTTATTGAACACACAGATTGACCCTCCTAAAGACGGCTGCTGCCTCAGAGCCAAACAGTGACCTCTGACACTTGACCATCTGCTGTCTCCTGGGGAAAAATATATATATTAAGTGTTGCAATTTTCATTTAAACATAAAAAAACCCAAAATGAGCTATGCTGCACAGATAAAAGGATCAAATAGAAATCAAATACAGTAATTACAAAGCGATAGTTTAATGAAATTTCTGGTTGCTACAGTTGCATGCTGTTTAGTGTGAGACAGGCTCATCAGAGAGAGGTGAAATAATTATCACAGGCACCTGTTATGGCAAAGAACAGGTGGAGCTATAGCGTTTGTAATCTCACATCTCAACGGATATTATCAGGGTGTGTGAGTGTGTATCTGCACACAAATTTCATCTTTGTGCCAAGTGTGTGTGTGTGTGTGTGTGTTGGGTGCTGAGTAAAGCCTCTGATTGAGAAACAAGCCACAGTAGCAACATGCCTCACTGTTTCCCCCAGCATCTGTCTTGAGCAGCATGGGGCCTCCGTGCGTAGGGGAGGGAGAGGCAGCGAGGCAGGAGGAAGCGACGGAGAGCCGGCTTCCCTTCATCTCTGCTTCCTCTCTCTCTTTTTCTCATTATTTGGGAGGCAACGCTGGAGCTGAAAAAGACCCTCTCTCTCTCTCTCTCTCTCCCCACCTTCTCCGTCACCCGTCTCAGTGTGAGGTTTTTTTTGTCTTCCATCATCTGCGAGTCAGCGCCGGGTCATATCACAACACGACGTGCTCTGCTGTGAGTTTAGCACCAGACACGCCAGCTCCCCGCCACTTCCTCTGCACAGACACAATTTCTTTGAGGCACACTGCGGCGCACTGTCAAAATAGCGGCGCCGGATAAGGCAAACGAAGGAGCTGTCCTGAATGTTAGGAAAATCTCACTACCACTTACCTCTTCTGTTTTCATTTGAAAGGGAGTGGAAACACACATGGCAGTACTGCAAAATATACCTCGAGTATTGAAGAAAAGGGGAAAAAAAATCCTGCCAAATAATGCTTAAGTCGCGCATGTGTGTGTGTGGGGAGAAAATTTGGAAAACAAACACCTTTGCGGGGTTAATAGACACGATGAGAGATGCATATCATCTCCATCTTTAGCTGTAATGATTAGAAATATGAAGTCAGCTGGCTGTGAGATGATTAGCTCCATATGCTAGCTCTGTTGGGGTGCTATTTCATCCAGTTAACCCAGTCCAAGGAACTAGAGGATGCAGAAAAGCAGAGCGTTGACTCTACGTTTTAAACAGGCTGATCACAACAAAATCAAATTCCTCTGGCCTGCCTGCAGTGCTAGTTAAATCCAACTAGATTGTTCTGGTGTTTTGGAGAGTTGAGATGTAGATGTGTCTGCCTTCTCTTGACTATAATTGAACTAAATGGCACTCACCTCATGGTGCTCAATGTGCCAAATAAATACATGTGAAAACCTCAGAGAAATTTCTTTTTATAAAGAAAAAGCACAACCCGGCTACTTAAAGGTACAATCAGTTGTTTTTTAGGTCATTTAACCCTTTAAGACCTACCATAGAACCAATACACTAATACACTAGATACACTCATTTTCATAGGAAAATGTGCATCAAAATAAATTATTTCCAGCAGTGCAATTTAAGTTCTAAGCATCCCAGAAACTATACAGAAAAGCATAAAGCCAAATATGACTTTTAAAAACACCAGTGTAGGCTTATAAGACCATTACGGTTTCGGCCAGGTAATGGCAGACATACGATAGTCGCGCTGACGCCTATTCCAATGTAGGAAGTGTTACGAACAGCTGATCGGATCGGCAAAGCATGTTTCTGGAATATTATGTTTTTGTTGCTGCACCTGCTTTTTATCCAATTTTTGCAAAGCTTTATGTGGAAGGAAACCGTGACCTAGGACAAGCTAATGGCATTAGATGTAAGTACAACTCCTCCGGTTTCAAAAAAAATGATTGCGCTAGCTTACGTGGTTGCAGTTCTACAGAGATTTAAAAATAGTTACCCGCTCCGACCAGTTTTAAAGGGTTAATAGAAAAAAATAATGTTGTACTCATAAATATAAATTGATTAGTGTGTAATTACAGCTTTTAACAAATTGATGCGTTCTCAGTAACGCAGAATTCATCCATTAACCTTACGAGCAGATGCTGGTTTGTGGAAGCCGCCATGTTGCCCCATCTTGAATACAGTGGCAAAGATGTACAAGATTGTGCTTTGTGTATGTACATGTGGACCATGTAAGACCATTTAACATTTGTACGCGCATATTTTCATCATCTCTTTCGACCACTGCTCTCTCACCTCCTTCATTTTCAGCTCATCCACCTCAAGCCTCATCTCCTAAACCAAAGTCAGGACTCTAACACAAGAAAATGTGCATAAACATGATTATTTTTTCCCAATATTATGTGAATATTATTGTTAGCAGATCAAACATGTGATGGACAGCTGACAGCGATCTAGCTAAACAACAACAGCTGGTTATAAGCTGATGTCATGCCCTTAAAAAAATCACACTTTCCCTCTAATGAACAGTTTGGTTACATTCTCACATCTTACGAATGTTTGATGGCGAAGTATCAGAGTCCAACAGTGTTAGATCCACTTCAAAGAAAGTTCCACTAACAGCAGCTACCAGAGGCTAACAGCAGTTAACAACTGTAAAAAAACAAACAGCAGCGCTCACTGACATAAAAATTCAGCATGTCTTCAACAACTCACCTCAGTATCACTGTGAGCTTCACTGATTCATCCACTGGGATCGGACTCCTTTCTCACAATTTTACAGCCTCTTCCAGAATAAGTAGATGTGGAGACATATTGACAGTTGAGGTAAACAGTGGACTGACAGCCTATGCTTAATACAGATGGATGCTGGTCAAAGTTAATTTCCCTACAGAGACCATCATAGCTAGCAGTGTGCAGTTGAAATGCAAGGGGTAAGAAAACCGAACCGGCTGCAATCTACTGAGAGCTAGCGTGTAGATTTTAGCACGCCGTACCTTTAATAAAGCCATACACTTTCTACTGAACTACACCTGACTGTGCAGAATACCGTGTCAGCCAAGCACCTTCCTATGCCAGATTGTTTAATACTGCAGCGCTGCCAGTTGCCAATCTTGCAGAGATATGCATAAAGTGACTTTGGATGTTGGCACCAGGCATTATTGAATGCTGAGAGATAATGGTCCTCTTAAGGAGCTACAAAATCCTTATTCGGAGACTGTAATTCACAAATATCCACTCCTAATGTCCAACTGGAAAACTACTTATTTTAAAAGAACAACTGATACCTGGAATTGAGTACCAGTAGCTACATTTTTAGTTTGTCTTGCTCTTCGATCTTTATTCTGTCTCTTATAAAAGTGAATTTGAATCAAATAGCTGCAGCTGATTTGCTGATTTTATGCTGGATTTTCTTCCTGATGCAACCCTCCCTGTTCACCCAAGCTTGGGACTGGCGCCAGAAGTAAAGTGGCTTGTGGCTGTCCCTTGGCTGGGTTGAAAACCACCAAAGGACAGCTTCAGTGTATGTGTGCAACATTATGGCAGTATTAGACACTCTGGGAATGAGAAAAGGCTGAGTGCTAAGACATATCTTTCTCCAAAAAAATCAATTTATAGACATGTATATTTGATTTCAGTGTGAGCTGCTTCTTTAACTAGCAAAGTCAAACCTCACTCAGACCTAAAGTGCACAGTCAGATACTTGATTGCTGTATGATCACAGAAAAGAATAACCATCCAGAGTACAGCCAGAATTTTCACCTCCTTTGCAAAGCCACGCAGTGATTGTGCTACTCGTTCATGCAATTTGGGAAACTAAGGACGTAACGTCTGTGAGACACGGTGGCTTTTCCTGCTCTGAAAAGTCAAAATATCTGCTGTGAATAAGCTCTATTGCAGCTAGTAAGTGGCCATTATAGTCCAGTCAGGTGTAAACAATTCAAACCAACCAAATGCTGACAGACAGAGCATATCGAGCACAATTCATTAATGAAAAAAAAGTGTGGAAGTACATATCTAACTTCTGTCTAATCAAAGCACAGGTGTAGCCACTAACAGCGATGATGGCTCAATCCACTTTTGTCGAGTAAGCCAGTTATTCATGTTATAATACCACACCTGTGCTTTTTGCTGCCAAGACGTGTCAAACTGTCTGCAATGAAAAAGGACTATTATATCCAGAGAGCTTTTCTTTGGAGCACCTTTAAAGTTCTCTCCCTCGCGGGCTGCAATTATTTTCTAACAAAACTGTTCTGAATAAATATATTAAAATTCATGCTTTTAAGCTGTTGTTCTAATTTGATGACCAAAAAACCCCTGTGGAGTCGTCATATTCAAGTTTTGAGTGGGGGAGAACATAAAAAAAATAAACTTTCGTCTGTGATACCCGCCACATTGCTTCAGTGTGCTATGCTAATGTTCTGTCCTTAAAACCACACCTTCATATGGACACATTCAAAAAAGGCTCTCTGACTCTCAAAAGCATCCTCTCAAGAGTATTTACTAGCCTGAACTACTCTGTGTCCTTGAAGAGGTAGACGTGTCTAGTAAAATTTGTTAAATGTAACTGTGGGAGAGATTGGAGTATGACGAGCAAAATTTCGTCTAAGGAAAGAGGAACGATCTTCAAGGAAACATGGGGTTAGTTGGATTAAGTGGTGCCAGGACAAAAACCTCTCTCTTAAAACACCAGAGACGATAATAAAAAGAAGGACGTTGGCCTATCAACACTGGGTTGAAAGGGTCAGCAGTTTCAAGTTTAAGGGGGGAATGTCATTGAGGATCTCTCCTGGTCTTCCTAAGAAGGATTAGGAAGTTTGGCACGAGGCAACATCTTCTCAACCTTCTACAAAAGCACAGTTGAGAGTGTGCTGATGGACTGCATGACAGGAGATCTGCCTCCAGTGGTACCCATGTAAGGCCCACAGCATTTTCAAGAATCACAGCCAGTGCTGCTTACAGCTATAAGGTGTCAAACATGCAATAATGCTGCATACAACAAATCCCCACCCACCCCACGTACACGTGTAAATTCAAGAATTTTTATTTTAAAATCTTATTTATGTTATTTCTATCTTTAGTTTTTTATCTTGTGAAATTTTCAGATGTGTTCTCTTCATGTTGAGCCTGTTCTAAATTTCATATGACAAATAAAATTTAAATTGAAACTAGTTTTATAGGAACATGAAGTGCTTGTATAGCCAGATATTTAGGGCTCACAACATCACCTCTGATCCTCATTAGACCTTTACTGTATGTCATCAGCTTTTTCTGTTTCTTTTTATGGCTTCTTTCAACTTAAGGCACCCATCCATTCATTCTCTTCCGCTTACCCAAGGGTGGAGCCTATCCCAGCTGCCATGGGGCGAGAGCCAGAGAACTCTGGACAGGTTGTAAGGAAAAATAATCAAATCAACCAAATTCTGTTGTAAGTGTTGCATGAAGTTTCAAATAAACCTATTTTAGTCTTGCATGTTCATAACCGTTAGGTGTATTTTTTTTTTTTAAATGTAACTTCGTAGAAATTATTATTATTTGTTTTCCAGTGACAGGTAAATGTTGATTACCAGACAACGCTTTGGTGGATAGAACACTTTCAAACCCACATAAATATTCATTAATTATTCAAGAAACATTGTTCAAAATCCTTCAGCTCTTTTTTTTCCCTGTAGACAAATTCATCATTATTACAAATTCAGTTGACTTGCTGACATTAAATATCCAAGAATTCTGCGTTCTTGTTGAATATCCCTCCTTTTGGGAATTCCACAGAATCTGGGCTCTCCAGCACACAGTTTCTAGCAATTTATATGTTAATCTACAGCTCTTTCCAGCTGTAGATTAAGTTAGGTTGTCAAACTGCTCTTGAACAAAAATTCTCAGAAGACGAAAAAATATAAACTAAAATTGTCTAAAACATGAAGTGATACAACACAAGCATGAAAACCGCCCATCACATGTGAGTAACTTAAGAAGGAAAGCAAAAATAATTCCTTCTTTCACCCCTAGCACTAAAATCGTTTAACTGGGCCGGACTTTAGTTCAAGAGGTGCTCTGACACCTTTGCCATATTTTGAATATCTGAGCCAAATGAGTCTTTTCAGTGTCAAAAGTCTGACAACTGTATTAAAATATGTAGTTTTGTTTTTTAAATTATTCTGCTCTCTCTGCCCTCTGCACTTACACCCTCTGAGGTTAAGTTGAAATGGAGATTTGATTACATGAATGCAAATTTATTGCTTTTAAATGACTCCTTGATTTGGTCTTTTGCAACAGTAATACAAAGTACCACACTGCTCTCTGCAACAGTGAAAATGTCAGTGGTGGAAGAGGAACTTAGATCTGTTCTCATCACAAGGTGTCAAATAACACCTTTCTGTCAAATACCACGGGCCCTGCTGCGTCACTGAATAGCTGTCAGTTTAAATGGCAGCAAAGTCCACAATATGAAGCTCACATAACTCACTCACCCACTTCTTTTTCAAATCTCTTGTTTGAATGTTTAATTGGTTTAGACACCAAAACTAATTTAAAAGGCTTCAAGCACTGAAATGTCATGGTTAGACTTAGACACTAGAAACTAGAAACTACTTATAATAGGCAAAGGTACCAAAATTACTTTGCTTTCTTTAGAAAAAAAGAAACAACCAGAACTTAGTTGTTTTAGACACCACAGCAACATGGATAGGGTTTATCATCAAAATCCTGGTTCGGTTCAGGCAGCAAAACTACTTGGTTGGAAAAAAACTTGATTGGGTTGGTTTTGGTGTTTACCAAACCAAAACTCTGACTATTGTTAAAGTGCCAGAACTACTTTTGTTGGATTTAGGAATTAAAATAATTTGGTAGGGTTATTTTTGATGTCTGAACCAACTAACACTTCATTGGATCAGGGATCAAATCTTCATGACATTTAGCTACCAAAGACCAAAACTAGTTGGCTGGTTCAGGTACCACAAATATTTGGTTAGTTGTAGAAAAAGATCATGGTTTGAGTTTAAATATACCTTAACTGGAAACTCATTTTAACCCTACGCTGTAACCTGACATACACCGCCCAAGAAATGTAACTGCATGTCAAGCTGATGCATACTACAATCTATTGAATGGTGTGGGAGGTTGTGGCGCAGGGATAAAAGGAGTTTCTGGTTATCACTTAGAGAAGTCTGAATCAAGCATGACCTGAAAGTGAACTAAGAGGGTGGTTAAAAAGTGTTCATGTGTGATAAATTAGGAGTGAGACCATTTTTACCATAGCCTTAACAAAGTCCATCACAGCAATGACACCAAAGCACACTTACTGTGTATCTCAAAGGAGCCAAAGGCTATGAAAAAAAGGCAACACTGGAAAAAATGTTCCATAACTCAGAAAACTGGTCAGTGAAGTAGAAAAACATTATGAGAAAACATTATTCTCACTGGCTCTCCAGTAAGTTGTGACTAATCTATGATGACATTATCAAACTGTCATCCACATGTGAGCAGAATTACAGAAATACTGTTGACTGGGGTAGTGCTGCTTTTAGCTACTTTAAATACAGTTGGGTTTAATCTGTTGAGTCAAGGGGTCCAAACCTGAACATGGCCGCAGAAGGGTTCAAAACTTGCGACATCTTCTGCTGACTTGAACGCCTCATGCACACCCGCACGGGGGAAATGCTAAGTCCAGAAGAAAGCCAAGTGAACAAACAATAGTGTGGTTGTGTCAAGTGAAGGAGGCATATCATTAACACCAGAGTTGTAACTGGAAGGGGCCAATCAACACCTGTTTTCAGTGTTATCGCGCTTACGCATTGAAAAAAAGAAAACTGTGTCAGAGCATCAAATGTGACATTTAACCATAAAATGCAAATTATTCTGAAAACAAAGCATTTGGAGCTCGCTGAGTCCAAACTTACTCACATTCTTTGCTGAAAGCAAACTATTTTGGCTAACCGACCATTCTTATGTCTTAGCAGATCCGGGCCTATATAAAGCAACAATAAGACGGTGACAGTGGTGCTTCCAAGCGAGTCATCTCCAGCAGCCAGCCTAGCTATCATTATCTGTTAAAGAGCCTCCGTCCCTATGGATCATCATTACGAGGCGCATTAGAAAATACTTTGATTAAACTCCCCTAATCCAGCACAGACAGCTGCAGTCCATTCACAGCTGCCTAATCTCCCCGCCACTAAATACCAACGAGACAATGGGCAACAAATGACAACTTACGTGAGGATGGGGGGTGGGGGGCAGAAATAAAGGAGGGCGAAAACAAAGAAAAAGAGGGAGGGAAAAGGGAGGGGAGTGCTTATTCCTCTATCAAAGGCGGACGGTAAACAGTGCTGATGGCAAACCGTATCATGCCAGGAGATGGCTGATGCTTTCTCTGAAATGAAAAGGGGATACAGAGGCAGACAGAGGGAATTTGAGGTATGGGGTAAAGAGTTTAGGTTTGGGAGGAGGGAGCAATGACTTAGCTGGAGTGTGTGAGGAAGAAAAAAAGAGGAAAAAAAAACTAGGAAAAAAGAGTGACGTGAGAGGAGGTGGTGGTGGTGGTGGAAGGAGCATGGGAGGATGATGGAGGCGCGTCTCCCCTCAGCTGGCAGATGAAATGTTGCACGCGGAGGAGAGATCTCTTTCACCGGCAACTACAAACAAGGCGAGGGTGCTGATGGGAGCTGCCGCAATCAAGATGAGAGGAGCGAACGAGAGTACAGAGAGAAAGAGAGAAAAATGAAACTACTCCTCAATGGTACAAATCACCGCGGGGAGGTTATCAGGGCCGTCGGCAATCACTATAATGACAACATGGTGTGACATGATAGTTACAGCACTCAAAGAAAATCATTCGCCCAGGCTGGGGAAGAGATAGGCAGGCGGGCAGCTTCATAAATACTGGTCTGGCTTGGAGAGTGAGAGCATGTGTGTGTGTGTGCGTGTTGTTACTGTAGGTGTCCAGGTCCATGTGTTTTCAGTATTTAAGATGATAGGTGTGTAACAGCAGTTGCCGAGTGGAGGAGGACGAGCGGGCGAGCGTGCCGTGGATGTGTGGGAACTGTTTGTTTTGATGAATTCTTCTTCTTTTTTTGATTGGTTGTTGTTTGTATTGTGTGCCAAGAACAAGCTGCAGGGAAATAAGTGCAGTTCCACAAATGGCCACTTGAGGCTGTCATTAAAAGCGAGTTGGCCCCCATACGCAGAAATAGATATAGACATGTTTGTAGTCTGGTACAGTAAATGGTTTGGGTCTTTATGGCCAGCTCTCCCACTGATGACAGCTGTGCAGGGAGACGTCTTCATTCCTCCACCTCGCTCTGTCCCTAACATCCTCCTCTGGATGTCCTCCTTAAATACAGCCATGAATCTTCTCTGTGGTCTTCCTCTATTTTTTCCTCCTGCCTGGCAGTTCCACCTTCAGCGTCCTTTGTCTAGCATATCCATCATATATCCTTCGACTGCACATGTGCAAACCAGGCTCCAGTATACCCTGTACATTGATTGCTTTGCCATTGTGCCATTGCAAGATCATCATACAGTAACTTCTATTTAAGCTGCTGCAGTATTCTCCTGAACAATAGGTGTCGCTACACAGATAGTACCACCACATTAGCGCTGATATGGGAGGGAAAGAAATCAAAACAGGACACAAAGGTTGTGTCCCAATTCAGGGTCTGCACGCTTGAAGTACGCATTTCAAGTGCGGTTACGTCACCGCCACGCGCCGACGGCTGTCCCAGTTCAAAGTGTACTTCAAATGCACACTGCAAATGCGCCGTCGATTTCCCCAAATATCAAGCGTGGTCCGGTGCGGTCCCATATATCCCACAATTCATAGCGCGGCGGTGGGTGTGGAGAATTTTGCCGCAAAATACGGCAGAAGGGAGCGACCGAAGAGGTTTATTTTTTTTTCCAAACTTTATTGAAATCATAAAGCGAACAGTCAGTCATTCCAGTTCAGTCTGTACAGTAGACATACAAGGCAAATAAGAGTAACAATATACAGCACAATGAAATAAGAAGGATAAATAAATAAAGGATAAAAAAGAAAAAAGGGGGGAATGTGACAGACTTCATAACAACTTTGTATTTGAAGGTCGTGACAGCTCATTTGTTAAACATTTCTGAACGAATTTCAATCAATGATAAACCTTTTTTATTGGAAGTTAATTTAAGAGAGTTTAAGTAATCAACACATGCAAAAGAGGTCATGCACAACATTGGACAGAGGTGCTTCATCCAGTACCCAGCCCTGTGGGCGGTTAAGCTGGACTCAGTGGAGCAGAGAACTGTTTTTTCCTTATAATCTAGTGACCAGTATGGCTATTTACCTAGCAACAGTTCACCTCATAGACAATGTGTGCCTGTATGACTTCTGTCAAGTCAACTTTAAAGGGGATTTTGTGTTTTTTTCTGTTGTTTTTTCCTATTCCCTGCTGTCATCCCCTTCCCTGTTCCAGCTTCCACATCAACCAATCAACATTTAACCAACGTACAGCGTCATCTACGTCAAGCATCATGCTGGTGGGACTTTGGAGGCTTGAAAATCAGCATGTTTACCACTCCTCATAGGCAACTACATCTACAAGTTTACAGTGTACAGCTATAAATGAATCCTTAAGAGCTACATTTACTAAACAGGGACAAAACTGCGTGTGAGCACAATTCTCCAAATAGCCTTGCTTGTATGGTTGGTCTGCCCCTGCGTGTGAAACCACTCTGGTATGAACTGCAGCTTTTACACTGATCATGGTATTCCGCTACCATAACCACCAGTTACTTTGATAGAAATGCCGATCACATGCATCATAGTAGGCACTGCCCGTGCTCTTCTACACCCTAACATGACCCTGATAGTTTTCCATTTCACATACATCATTATATGGTACATGATGGGGATGGGAGGATCAATGCAGCATGACAATGAAATGATATAAGTACAAAATGTGGCTCTTCAAATTACCTTTAAACAATCTTAGTAATCTTTCTGTATGTTATGACAATATAGCACATATTATTGCTGTTGTTTATATTTCATTGTAAAGAAATTACCATCATTTTTAACAAATGGTAGATGGAATGGAATCCCCCCCCCCCCGAGTATGTGATTTCATGCATTTTTTGTGAGGTAAAAGCTGATTTTTAGCACATCATTTTATTCAAAAGTCACAAACAGAGACGTTTTATTAGCTCACATATGAAACATGCAGAAACAAGAGACCAAACTGTTTGGTTTAGTGTGTTAAAGTCTGTCTCAGTCCTGCATTGCTTGCACGGCCGAGTCAATCTTTGTCGCTTTTTTCTAAAAATAGTCTAAACAAACCTTCTCGTCTCCATTAAAAACATGATAAGTTGGTATTATAAGAATAAAAGTCTTTTGTTGGGAGTAGATAAGCTGGGATTTTGTAATAATAATGAGAAAAATGTGCCATTATAGCATGAAAGTATCTAGTTAACAAGAAATATAGTGTAGAGTTTTAGTCTCAGCTGCATACAGAGAAGTGAATTTAACAGACAAATTCAATATGAAACCGTCACCTGGACTCACCTGGTCAGTCTGTTTCTTTGAAAGAGCAAATATTATTAACATTTTGCACACCGCGTATGTGTGTAGCACTCAGGGTAATTTCCCTGAGCCATGCTGGGGCCTGGGTGGGGGTGAGGTTTGCTCCTGGATGAATCATACATGGACATGCTCAAAACATCCATGCTGGGGAATAATGAGACCCAATGAAGTGAAGAATATGAACACATCTCGTCTGCAACAACACCTCTTTCTCACGCTCGCTCCCTCATGGTTTTTCTATTCACTCCCCACCCCCCTCTCCCCTTCATATCCATCACCCGCCCCCTCTCTTCTTCTCTGATCTCTCTGCGAAGGTGTGCAGCACAGCGGTGAGGCGCCTATTTGTGGTGTGAGCACGCATGTATTATTACACATCTACCCCGTGCGATGGATGGAAGCGGCGGTGCGACTGATTCGGCAGGCACCGTTGCTGATTGTGCTTGGAAACAGAGGAGGCCCGGGTTAATACGGCTCAGCTCACGTCAGAGAGGCTGCTGGCAGGAGTCAGAGGTCGGCTGATGAGAAAGCACAAAGCTAGCGCTGGACTTCGCTCTCTGTTTGTGTCTGTGTGGGCAGCGTGGAGGTCAGAATGGTAGGGAGAGTGAGTCACTGCAACCACACAGGCCTACACGTGCATATACAACACGAAATAAGCTCACCCAAGCAAACAAATGCTGATAAAGATGCACACGTATCATAGGTTTTATTTACATAAAATCAATTAAAAACAGCTCTTAGCCAACGGGATGAAGCAACGATACTATTGTGTCAACCTGATGTGTCTCATTCCAGACTCATCTAAAAATACTGGTGATAGGTTTGTAGCTTGAACCCATCCGCTGGAACGTTGAAGGCAATATAATTACACTGCAAAGCAAGACACAAGTAGGCAAACTTCTTCATG
>NW_024582399.1:1393062-1394153 GCF_018398535.1 Haplochromis burtoni
CTGATCAAAGGGTCAAACATCCTTGGTCAGGAAGAGGGTAGCCTCCCCCTCACCCTAGATGGTTCATCCTAGATAACACGGTGAGGAAGTCCTGCAGTTCACCTAAACAAAGAGCACTTAGACTAGAACAGACGCAACTACGTTGATTCTACCATAAAACAATTAAGACAAGATGCGACCTCTTCCCATGCTCCCAGGATGTAGGTGTGCATTCTAGTGTGGAATACACACCAAGCCTCTGTAGCCTGTTAAAGATCACACAACTTATCACTACACAATTAAGTATACACTTCTAAGCATCTATGGTTAAATATTTCTAAGCATAAATGACAATCAACAATACAACCCTATCATTCCCCCCTTTTCGACATTTATGCTAGAAAAGTTCCCAGTTATGAATACCTCATGCCTGACAGTTTTAACGCAAACATTGTTATATTCAACATATGTCAAATCACCATAAAGCACTGGAAAGATACACAGTTTAACAAATGTATTAGCAGTTATCCTATTCATTGAGCTCATCTCATGGCAAACTGCATCCTACAAGCAACCAAAGAAATTGTTACTTTAATAGTGAAAATAAGAAAGTAACATTCTCAAACAAATAATGGAATGATATTTTGTAATGATTGTGAAGGCACATGTTTGAAATGTTTGAAATAAAAATGAACTGAACCGAACTGAACATTTTCAAAAACATCTCAGCTTCGTGATGCTTCCTCCAGGTGTGCAAATCACATGTCTCTCTGCAGAGTGATTTAAGCTCTGCAGGGCGTCATAATGTCTCTTCCAGTTGTTTCATTGTCCATAGGACCAGAGTCCAAATGTATGTAGAATAAACATTCAAACATACCAGTTAGTTTTGTTGTTCGTCAACATGGGTCTCAGCTATTTCCAAGCTGCAGACCTCTCAGCACTCTAGTTTTATGGCCTCCACCAACCCCCATCACCTCATTCAAGCCTTCGTCCTGTGAGGGGGATATTTATGACTCCTTAATTATCCACGCTCTGCAGAGAAACACCTCTGTGAAAAGGGTGCAGGGTTATCTTACTGCTGTTATGATCCCAGCAGCCTTCAGAGTGTCATC
>NW_024582399.1:1414484-1423587 GCF_018398535.1 Haplochromis burtoni
TGATAGGGGAGACAGAGCAACTAAAGAAGACAGAGACATAAGCCATTAGATAGAACTCAAAGAAACCAAAAACTAGACAGTATAAATAATATAAACTCAAAAGCCCTGGGTCGACGACCCAGGCATCCTAACAATTGTATGTCTGTCAAGCTGTATCATCTTTTACATTTTTCATAGATTCAACTAAAGAAATGAGAACAAATTATGTTTTCCTGACAGGCTCCTATTAACAAAGTGCCTGAAATATACTTTTTAAAATTGGTCCTTTACTAAAAACAACTGAAGTCCGAAGAAAAATTTTGAATATTTTGAAATGTATTGTTTAAGCACACTTTAAAACATCACAAAACCGCCTGGCTCCACCAAAGGAAATATATATTTTTAAAACAAATGCAGCGTGGTTCAATACTTTTGCACAACATTGTAGCTGTAAAGGAACTGTTCTTGTGGTAGTATCATCTTATGAGCAAAGAATCTCAGTTTATGTTCAACAAGTTCTTGTTCAGTGTCAGTAAACATTAATTAAAAGGTTCTTTAAGGGAAACTCTTATTGAATATGTCTCATTTTGTTGGTTATTGCACCAAAAATGGCCCAACATTATAGTGTAATATGTAGAATAAGGCATCAATGGCTAAGCAAGAGAACTTTACTAATATGCATGAATATCCATTTTTACTTATACTTTAACAGATCGCGTCCTTTCCATACAAACCCTAATAATTAACTGGTTCTTTAATCTGCTACATGACACTAGTATGTCTCTTATTCATAGCTCCACTCAGCAATATCATGACCAAATATCACAGCATTCAATCTCTATTTATTATGTATCCATAAGATTTCAGGCATTTTTTGGTCTGAAGCCAGAGCTAACACAGATACACTTACTCCAAAGCCACATCAGCCACATACACCCAACTCCATTTCTTCACACCTTCCTGTGCACGTGTGACAGGATATCACCAGCAGCCACTCGACCCAGGAGCGATTTCTCCTCATCTTCACCGCTCCTCGCGGGCCTCTCAGCATCCACTCCTTCCTCAGACTCGCTCCTCCACGTCTTTTCCACCCTCATCGCCTCTCACATCATTTGACATCAAAGGGGCTGCGACGAGTCTCGCTGTTTACCCTCCCTAGCAGGCGCTCATTACAAAAACATCAAAATAAGCCGTGCAGAGAGGCAGGGCGAATTAATGATCTCCCTGTGCCACCGGTGCCCTTCACCCCCCCACCCCTTACAAACCCGAATGGTGCCAGGCCATTTGATGCAGAACAAATAAATGTGCATGTGGAAGCCAACGTGTAGTTAGATGCATACATGCATATCCGTATACTCGCATGCACACACCCACGCGTGCTTCAGTGCCAAGCCCCATGGCTGCTAACGACCGTTCAATTAGCAGAAATTAGGGAAGCATTGTGAGGTCCATGCTGCGACCATTAGTTGTTGGAGAGAAGGACAAGGAGTGTGGGCCAGGATTAATCCCTGATGAGAAAGATGGAGAACCTCGCAGGTCACCTTCCAACAGGGCCTTTTGGGTTTCAAACTAATGACCCCCCAGCTAGGGAGGAGCGTGCTGATGACAGGCCGATGCGTTGTGCAAAATCTGTTTGTTCGAAGTAGCCCTCATTACAATTACGAGGTCTGGTGCAGGTCGGTCTGCGCAGCCTGGGATTCAAACCTCTCACTGCGTTATTAGCAACGTTACATGGGTGCAGTCAGTCGTTTCAACAGCAGATCCAACAGAAACGCTCATTAGGGGCACAGGCTGAAGTTGCCGTTCCACAAAAGCAAACCTGATTGTTAAATCAAAGTGCTTTGCCAATGCATTGTGACATGACACATACATCAGTGTGCACAGGTCGCTCTGCAACACATGGTGTTCTCCATGCATGTAATGCCAGGTTTTTATTTTGAAATTAATTCCTAATCTAATCTATACAGGCCTATTAATAACTATTATAAAGCACACCCCAGTCATGAATTAATCAGGGATTGGTAATTAGTGTAAAATTTAAATGCATGTTGTAAACCCACATTGAGTGTCTGGCACTAGACGGAGGTGCCAAGCCATCGCTGTACTAATTAGTTTGCAATTATGTTTAATAAGTTCTGTGGAAGCCAATCATCTTGCAGTCGGGGAGCAGGGCTCTTCTGATACAAGCGCTGTGGAGCCAACGTGGAGGAGTCAGGAAGGAACATCTCATTGTGGAAAATCTCCACTTCCCCGGGAAAGATTTGCTGAGTAATGTGTGCTTGATTTTCAGAAATGCTCTACTTCACACTCAGCTAAACCCTTTTCCTGCTGGGACCTTCCCAGTGAACTCATGCTTTCTTGGAGCCAGACACAACCATCATTTTCTGCCATTTCCCTCAGAGGAGGAGTTATGAAGCGCCTTGAGGCGACTTTTGTTGTGATTTGGCGCTATATAAATAAAATTGAATTGAATTGAATTGAATGTGTAGTTATTGACTTACCAGTGTTTATCTTTGTTTTAAACAGCTGATATCTTACTTTTACCTAAAAAGTCTTTCTAAAACCTTTTGGACTGGCTTTGGATTAATTACAGAAAGTGGCAGCAAGGTTTATTTTTTCAACAAGCTTGTAAAGAGAGTGTTATTCTAATCATCTCACCTTATAGTCCAGATGAAGACAGTTTGAAAATGTGATTAAAATTCACTGGCAAACATATTTAGGTGTTCAAAAATGGATGAATGTGAGTCATTGCAGCAAAGGCCCCAATCATATATATTTAGAGACCAGTCAGCACCCTCCTGGCAACCACAGGCCAGGGGGGAGAAAATTATTCACTAACTGGTTGACAAGTAAGTGCAGATTGCCACGGTTGCCCATAGTGTACATTTCTGCAAACACTCAGCAACTGTTCCCCAAGCATTCTGCAACTAGGAAAACGTAACCGTTTCCTGTCAAAGTAAAAGTTGTACCTTTTGAAATCTTTTGATTGCACAACTTTTACTTTGAAAAAACTGCTGTGGTCACTGTTAATTTGTGCAAGAGATGCCGATTTGACTGAAAATGACCGTGAACTAAATGTGTATTCTGCGGACTGGGGTTTTCCAGCCTTAAGGTGGTCATGATGATCAAAGAATGTACCTGTGACAAAAGACTACATGGACATCTAGTTTGTGACTTTGTGATTTGTCACAAAACCATAGACCTTTAGAACATGCCCAGCTGGGCTGGACATCCCCTAAAACAGGCTCTGGTTTTTCATCTATTTCACTTTAAAACAGACCAAAGTTTGCAAAATCATAATCATAATGCATCAAATAAAACTTGAGAATATTGGTTATAGAACCATAAACTCATTAGAAAAACCCCATGAGAGTCACCTGCTGGGGGGGGAAAAACCCATATTAGAAAGAACACAGGTCATAAGTTACAAACTTACTTTTAAGTAACTACCTAAGTTTAGTCTGATGTACAAAGATATAATTTTACTTTGTAGGTCTCAAAAATTGTAGAATGTTATCATGTATTTTAGCTGTGTCAAATAAAGTGATAAATAGAGTGTAACTGTATCACACCATTCATGCCACCAATGGGATTACAGACCCAGTCTTCATTTTAATGTCAAATACACATCTGTAAAGTTTTGTGCCTTTGTAGTAGCAACTAAAGTAAATCTCCCGTGCAACATTTTGCCATGATGACAGACAAACTCCCAAGATCTGTCGCTGCCAGTAACATGCTAATTGTCATCAGCTGCAAGCTAAAGAAAAGAAGAAAGAAAGAAAAAAGGCCACATTTTGTGAAGCGAGTTATATAACACGGGGGGAGTACAAATGGTTATGGGGGCCATGTTGCCATACTGGAAGACTGACAACAAAATGAGAGAGTGTAACACTATCACCTCCTAAACCCTGATAAAACAAAGGAAATTATGTTGCCAGATACAGCTGTTTGAATTACACTTTAAAAGCGAGACTAAAGATCAGAAAGGATAAAACACCCACTTTATAACCCTCCAGATAAAAGAATAATAAAACAACACACTGAACAGTACAAATTCATGAACCCTGGCTTGGTATCTGCCAGGCTGAGTGCTACACTGAATTCACCGAGTTGAAAGCATTTTGTGCGAGTTGGCTGTGGACCAAAAAGCCTCTAAAAGGCTTTATGTGTTGGTTTCTGAATGGTCAGCTGCAGGTGGTGATTGAAGGAGGCTGGAAAAAGAAGGATGAAAGGTATCCCTGACCCAAAATATTAAAATGAGAAACCACTGTCTTTCTAGTTTTTCCAACTGGAATATTCTGTGCAGGATTTGGCAAAAAAGCAGGTGTTTTTTTCCGCTTTTGTTGGAATGGCATCGCAGACAACGGCTTCAGAGAGCGACCAGGCAACATATTAGTCATTAAAACTCTGACAGCTCTCTACAAAGATCTCCTCCTGAGCTCATGGCAACACATAGGGCCTAACGGCAGGGTTCAGCTGGGACTCTTGGCTCAGGCTCTTGACTCAAACAGGCTGTGCGCGTGTGCATGTGTGTGTGTGTGTGCGTGAGTGTGCGGGAGTTAACAGTCGCTGTGGTGCCATTTGGACTGGTGCCTGACACCCTCCGTGTTAATAAGAGTAATCAGTGCCCCCATGCCTGCTACCAGCCTACATAGCACAGCAGAGACATGGCACAGGCCTCCACTGCCACCTGAGTGTGTTTACCCAAAACACACGCTACCTCCCCCGCTCCATGCACGCACGCACACACACACAAAACAACCCAGAGGAGCTAATGAGGGGGAAATGCAGTCAATACAGTACAATTGATCAGCATTGTCCGGCGACAGCACACCATCGATTGGGTTTCCCTCGCCAGTAATGCCTCATTAGCCGCGTCTTCGGCACACATGAGCAAACACACAATCAGGTGTAATGCATTGCACCACAAACAAATCATAGCATTTAATTTCCAGGCGCTTGCTTGGCTTTGGTTCATTTCGCAGAGAATGCCTCGTACATTTGCAGCAGATGAATGTGCCGCTGCAGCTGCAGCAGTTCATGTGTTTTTATTAATATCAATTGTGTGATATCAATGTTAGGGCTCAGTGTGGAATTGTGTTTGCCTGTTGAGGCAGTGGAAGCAGAGGAAAAGCAATCAAACAGCAGTTTATAGTACTAAATATGTAACCATTAGTTGATTTGAGATATTTTCACCTTAATTACTTTAGTCTCATAAAATGTTGCAAACACTTGTGGTTTGCACAGAAATTTAATTCAGTGCAATTAAATTTTTTTCTAAATCACAACAGTTGCTGTTGTCTTTACCTCATTTACTGTAAGGTAAACACCCTACAATAACGCAGAGAAAACCCCAATAATCAGATGACCCCTTATAAGGATGCACTTTGGTGACAGCGGGAAAGAAAAACTCCCTTTTAACAGGAAGAAACCTCTGGCAGAACCATGCTCAGGTAGGGGAGGTGATCTGCCGCGACCAGTAGGTGAGGAGAGGAAGACAGAAGAAAGACACATCATGGGAGAGAGCCAGAGATGAATAAAAAGTAGTGTTGTGGAAAATCTGGGGTTTGAAGAGTTACAGTTATGAGTGGTTTATATAGATTTTATATTAGATACTGTGACATCAGTTGTTGGGTTTAGTATTTTTCTGTTACCAGGCAGTTTTTATTTGGAGCCCGAAGTAATTAAACAAGGAGCGGAGTGCTGGTGTTTAACTGCATGAATAAAATGAACAGGAAATACAAGAATTTCTCAAAAGAACCAAATGCAGGGAGGAGTTGAAGAGCACAGACATGGCATCATTTTAAGATGTTAAATTGTCACTGTGTCCTTTTATTCTAAGCCACTGCATTCTGTTTTACCTGGAATGACTAACAGCCTATCAGAAAATGGCAAAAAAAAAAAAAAAAAAAAACCCCAAACAAACAAACTGCTTGTTTTTAAACTAACTTTCCAGCCAACTTTCTCAAACATTCAAACTTTTAGGTTTAAACAATAAAAACTTTGCAAACTAGTGAATATTCGGCTTGATAATGACTTACAGAAAAAGCTTGAATATTAGTTGTTCCAGAATTAATTAGTTTTTTACATTTTTTTAATGAGTCTTCACTCTCGAGCCACAGTGATTCCTCCACAGCCCTGAGCAGCTTCAGCAGGTCATCCTGCCCCAAAAATGTCCCTGGTCACCAGGTCAGCAGTTGGTTTTAAGGCCTGTGGACCTTTTAAAAGCATTCAGTAAACTATGACAGACAGCAGGGTTTCAATATGACAGCGATAGTTGGGTTGTCACAAGACTTCTACCACGAGACTAAGGACTTGTGGCACACAGCACATCTATTTTTCTCCAGTATTTTTTTTGGATATCTTGGTGTTTTACTTGGCAGTCTTGTCACTTTTCATAATTCTTGCCAGTGTGAGGGTGGAACTGATTTATTTGGAGCATCTGTTGGTCCCGCTGGACTGAAATGCAGCTGTGCACACTGAAAAGCAACACAAACTTTTCTCCAGTGTAAAAGAAATTAATTTGATGTTTTCCAAAATTGTTATCGAGTTAGTAGCCGCAGGATTTATTGCATCCTCTATTCCCACCTCACTGCTCAGAAAGAGACTTGTTAAATGTTTATTTTATCACAAATTAGACCTGTTGGTTGCTGGACTTCCAGTCTGCTTCCGCTTGGTAACACCGAGACCCTCGCGCTAACCTCCGAGCCCCATATCAGATTTTTTTCATGGATCCAGACTCGATTGGAGGTGCTGTAATCTGATAAATGGCTTGTGGTTGGACTCCATGTGTGTAAGTGTGTGTTTGGATGGCGGTCGGGAGGTAAATCCGAGTGTGTGCACATGTCCATTAGTGTGTTTATGTGTGTTTAAATGTGTACCGACGTCAAGTGGTGACTGAAACGAAGTGTGCGTGTGAGGTTTGTTCCAGTGGCCAAACACTGCTCCCATAGAGGTGTCTCCCGCTGATTCCCAGCCAGACCACCGCTTCCTGAGCCCTGCGTGGATGAAAAATATCCCCCATGCATGAGCGCACACACAAACATACAAATCTGTGGAAAGCCCACTTGCCTGCCTGGAAAAACCTGGAGTCCTAAGGGACTGGATTCCCTTAGAAAACACACACCATTCCTCTTACAGTGTGCCCAGTGTGTTGCATGCATTTGGAATCAACTTGTCAAGGAGGAGGAGGAAACCTCGGACAGACGAGAACACTTTCCAGAAGCGTACCTCAGATCTAAGCCTTGAGAGGTAGAAGAGAAGAATAAAAAGATGCACCGCGAGCCCGTCTTTGCTGTTTGCCTTTCATCTCGGAGCCTGCAAGTTCCTGCGGTTCAGAGTGACGCTCCAAATAGCAGCAAGCGTGTCAGCCCAGCCATGTGTGTTTACCTACAGGCCAAGAGTCGGCCTGTCAGGCTTTTCAGTTGTCCTCAGCACTCAGCATGACGACTGAACACATCTTTATAGCTATTATGGGAGGACGGCGAGGTCAGAGAGGTGTTTCTTTGCATGTCAGCAAGCAAAAGTGTGTGCGAAGCAGCAGCAGCAGCAGGAGCAGATCAATCAAAGGTGTCTGATTAAGAGCACGAAGGCTGGTTCCCATTTCCCTCCAAACTGAAGGCAATCCTGCCACATGTAGATTGGGTGTCATTCAACCACAGGCTGTCAGCGACTTGTGTACATAGACAAACACATTAACCACCGGGGCCGATTGCCATAATGACAGTAATAGAGCAGGCCCAATGACAGACAACAGAATAGCACATTGGCCGAGGCTGACAGAGAGGGAAATAGGGAAACAGATTTCCAGGGGTTTTTTTTAGAGGTCTGTCTTTTTCTCCCTCAGCTAAAGGTGCTCATTTGCTAAGGTGAAACGGTTGCAGCACTGCAAGTGGAGGGCAATTTCTCTCCCATCAAGTGTGTATTTAATTTTTTTTACTCGTCCCTCAGGGCCGCTTGAAGGCTACAATTGATGTTAACATCTCACTTGATTGTACGATTTCTATGGTGGAGGCCTCCCCTCGGCCATTACCAGTAATCCTTAAACATCCACACAAGCTCGAGTCTTTGTGTTCTTGAACTTAGTGATGGGTCACAGCCTCTTTTGTCCAGCCAACAACGCCCGGAGATTCCTGCTTGTACTGTACACGTGAAAGGAGCTTCACAGAAGGATAAAGAGATGTATTAGAAACAAAGTTAGTCTAGATTCAGAAATCAGTCCACAATTTTCCTGGTGGTAAAACAGCCAACTCCTACTGCTTAAGTTCTTTTTATAAATTATTTAAGCCACATAGCTTTCAGTTTTAGTACTAATATTTAGTATTATTTAGTAGTAGTATTTGCTTTACAGTTAGGTTTGGATACAGTCATGTAAAAAACTAAGTGCACCCCATCATTCAGTACTTGTAGAACCACCTCTATCAGCATTAACAGCAATTGTTTTCTGTGTGACTTTATCGGCCTCTCACATTTTTGTGGAGCAATTTTGCCCCATTCTTGTTTACAGCATTGCTTCAGTTCCTTGAGGATTATAAAGCTCTTAAGGTCCCACCACTGCATTTCAGTCATGTTAAGGTCTGGACTTTGCAGCACTTTGAGTCTTTTGTTTTCCAAGCATTCTGTTGTAGTTTCACTGCTGTGCGTGTATCATTGTCCTGTTTCATGACTCAGTTTGGGTCAAGCTTTATCTGTCAGGCAGATGTCCCCACATTTGACTCTAGAGTACTTTGGTATACAGAAGAGTTCATGGTCAACTCAATGACTACAAGGTGCCCAGGTCCTGTTGTTGCAAAACAAACCCAAATCATCACTCCTCTAACATGACAGCTGCTATGAGTTATTAGTGCTGATATGCCATCCATTATGGTCAATTATCAGGTTTAGAACATATACCTATATATTATATATAAGGCAAAAGCTAAATTTGCACAATTCCAATGAGCTCAAAAGTCAATATTTGGTGTGACCACCTTTATTCTTCAGCACAGTCTGAACTCTCTTAGGCAGCTTTCTTGTTATTTCTTCAAATAGTCTTCAGGAATAGTTCTCCAGGCTTCTTGAAGGACATTCAAAGCTCTTCTTTGGATGTTTCTGCCAAGAAAATTATGACCAAAGACTTATTAAC
>NW_024582399.1:1424337-1431892 GCF_018398535.1 Haplochromis burtoni
ACCTTTATTCCTTAGCACAGTCTGAACTCTCTTAGGCAGCTTTCTTGTCATGTCTTTAAGTCGTCTTCAGGAATAGTTCTCCAGGCTTCTTGAAGAACATTCAAAGCGCTTCTTTGGATGTTTCCGCCTTTTGTTCTGTTCTCTGTCAACATGATCCCACACTGCTTCAATAATGTTGAGGTCCGGGCTCTGGGGAGGCCGATCCATGACTGATAGTGTTCCACTTTTTACTCCATTGGCAGTGTGTTCAGGATCATTGTGATGCTAAAGTGAAGCCGTTGTTCATCAGATGCTTTCCAGATGGCATTGCATAGTGGGTGAAAATGTGATGGTACTTTTTACATTCATCCGATTATGTTGACAGGAAGGTCCACTGTCTGGACTGAAAATTAGTGAAAAAGCAGCCAGTGTCCAAAGAAAGCCTCCAGAAAAGCTGGTGAAATATTGCTTTTTTTTTTAAATAAATCACAAGTTTGGCTCCCTGTGAGCAAAAAATAAAGAAATGAGAGGTGTGTTAAGACTTTTTTATAGTACTGTAGGTACTTCTGGGCCCGAACTTTACTGCACCACTAGGATACTGGGAGAGAAACTTATCAAAATTCGTAGTTATCATTTTTGGCAAGCAAGACAAAACAGACAGCCCAATTTCTTTCAATGTTTCATGGGTTTTCCACACTATGTAATTGGATTTGCGATGCCGAGATGCTTGCACTGATCAGATTAACGTAAAATAAAAGGCATCTCTTTTGTAATACACTCTGATGCACATTAAGATCACCAAAGACAATTCAACCACTTTTCTCTTGAAGCCTTCTGAAAACCAACATTATACATGAGTGTGAGTCTGTACTCATTCAAAGCTACAAACTCACTTAAACACAAATCTTCACCAGCAGCAGGGGGCCAAATCAAGCCGATGTTCCCCGTTTGATATTTTCAGAGGACGGCCTGGTTGGATTTGACTCTGCGAAGTCAGACTGGAGCAGCTAGTTTGAAGGCAGTGGGAGACAAGGTGGAGTTCTGTGTATTATTAACACAGGGAAGGGTGCATGTGTGCATGTGTGTCTGACTTTCTGTCTTTCACTCTTCAAATCCAAATGCACTGCACAGCTATGCAGGAGGAACAAAAAAAAAAGGGGGGGGGAATCAAAGCAGTGCTGTCATCTGGTTATGCAAAATCAGCAGAGGATAGTATTTGTAAACCTGGGCTAGCTGTTCAAACAATGCATGATTATATATCTGGCCTCCACGCTTTCCCCTGTCCTCTTTTTCCCATTTTTCCAGGTGAGAAGATTATGTGGCTGGGTTGTGTCATTTTACTCAAATTGCATACACCTGACAACCCAGAGAGAGTGTGAGCATGTGTGTGAATGTGTGTGTGCGAATAGCTGCTGTCGTTTGCTGTCTGTTTGCATATCTACCTGCGCTGGGTGAAAAGTGTGTGGGCATCCGTGGGTGTGTTTGTTTTCGTGGCCACTAACGGGGAGCATCGCTGGTGAAAGGCTGGCCTTCCGTGTCGGTGGACCTCTAATTTGTTCCGCCACGGCAGAAGTCGGCTAATGCAGCACACCTGCTATCCCTGTACCATCATTAGCCGGTGCAGAACGGCAAAAAGGTCAAACATAAACAGAGAGATCACAGAGAGGGAGAGCGGGAGGAACACAGACAGAATGAGAAAGAAGAGAAGAGAGAGAGCGTGTTTGCGTGTGAGAGAGAGATAGCGGGAGAGAGATAAGTGTTAATGTGGGGATGATGAGCGGGCGTGGGCTGCCCAGGCATGGAGAGATGCATGATGGGAATACTTCACACACCCGGGGTGCCTGCCTCTGATCTTGGCAAATGAGCCCCAACACGTAGGCATGAGCGGCGTGCGCGTGCGAGCAGAAACACGCTGACCAACTACTCGCAAACCGACTTGTTTTGGAGTGCGAAGTCTGGATGAAATTCCACACAGTCAGCTGTGCAGATGTGATTTCATTCATTTCCAGCAGTTCTGACACAAAGTAAAGGCGCGGCAGTAATTAGAATAAAAAAAAAACATATATCCTTTTGATCATCATACATCTCGAGAACTGTTCACTTTGTAGTTAAGAGGGGTGACTGGAGCGAAGCTTGAACTGGTTTCCACCATTTAACAAGACTCTTGAGGAACAGTGTGCAAAGCAAGGGTGAGGGGCAGTTTCAGGGGACTGAAAACTGAACTGTAGTTTCTCTAATGGCCACTTGAGGCTGGCCCCAAAAGGAAGGAAACCCCCATATACTCCCATTTTAAAATGCCCACCTTGAACCCTGAAATGAATCTTACATCCTGGCACAAAAATGTATTTTGGACTAACTTGCTCATATGCATTTTATTACGTGTGCGGCTGCTTTTGTTGAGAAGATGTGCCAACATAGGCCGCTATAGTTGACTGCAGTCTTAATTGTTATGACCTTGAATCCCAATCGATGAATTGGACCTCTCTTAAATGTTTGTGTTGGTTTCTTTTGAAGTAATAATAATGATTAGTCAGTTATGCAGCATTAATTAGCAGGTATCTGTGCCTGTCCACTGGACCCATACAGTTTATGAGTGTAGCTTATGGCTCAAGGCCCAGAGACCAATCCATGACTCCCTGGCAACATCTGGTTACTAGGAACAAAATGTGCATTCCCCAACCAGTAGGCGATTACTGAGTCACTACCGTAGTCACATTTACTTAGAGACTGCTTAGTGATGGTAAGCACTGCTAGGGAGAAATGAAACTGTTTGGCAAATGATTGCAGGAGATTTCTTGCTTTTGAAATTGGTTACAAAGAGGCATATGGTGTTAGTACCTGCTTGCCATTGCTTTGGTCAATAGCAGGATGCTGTGGTTGCAGGTTTTGCATGTAAGATACCGACTTGTCTGCAAACAGTTACCAACTGCTGTTCTAGTGATCATGAAACTGTAAAAAGTGTAAAGCAAATCACAAACTTCCCTCTGATACCTTTGGTTATTGGCAGGTTGCCACGGTTGCCCCTCATCTGCATGGAAGACTCCAACTTGTCTGCAAACAGTCACAAACATTACCATGTACACCATGCAGCTAGGGGAGTAAAAGCAACCTGTTAGAAACAAAAGCTAGCAGGACAAAGTTTTTGGTGCTGCACACTCGTTGCAACCAGCTTCACTCAGAAACCTCCAGCAACCACTCACCAATGTCGTTTTTTTGGGAAATACACATTTTACGCACCTACTCTGTAAGCCTCTGTGGCCAAGGCCTTACTAAACATTACCATAAGCGACATGGCACTCCATCATCCGGTCAAAATATGGTCCCTTGTGTTTCCAAAAATCCAACATGGCATCTGCTAAAATCCTAACATTTTTAAAACAAGGATTCAAAATGGGTTCAGAAACCAGTGGGTGGCATCATAGTTGCTACATCATTTTTTATTTACAGTGATCAAGGGATGGGAACAAACAGAAGACGTGCCATTTGTTGTATGGTCCTACTTTGTCTCCTGTCAGTACTACCTGTAACATGACTGATCAGGACAAGCACATGCTGGGTTTTTTTTCTATTGTGGCTCATGAGCTGCTTTCATGTTTTGTTTTTTGTGCGTATTTGGAATCATTGTGTGTGGGTTTGGTGTCAAATCAGAGATTTTTAATGACTTCCTGCCTGCTCGACAGCCTCTTGCTCATCTCACCAACCCCATCTCATAGTGATTTTTCCACGTAATCACAAATGAATTATGAAACCAATTCTGATTATGTAGCTAGAAACATTTGTCAGTAGGCAGTGAGTTATTGGTGTCGGAGGCCACGGTAGGATAGTCAGCGCTCTTTCCCTCGCTGCAATGATGTGATAATGGTTTAATGTCAAAGAAGTTTTTGATTGAAACAAATTATTGCTGAAACGTTCTGCTTTATATCAAGATACGTTAAAATTTATCACCTCCAAAACCTGAGATCTGATCTGATCGTCAGTATTTCAGTGTTTTGATCCCTTTCACAAGTCATAAGGTCATAGTTACTTCTTAGATGTTTATGATAGCATAACAGAAAGTTTGTGAGAAATCTTTTAAAAGTCAGCATTGGTGAATTCATGATGATGAAACATACATCCTCATTATAACTGCACTCATGATGGGCCTCATTTTCAAATATGCCCAGTAAAATGTTCTCCAAATGTGCTAGAAATAAAATGCTGAATCACTGACGGGCTTATTGTCTGCAATCTGTATACCGCAACACCTCAGCTTGATCTAGATAAGGAAATGCATTTGTCCGATGTGTATCATGGAGAAAATGTGCAGATGTTCTGACAGAAAAAAAGAAAAAAGGCACCGAATGAAGTTCCGGTGAATTCTCATAAAAAAACAGAAAGGAATAACAGACCAGAAGAAAAAGAAGGAAGCAGATGGAGGACAAGCTGATCTGTCAGCTCAAGATCTGAAACTCGCTGCAATTCTTGGAATTCAAAACTAGTATAGCCTGCTGCTGAGAAATGAAGACTTAATGGGCATAGTATATCACTGCATCATACACCAGGAAAGCCTGTGTGGTAAAGTCCTAAAAATGGAGCATGTAATGATCACCGTAACGCAAACCGTAAATTGTATCTGAGCTAAAAGTTTAAATCACCGTCAATTTCAGTCTTTTATGTGGGAAATAGATTCAAAGTTTGCCGACATTTCTTATCATACAGAGGTCCGTTGGCTGAGTTGGGGAAAAGTTCTCAATAGAGTTTTTGAGCTCAGCAACGAAACCTGTCAGTTCATGGACATGACATGTATGATGCAGTGAAGGCATTTCAAGTGAAGCTGTCACAAATGCACCAGTGCAACTTGCCTCACTTGAACCAAGTCAGTGGACTTTGCTGAACTGCACCTGTGCAGATTCAGATGGAGCTGCAGTGTAATGATACACTGAATGGCCCGCACAGTTTATTAGTTCCATTCCTGAAGCAACGCCCCAGCTCCGTCTACATGCGGCTCCAACCTTGTGTATGCTTTCATTTATTTTTTCTGGGGTTTTTGGCAGCATGTTCATATTTCTAACTTGCATAATTTTGACAGGATATATTTTTATGAAGAGCAAAATATTTAAAGTTAAAGTTTCTTTTTTTTAAGTTTATTTATTCTGGACTAATATACCTGTCTGTTTTTATTCATATTTATGTTTAAAAAACACTGTTTTAGTGCATTCAATAAATGTTTATCTTGTTTGGCCTGAGACCTAAAGTGTCCTTTGAGTTTTGGCCCCCTGTGCAATTGAGTTTGACACCCCTGTTTTAAAAGAATCATAAGCTGCTGTTATACACTTTTGAAAGTGTATCATGTCATGATTTATGAGATTCTGAACACATTTTAATGACCACTAAATCACTCAGATTTTTACTTTCCGTACTAATTAGTTAACAAAACAAAACACAGCTTTCAGCTTTTCATGTATTTTGGAGACCTGGAATGTAAATGTGCTATAGGTTATAAATAAAACAGACATTTTTCACTGTGCTTGTTGGAAGTACATATTTTTAACAGTTCAGTGGGCTACTTATTGAACTCAGAGCTTAGAAACAACGTATTGATCCTGTTGCACTACTATAGATCTGATGGCAATATCAGCGTTGGCATCGATACGATCTACTACGATATTTGGATCAATCAGCCCATCTCTACCTTTTATCGAACTTTGGGTCATGGCTGGAGCCTATCCTAGCTGTCCTGGGTCAAGAGTTGGGGTTGATCCTGGGCAGGATGCAACAGTTATCACAGTTAATCTAACATGCATGTCTTCGAGCTGTGGGAGGAAGCCAAAATAACTGAAAGGAACCCACACAGCACAGGGAAAACAAGCAAACGCCACGCAGGAAGACTCCAGCGCCTTCTTGATGACTGGCATCAGTACTAAATGTGTCACCACTAAAACTAGGAAAACAAAGGCTGCTGTGGACGTGACATTATTACTTTAATAAAGATAAGAATCAGAGAATTAAGCTTCACCACTTGCTTACATCAAACAGTTCCTGCAAAAATAAGTCATCGCATTAATTTGTGTGGTAAGGAGGAATAAATACTCCCCTGACTACACTTGGCTTGGCACACACACGCCTATATAGAGTAAACAGACATTTTAAACGCTGTCCCATAAACACACACACACACACACACACACACACACACACACACACACACACACACACACACACACACACACACAAGCAGCTAAGAATGAGAGGGAGAGAGAGATGCTGTCCCCAAATACCTGGCTGTGTGGTAATTAATCGCTGTGGTATTTAGGAGTGTTCAGCTAGACAAATATGACAGAGACAGGGACAATTAGTTTGGCTCTTTCAGCTACATTAACTCTCTCAGCTATTACACCCCAGTGCCAAAGCCTAAGTCCTCCCATAGGAAAGCAGTGCAGCGATGGCCGCTCACTGAGCGTGGAAGTACCACAGGAGGAAAAAGAAGAAAGAAACCAGGAGAGGCTTGTTTGTGGTGATGCGTAATTGGGAATAAATTTCAATTATCTGCAGTGTCACTTCCTCAGGTGTGTTTTTGCAATTCTTTGGAGGTATGTGAAAGGTCTGAGGTTGTAAATCAGTTTGTGTTCAGAACATGTGCGTTTACCACACAATTCTGCATTTGTCAGGTCACGACGGTAAAACCTTGTTAACACGTTGCATTTCAGGAAACCCACCGTTTTCCACAAGATAACAACGTATTTTTTAAAAAATGTAATCTGAAGCTTAATTAAAGTGTTTTGAAGTGCAGCAGCAGAGAAACAAGTTCACACTGTTTTATACTATAGCCTACGATAATATGTCTTTCAGTTCATCAAAAGCAGAGATATCAGCATCATTTTGTATCGTGGACTGGACCAGAGAAACTTGCTGTCAGTGAAAAAAAATTGAACTACACGTTTAATCCCCGAGACATCTTAATATAAGAAAAAGAAGTGAAATGTCACATGTCAGTTTTTCCTCACGCTAAAGAAACGCTGCTGTATTAATCTTTCAGCATGGCTCTTTGGGCTTAAACTGTAAGCCATAAATGTCCAGATGATTATAAATTATGATTATAAAACAGAAAAGTCTCTGTTGATTCACAGAAAAAATATACATTTCTATAGTCTGTAGTGAAAAAACAGGAATATTTCTGTTATTTCATTATTTATCTGCTACTTAATTAAATTGGTGTGTGCATGAAAAGCTGCGAAATGTATTAAAATACAGTTAAAAGTCTAAACATTTATGCCTTACTTCATATTTTTCACAGGCATCCAGTGGGCCAGATCAAAGTCTTTGCTGCTCCAATTCTGGCTCTCGGGCCTTATGTTTGACATAAAGCATCTCCTTGCTTTAAATAGCAGGAATTATTTAACCCCTGAATCCCTAGTACCTTTCATCTTTGCTGTATGGGTTTTTGAGACCTCTACATCGGATGTAGCAAATATGATATAAATTAAAATTAAATGTTTGGATACCAACCTTCATCAGATGATAGATAGATAGATAGATAGATAGATAGATAGATAGATAGATAGATAGATAGATAGATAGATAGATAGATAGATAGATA
>NW_024582399.1:1431912-1486492 GCF_018398535.1 Haplochromis burtoni
TAGATAGATAGATAGATAGATAGATAGATAGATAGATAGATAGATAGATAGATAGATAGATAGATAGATAGATAGATAGATAGATAGATAGATAATTGATCCCACAAGGGGAATTATGTTACAGCAGCAGGATAAGGAATAAAAATAGTAGAGTATATAATAAATAAACAACATTGTTAAAGTAAAAGTGCCACAGGCGCAGTGTGAGGGACTTACACTGGGAGAAACAAAGAAAAGTAAAATGAAGTTAGTTAAATAACACTGTAACAAAATCAAATTAAGACTGACACTGTGTAAGACAGAAGTGCAAATTGCGTTAATAAATAATATGTACACCATAAATCTGAGACAAACAGCTGCATGAATACAAAAAATGTGTTTGGTATCATTTGCCTGACAGGTGTGTTCACCTGTCAGGCAAATGAGGACTTATTATAGAGTTTTATGGAGAAAGGCAGGAATGATGGTTGAATCAGTCTCAGGCAGAAGGAGCTCTGCTGCCTCAGAAGTGTGGAGTGGAGCGCGTGTCATTACTTGTCCAAAGAAGTAATCTGATTACTTATTTTCAAAAGTAATTAGTTACTTAGTTACTTTTTAAAAACATGATGCAAAACCTGAATAGGTAATAAAGCAATAGACCTTTCAGCCCAGTTCTATTTGTTCTGCATAATCCATCATATAAAATGTAATCAAATGAAAAAGTCTCATATTAAAAATTGTTTTAATCTTTTAACTTTATGGACATTGTCAGTGTCCAGGATCCAGGGGTTTCTCTGTGAATCTCACATTCCCGCGGTACTTGCTCAGAAGTTTAGGGGCTTTTTTTCACTGTAGAATGGTAAATGGTAAATGGCCTGTATTTATATAGCGCTTTACTAGCCCCTAAGGACCCCAAAGCGCTTTACACAACCAGTCATCCACCCATTCACACACACATTCACACACTGAAAGTTTTCTTCCCATGCAGTGAACAGCGGACACTAATGTTTTGTCGCTTTTTACGGAATCAAACTCAAAGTAAGGTCAGTACTTCCACGCTTTAAACGTTTCATGGTTGTACTCTCTCCCGCACCCCATATTATCCACGTCTGTTACCATGAATGTCACACGCGCTTACATCATTGTCATGAGACACTCTCGCAAGCAAAATCACGGTTTAGTAACGCAGTAATGCTTACGGGAAAGTAACAGTAATCTAATTGCGTTTTTGCAATAGTAATCCCTTTACTAGTTACTTGAAAAAAGCAATCAGATTATAGTAACGCGTTACTGCCCATCACTGGTGATGAGTCGTCTATGATGGAGAGCAGTTTGTTCAGTGACCTTCTGTTCTGACCAATGACGCTTCCAGCCTTGTGGATCAGTTTGTTGATCCTGATGGCTCTCGCTACCACATGCTGGTAGAAGATCTCCAACATCTTGCTGCACACATTAAAATTAAATTACTTAGACAGTCAGTTCATGTCCTTCTTGGGGACAGCATTGCCGTTGGTCCCCCAGTCCAGTCTGTCATTCAGGTGAACACCCAATTATCTGTAGGAATGGAGATAGGACTGCCCTCTGTGGTGTCCCAGTGTTACCGACCACATCAGACAGGGTGCCCCCCTGCATACAAACTGCACCTCTCTGACAAACAATCAGCAATCCAGCAGAAAGTAAAAGTTGAGACATTCATAGAGTAACTTCTGTAGCACTCCCCCCCCCCCCCCCAAAAAAAAAAAGAAAAAAAGAGAAGTAACGGCCACCAGTACCATCCAGGTGAGACTGAGCACGCTGCAACAGGTAGATAAGAGCATCACCCTAACAAGAGGCTAGTCTTAATACCACAGGTGGGAATAAAATCAAAGGCCTCAAACACGGACAGATCCTTAAAACCGCGAGTTAGTTGGTCTTAATGAGCCACCGATTTATTAATTGACTCAAGTTTTCTTACAATGTTGTCTCCCATCACTAAGAGTGCTGTAACCTCAGTGTATCCGTCCTGTTGTAGATTCAGTTTACTTGGGTTGAGTATCAAGATCATCAGTATTTACCCAAAGGACACTTCCAGGTGCCGACTAGAGGAGCTGGAGATTGAACTACCAACCTTACGCTCTAAGGTCACAGCCACCACACATGCAAAACGTGTACTTGGGCTTTTAACCTGGGCTTTTTTGGTCATAATTTTTCCTTTTTAAGGGGAAGCTTTTAGAGGTACTCAAGCTGTGGATGCTTTTCGAAGTTGCAAAATGACAATGCCACAATCACAGAGGAACTTAACTGGGCTGCACAACCTCCATCCCTGCAGCCAGTTCCAGTATCCTTCCATGCATCCTGTTGGGAAATCTTATACAAGATGCAACTTTTAAGCAGCCCCAAAAGGTTGATTCTGTTCATCTGGATGTAGCGTTTTTAGTGGGAGAAAAGTTTCATCACTTATCTTGACTTCTTCAGTCTTAGCAAACTGCTGGTTTCCCCAACCTTCTAAACTGTACATTTGCACAATAACTGAACCTAGCCCACTGAATGAACAATGGGCTGTGAGGTCAGTTCCTACCCAACCATTAAGGATTTACTTACCGAGATGATTGAGCATGCATCAAGAAACTTTTAAGCAGCTTTAGCCTACTGACAGTTGCTTCTGCCTCTGCAAGCTGCTTTGCAACCCACCTCCAACCCATGTTCCTGCATTTAATGGTGTCTTGGACTTAATCAATGTCATGTTGTGCAGTTCTGAGCTGGATCTGAGCCATGTATGAACAAGGAAGGGCAGGCAGGTTCCAGAGCAGAGCTATACTGGAAAATATAAATTACTGCAGATGGAAATAACGATCATACTTTTTGCTATAGTGGTCCTTACTACAACAAGCGTAGGTGTAAAGTTCAGTTTTCCACACATTTCCAGTCATGTAGTGTTGCTCTGATACAGCTCACTAATTAGGTATGGGTGAATTGCACTACCTTTAAAAATGCTGGTTAGTATGATAGAATTTCATTATTTTGTGTTGGAGTGGTTCATAATGCTATAAAATTGGCTCTAATGGTTCTCACAGCATGATGAGAAGAATCACATTTTAAGATGCTGAAAAATCAACAAAACATAGCAATTATACAGTAATGGTATCACTATTAGCAGGAAAAAACGTATTTTTTTGGTTGAGCCAAACACCCATTCATATAACCCCTCTGCCACCAGCTCATCCTCTCTGCTGGCACACACGAGGAGACACCACAGCCTGAGCTTTTTCTGTTGCTCTGCAGAGAAATTTTTAACAAAAGGAAGTCTTCGCCGAACGTCTCTCGTGTGTAAATTAACTCACTCCGTGTAGGGCTAATTTGAATCCATGAATAGATGAATGGACACAACGTTTGAGCTCATTTCCTCGCGGCGTTTGCTCAATTTGCACCCCCCACGTGAGAGGGAAATGGTTGAGTCCGCTGGCCTGCGTTGACCTCTTTCTGAGCTCGTAGTTGGCCACTTATCAAAATGGGGGGTGAGGTAAAAAAATAAAAATAGGGACCCTTGCCAAGTCCTCCAAAAAGTTAGCAACTCGTGCGGCACTCTAAACAACAAAACAATGATTGCTCTCTTGTCCGCATTGCCGGTGCTACAAGGCAGAGGTGCCAAGACTCTTGTGGAAAATTCAAAACAAGTGGGTGTTTGACAAGTAGCAACAAACACATTAACACCAAGGTGGGAGAAATGGTAGCTCAGCGGCTGAGTGTTGGTCAGCACGTGTTTGTTTCTGATAGGTTTTATTTTTATTTTTTTGGATTGTTTGGGCCTGTCTTTTCAACACATTGTGGAAATTGCCGTGAAACAACCTGTTATCTGCGAATAATGCCAACTACAGGACTAACTACCTGATAATTACGCTGTCAGCAGCACCACAAACTGTGCTCATGCAGACCTGCAATAACGGAGACATTAGAAAAGGTTTCGCTACAACATATGCAGGATTTCGTGTTTAGAGGGGGTGAGAGAGCCAGAGGCAGGAGTAAAAAAAAGAGAAGAAGTGAACGTATGAGTGACAGACAGAGGGAAAAGCAGAGTAGCAAGTGGCCGGTGCATTCAGTGTTTCTCAGGTTTATATTAAATTGCCCGAGAGCTGAACTCAGCTTCGTCTTCCATCTCTCGCCTTCAGCTCTTTAAGTGCAGCTCCAGCTCAAGGCCTCGTACCCTGCAGCCTAAATCTGAGAATTTCCTTCCTCTGCAGCTATTTTCTCTGTCCAGAACCAACTTCAGTTAATACACAAACAGTGCACGCTGTTGCTACAAGCTCCACCCTCATTCCCACTCTTCTCTTAAATTATCGCAGATGATTTCTCTGTTAAATAAAAAAAAATTGGGGAGCTGCTTCAGGAAGGTTAACTGAGTATGAACTGGATCTATTTCTGAATAAATCCAAGATGACGGGTAAAAAAGAAAGCCCAAATTCAAGATATCCCGTCATGGGCTGCTAGTTTACGCCGTAAGACTAATGCGGAGGTTCAGATCTGCCCTGAAGCTATCTACTCTGTCTTTTCTCCACTGTCCTATCAGAAAAAGGCTAAAATGGCCCAAATAGACACCCTGTCACGATTGCTCCACAGGCACCTTAATTTAACTGCTGGGCTTAATTAGATATGAGTGAATGAATACCAGAGTCATTTCTAAATACGGTTAAATCAGTAACTGCTTCATAATCATGAGTCAAGTACAACAGCGATATTTAAGGAGGACAGAGACTAAATATGAGCAGCACCATCCATTTGTTTGTGAACTCTCACTTTGGAGCCTGGCCTTCAGGATCTTTGTTTCTGGGGACCAGAAGAGACCATGTTTGGACTCAAATTAGCTGATTTGAATCCTGAATGGTAAATTCACTGTTTTTTAAGTAGTGCTTTTTACTACAAACTTTCACCCATTCACAGGCATCCATGCAAACACTTTTGTCTATTCCTATCTAATATTCACATTCCAATGAACACATCAGGATCAACTCATGGTTCAGCTCCTTGACCAATGATACTTGATGATGATACCAACCTTCCAAATGGAATGACCTGCATCCCAAAAATCCCAGCATGCAGCCGACAGTCAAAACAGCCATGGCCCTAATAATAGGAAACTTTAGACCTTGATATGGTTTAACTGGTTGACACGTGTGTGTGTGTGTGTGTGTGTGTGTGTGTGTGTCTGTGTGTGTGTGCGTCTGTGTCTGTGTGTGCAGTGTGTGTGTTGTGTGTGTGTGTGTGTGTGTGTGTGTAGAGAGAGAGAGAGAGAGGCTGTAAATACTTTTATTTTATATTGACTTCTGTATGGAGCCAGCCCTGAGTAGTGGCCAAATCTACTCTGTTAAGGGCTTAGTCCATTTTAAGGTGGTGCCAAGGACTCCTAAAACCTTGATTATACTCTGTTGTGGACACAGGCAGCTGGAGACATCACATCCAGGTTGTCATTCCTGTTATACTCCTTTGAAGTCGTCCTAACTTACGAAGGACAACCACAGACCAATCTTAACCCTATACCTTCCATGCCATTCAGTCATTAAGTGCTCCGTCGACCCAATGTGTAGTTACATTCCTCGGGAGATGCACATCCGGTTATGTAGAAGGTTACAGCGTAGGGTAACGAGGTCCGAAGTACAGTTACCACTGAAGCATAAATCAGGCATTAAGCAAGCATTCATGTGCGGCGCTGTAAATCTCAACTTCTACGTTCCCGACCAAACCCTTCCCTGTCACCCTCCATTATCTCTTCCACCTCTCTGCTCTGTAACCCCACCTTCAAATCCCCCTCATCCACCTTCTTCCAGCCCCTACCCAGAGCTTCATCTCCCGCCTGAAGGCTCCAGCCTTACTCTGGGCTAAAGGCTGCTCAGCAGGTGGGGGGGACGGGCACGTTGGAGCAGAGTAGGTATCTGCTGAGCAGCGTGCCACGGCTGACGCTCAGGGCGACTCTCCGGGGTGAAAAGCCGGCGGGGTTCTGATGAGCTCAGGGTGTCATCTTCAGCTTCCACCACAGGGCAGAAAAAAAATAAAAGGGAAGAGAGAAATAGAGAGATGGTAAAAGGAGGAAGAGAGAGGGGACGGTTGAGTGAACAGGCGTGCGTTGTAAATCTCCACAGCAGAAACATGCAACCACGGAGGAGGGAGGGTGACGACTGGTTGATGGAGAACGGCAGGCAGGAAGAAGGAAAGGGAAAAAAAGAGAGAGAGGGGAGAGGTGGTGTAGAATAGGGAGCGGATTTGCCTCACTCACTTAATGCACTGCTTATGACAGCTAAAGGGGAAAGTGCGCTGGAAATTGGTGAGGAGGAATTACCAGCGTTATACCGCTTGCCATCTTACAAATGAATGCCGTTTAGCCTCGGCATATAAATGAGTGGATTTTTGCTTGGAGAGGAAAAGAGAGTAGTGAAATGAGAGACAGAGGAAGGCAAAGTGGCGGCGCAAGCAATCAGTGGCCGGCGTGTTTTTGCGGAGGTGTGCGTGCGTGTGTGTGTGCGCACACGGAGGTATGTTTGTGTGCATAACTGCGGGCATGTGTGTGGCTCAGTGTGAGGCTCTGTGCCGAGCCAGCCGCCTGAAATTATGCAAGCAAGTAACAATGAGCAAATTGAACCCCCACACACTGACACACAAACACACACACACAAGCTCAGCGCAAGGTCAGGCTCAAAGACAAGGGAGTAGGGGCGTTTTAGCAGTGGGTGGGAGCGAAAAACAGATCATGATAAATTGGCTCGCATTTTACAAAACGCTGCCCTTAATGCACCTCGGCTAGCCATGCCCGCTAGCCCGGCGCTGGGGCTGCTTTAATAGCAACGGCTAGCCATTTGTGATATATGAAGACCAGGCTGTGGCACTAATTGCGCAATTACAAAGCGGAAGCAGTACTGTGTTGTGGCAGCATGGGGAGAGCCAGGGAGGAGAGGAGTGGAGTAAGGTGCACAATGATATCCCTCTCTCTCCTTTCATTTTCTTTTTTAAAATATTTTTTCCCCTCTACCTTGTTATCCTCCCTCCAATCCTACAGTTGCTTCCTGTGTGCCTTTTCCTTTCCACAAGCCTTTTTTTTTGTGCAGAGAACTCTGGCCAACTGAGCTGTACCCCTGGCATCCTTGTAGTTTATTGAGAGGTTGTGCGAGTGTGCCAGTTTCACTAAACCGCAGGGAGCAGAGGAGCAGGGAGATCCAGAGCATAGTGAAAGCGAGAAAGAGTGCTGTGAGATATGGAGGGGAGGGGAGGGTGAGAGGAGAAGGAAGGAGAGAAGGCAAAATTTGTCTTGCGCGTCGATGAAAGGACAATTTATTAGGAGCTGCTCAGGGAGACAGAATATTTTGCCCCAGTGCTTTACGGACTGTCTGGATGAGGAATGGGAGCATATTAGCGCAGTGCTGGGCCCGGGCCTAGGACGGGCTGGGGCCGAGGCTGGAGCAGCAACAACAACCTGGCACAGCCCCATCACAGTCTGCCGCAAACACCCCTGAGGGTCGTGGATCAGGGGCACGTGGGGATGGGGGAGGGATGGATTTTATGCGGGGAAAGTGAAGATGGTGGGAATGTTGGGAAATGCATCCAGATATAACCACGACACGGGGGTCATCTCATGATTATAAATCTAGACTGAAGTTTTTCTTTTTTAGCAAGACTAAAACTTTACACAAGATGCTGCTTCCACCACCTGATCCATCATTTCAATAATCAGTCATCTACATGTATCTATTCTCTTCCACTTATCCTTATCCGGGTCTTTGGGGGGCTGGAGCCTATCCCAGGTGTCATAGGGTGTAATGCCGGGTACACCCTGGACAGGTTGCCAGTCTATCACAATCAATCAGTCCATTTATAATCATGTAGACAGCTGTTTAAAGTTGTGATTTACTGAAACATGCAAATATGAATCCCATAAATGAGGCAAAATTCCAACGAGCTTGAAAGTAAATATTTGGTGTGACCGCCTTCATTCTTCAGCACAATCTGAACTCTCTTTTCATTTCTTTAAGTCGTCTTCAGGAATAGTTCTCCAGGCTTCTGGAAGGACATTCAAAGCTCTTCTTTGGATGTTTCTGCCTTTTGTTCTGTTCTCTGTGATCCCACACTGGTTCAATAATGTTGAGGTCCGGGCTCTGGGGAGGCCAATCCATGGCTGATAGTGCTCCACTTTTTACTGCAATGGCAGTGTGTTTAGTATTTGGTACTTTATAAACAAAACTGAAATGAAAATGGTGGTGGCAGACCATTTATTTGAAGAGTTTTACGTCAGTTGTTAACAGGATACAGAAAGAAATGTATCTACATTTCTTTCTGTGTCATGTGTCCTGCAGAGTAGCGTTAAGCATTAAGCATTAGTTTAGATCAGTGGTTGTCGATCAATGGTTATGAGAATTTGCATAATTATGATTAAGGAACTGCCCTCGCAGCCCATTGTTCCTTCAGTGGGCTGGTGTCAGTCATTATGCAAATGTACTGTTTATAAGATTGGGGAAACCTGCAGTCAGCTTAGACTGAAGAAGTCACTTGGATGAGTGACAAAATGTTTCTCCGCTACATCCAGATGAACAGAATCAACTTTTGGAGATTCACTTACCTGGATGATTGAGTATGCATCAAGACTTTAAGCATTAGCCACTGCAAACCCTTTAGCCTATGGTAATTTATAACAATTATGCTAACTGTCTCAAAGAAAACTTTAGCACCGTTACCCTGAAATACATGTTAAATACTTCCATATCCCGAACGTTACTATCTATGTTATCAATTAGCCGTAGTCCCCATGTTCCACGTCTGGCTTTACCTGCGCTTCATTGTGTCAGGACAGATTATGTTGCTAACCTGTAGTCAAAATAAAACAAACTGCTCGCCCCAAAAAACCAAGAATGTTGCATTTTCAAAATTTTGATATCAAAAGCTATCGTAAGTATCATTTCTGTTAAAACTTGCTGGTTTATGAAATGAAAAATGATAAAGCAGGCTCTGAAATGACAAGACACTTTAATCCTATATAAAGCAAGAATGTGGCAAAAAGTTGATTTTGAGCAGTTAGTTCCCAAATACTTTAGAGGTGATGTAACACACTCGTAAATACTCCCTTAATCCAACTTTTCTGAAACTTGTTGCCAGCACTGAATTCATAATAAGCATATTCATTTAAAAACATAATTTCTCAGTTTCAACATTTGATATGCTGTCCTTGTAGTGCCTTTAATTAAATATGCAAATCTTTGTATTGTTCTTAATTAAATTTCACACTGTGTCCCATCGCTTTTTAAAAGCAGGTTTGCAACGAGCTATTGTGTTCATTTCAACTTATTTTTTAGCTGAATTTTATTTAATGTACATTTAGAAACCTAGATGAAATTAATCCTGAACCGTTTTACAAGGTGAAAATTTGCAGTGTTAGCTTGTTGCAGTCTGTGCATTTCATCATCAGACCTACAAAATCCAAAATACCCTGCAAATGATCCAAATACCAATGTCATGTATTCACTTTGATGGCTTCAGATTGCAGTTTTTTTTCCAGTTTACAGCAAAGACTTGGCACTCAGATGCTCACAAAAGTTGTGAATCCTTTTTACTGCCACTCAGACTTTCCTACTTCTTAAAATATAGTTTTGAAACATGCGAAAAAAGAAATTCAAACTCAGCAGTGGAATTATCTCCTGTGCATACAGAGTGTTTGCCCATTCCTGCCGCACTGGCGAGATTAAGGAATCCCGCACTGGCCAGCCTGACAGCACAACAGTGGGGGCAATGCAGCAAACAACACCTGTGCACATCACAGTGGATAGCTATCCCAGGGTAAAAGTAACATTAGCATGCTGCTGTAAACATGAGCCGAGCAGGTGTCTCATCATTCATTACCAGCAGCCGCATTTTGATCGTGTGTAAGTGAGATGATATACAGTATATTGCTGCGCACATTATGGCGACAAAGAGAAGAAAGAGGCTGGCGTCGCCTTCACTAAGGTGTTGTGGGTTAATATTACAAATTCTGTATATGTAGATGAATTATCAGAAGTTTTACTGTCAGATAAAGATAATCTGAATAAATATAAAATGTAGTTTTTAAATTATTTAAATCATTTATTTAAAAGAGTTATCCAAACCTACCTGGCCCTGTGTGGAAAAAGTAATTTTCCCCTGAATCTAATAACTGGTTGTGGCGCCCTTGGCAGCAAGAACTGCAATAGAGTTTTTGTGATAACTGGAAATCAGTGTTTCATATCACTGTGGGGGAATTTTGGTGTACTCTTCTTTGCAGAATTGTTTTAATTCAGACACATCGGACGGTTTTCCAGGTCCCGCCAAAGTGTCTCAATCTTATTTAAGTCCAGACTTTGACTCGGCCACTCCAAAACCATAATTTTGTTTTTCTGAGTCATGCATAGGTGGACTCACTGGTGTGTTTCTGCTCATTGTCCTGATGCATAACCCAAGTGCTCTTGAGGTTCAGGCCGTGAATTGATGGTTGGACATTCTCCTTCAGGATTTTCTGGTAGAGAGCAGAATTCATGGTTGCATCAGTTACAGCAAGTCGTCCTGAAGCAGCAAAGCAGCCCCATCACACTACCACCACCATGTTTGACTGTTGCTGTGATGTTCAGTGTGTGAATGTGTGTGTGAATGGGGGGATGACTGGATGGGTAAAGCGCTTTGGGGTCCTTAGGGACTAGTAAAGCACTATACAAATACAGGCCATTTACCATTTCTTTTTATGAAATGCTGTTAGTTTGATGTCAGATGTAACGGGACTCAAACCTTCCACAAAGTTCACTTTTTTTCTCGTCAGTCCACAGAACATTTTCTTGGGGATCATCAAAATGTTTTTGGTAAATGTGAGACAAACCTTTGTGATCTTTTTGGTCAGCAGTGGTTTTCTCCTTGAACTCTTCCATGGATGCCATTTGTTGCCCAGTCTCTGTCTTATTGTTCAATCATGAACTCTGACCTTAACTGAGACAAGTGAGGCCTGCACTTCCTTAGATGTTGTTCTGGTTCTTTTGTGACCTCCTGGATGAGCCATCGAAGCTCTTGGAGTAATTTTGGTTGGCCGGTCACTCCTGGGAAGCTTCCGCACTGTTCCAAGTTTCCTCCATGTGTGCATAATGTCTCTCACTGTGGTTCACTGGAGTCCCAAAGACTAAGAAAGGACTTTGTAACTCTTTCCAGACGGATAGATGTCACTGACTTTGTTTCTCAGCTGTTTCTTTAGATCGTGGCCTGATGTGTTGGTGTTTGAGATCTTTTAGCCTGTTTCACTTTATCAGACAGGTTCTATTTATGTGATTTATTCATTCAACAGGTCTGCCAGTAATCAGGCCTGAGTGTGGCTCGTGAAACTGAACTCAGCGTTCCAAAAAATGTGGTTAATCACAGTTAATTCATGATTTAACAAGGGGGCGATTACTCTTCCACAGCACTGTATAGGATGGATCATAGTGTCAGTATGAGACAAAAGCAATACATACAAGAACAGAACATTAGGATTCCTCTCAAAGAAGCTTCTTTTCCCACTTTTCTATATGAATAGTAAGCAGCAGTGTGATAGAAAGCACAGCAGCACCAAGGTTAAAGCTATAATTGTTTTTCCTTTTAAAGGCATTTGCTTAATTTTCCTCCTTCATGGGAACAGAGCAGAAGAATAAACAGATGGTCGCAGCAAAGCTAAGCAGCGCTTCTCCACCGCTCCTCATCTCTCCAGCCACCACTGCCGCTCCCCTGGCGTACGCCGCACCGACGCCTCGACATATCTCCGGTGTAACTAGCGAAGCACGCTCCCTATTTATCTCCCATTCCACTGAGCTGCAGCTAGCTTGCACGGCTTGGCGTGACCTCCGCTGGGCGCACATTAATTTCACCTCGCTGTTTCTGTGGCATCGATTAATAAAAAGTGACTAGGTTTTCAGCAAATGAACACACGCTGATAAATGAGGGCCCGCGCCTAATTGCTTGGTAAATTAAGAGCTCACAATAGTGACGACGATGTGTGCTGCTTTTAATATTTAAAAACTCATTAAGTGTGGGAACGTTGCGCTTAGTTGGGCAGGCGGCCTTGTATGATCACCTTTAGGTGCTATTAACGGCCGTGTGAAATGTCAGCGAGGGCTCCAGGTTTGGAGGTGGAGCGGCTGATCCAATCAGAGCCGCTTTAAGGTGACTCCGACCGTCAGTTTCCCACATTTCACCTGAGAAAACATTCTCTCCGCACCTACATGCGCATACACACATGCACACAGGCTCTGCCCTGCACACGTAAAACCAAATGCGATGTTTGGCATCGTCACAGATGCCTGAAATGTGATCAAACATCACACACAGCTATAAAATCCAATATTTTACAATCTGGAATCACACGTGTACACACGAGAAAGATTACTCTTAGCCCACTCTCATGTAAGCACACACACGTACACACACGATCCAAAAACCTCATGCTGTATGTGGAATTACACACGCAGTACATGCACACACAAACACTCCTCCTACTCATGCACATCTAATACACACACACACACACACGCCACAATCCAAATGTCATGCACCATTTGGAATCTGGAGAGCAGAGATGAGCGAGCACTGGCAAATACTGAAAGTATTTATTTCTTTCCACAGATGAACGGGACGTAATCCTCCAAATATATTTAGTCGTGTTATGGATTTGTTGTTGCTTAATTTGCATGACAACACACTACCTTTCACTGCGCACACAAGCGGCAATTGCAGCCGCTGATATCATCTTTATTATTATTGAGCCATAATGTGGCGCTACGCGGAGTGGGGAAATTGAGCAAGTTAAGCCCGGAGTAGTAGCAGACACTTGGCTTATGGTGATGGATCGCTTTCAGTAATTTCTCTTTATTATGATTGGCCAAGATCAATATTTTAACAGTTCAGTTTCGGCCTTCAGTACAGTGCTTAATATGTATTATTCATGACCTTTATCGGCATGGAGCGGAGGCGGGGATGGGTGGGAAATATGGAGTGGAGGGCTGACATTTTTCAGACTGAGGCAGGGGGAGGCCTGCTCTATATGGGACATGAATAGGACTGTGTAATGGACACAAATGGCTGTGTGCATGTACATGTGTGGGTGTACGAGAGTGGCTGCATCCTTGACTGCCGCAGCATAACCACAAGCCAAGAGGCACGTGGTTAAAATGCTGCTTCACCCAAGTTACAAAAAAGAAAAACTGCTCTCTCACTTTTGCCACACCTCTAGATTTGAGATCCAGTTTTTACCTACTGTTTCTTGTTGTATGTGTACTTAATTTATGCGTTATACTATAGTAATATATTGTTTAGATAGTGGAAGTATCTGCGCTTTGCTTAAATGGAAGTGCGGGTATTGCAAAAACACTAAGAGTGAGGCCGACCTTCGTGGAGCAGTTTTGCATAGAGGACGGATTCAAGGGCAGCTCTGATGAGCTGGATAACTCACGCGGAGCTGTCCAGCAGCTGGAAGTTGAGCAGTCGTGCGAACTGTATGAAGTTGCTATAGGGGATTTTTTTTTCACAAGGGTGTGATTGTAAATATTTAAAAAGTGGCGTAGTATTGTAGTAAGGACAGCAAATTAAAAGTACAACCAGAAAGTTCTGTGCCTATTGAGGTTTTGCAGACATGTGACCGCTAACCATGTGATGTTAACTTGTTGACCATTTTGGACATGTGACCAGGGTGACAGTGTATCAAGTAAAGAAGACCCCAGTCACTCAGGCCTAGAGAATGATCTGCAACCATCTGGCAACCAATGGTTGTGAGTGAAAAATGAGTATTCCCCACCCCGTTGGCAAAAACCTCCTTTTGATGGCTTAGGTTGCTAGCATATTGCTAGCATAACGTTGATTCTGTTTGAGGTCCATTGTGAAGGTGCAGAGGCTGAGTGCAAAAGGTCAGAACAGCGCCTCTAGGCAGGAGCATGCCCAGAAGTGGGCATGGGGTGGCACCGGCCCATGGATTGTTCCCCTAATGAATAAGAACATTAAGTTGGACCAGTTGGAATCTAATTACAAGTTTAATTTGCATCAAATTAAACTTAAGTATTTCGACATTGTGTTACTTTCTGCCTGTACTCTACTATATACTGAACAGAAATATTATACTTTCTCTTCCACACCTTTCATTTAAAATCTTTAGTTACTTATTATTTTGCAAACACATTGTATGGTTACAGTTTAAGCTACCCAGCAATACGGAAATAATTGACATCATCATCATTATCATCAACAGCTACAACAGAGAGATAAATTCACATCAAATAATCAATAAAAATGATCCACTAAAACAATGTATGACTCTGAAAAGTGCCATTCTACATAATAAGTAGGTTTACTATGATATATATATAATATACTATTAAGGTGCATAAGTGGGATTGATAATGTTTACTTAAGTTAAAAATAGTAAAAAAATAATAAATAACAGTACTACAAAGGACTGTAATAGAATATAATAAACACAGTTAAGTACAACAATCTTTAAATACTTTTTATTTAAGTTGGCAAAGCAAATATCTAACACTAAACTATATATAACTCTTGTGCAGCACCTTTTTTCATGTCATAATAAGGACACGGGGCTTCACATGAGCCCAGAGATCACGCCTAATGTATCCATGTCAATTTTCTACACTAATTTTATATCTGATTAAATATTCTGATTTCCCACGGGCCACCCCTGCTTTGTTCTTGTGCCACCCCACTTTAAAAAAAAAAAAATCCTGGGAACGCCCCTGTTCCAAGGAGTGCTCTAAATAAAATAACCTTGAAGGGTATAACAGCCAAAATTAAATTAATGCTTTGATGGGCGAAGTAACAGAGCTTTGTTATCGCATCTCGAAAACTGTAAGTTTGTAAAAGTTTCTGCTGCACATGTATTCCAGAGCACAAAACAATGCAAATACATAAGTGAGTTATTAAGCGCCCATTCCTGCAGAAAGTAGTTCCAATGAAAACCGCTCACGTCAAGGCCATCAACAGCCAACGATGTCTTCAATATGGTGGCACATGTATGCAAGCCTCTGCTTCATTAGATACTTTCATTGTAACATGACGGGATCTCGGAAAGTCTGTTATTTTTACACCAAAGAAAAAAACATGGTAATCCTGTAATCCTCACTGGACAGAAAGATGTGACTCTAGCTGCAGATAGATGAACACGTGTCACTTGGATAATGCTATGCTATCCTATATTCAATTCATATTCTGGGTCAACCCTTTGAAAAACAGTAGGAGCGGGGTTCAGGAGAACGACGGGAGCGGACGCTTCATATTGTAGAGCACACATCAGATAAAAAGTGCTGTACTTTCTGCGGTTTGTGAAGCTGTGAGAGAAGCGTCTGGGATTAAGAGCTGTGACATATTCATATCTGACCAGACTTAAAGCTGCTGCCACACGGGAGGGTCTGTCACTATCAAAGCTGCAGGAAATCAGCCAGAGAGGGAAGAAGAAGGGAGAGAGATAGGGATAAAGAGATACAGAGGTACAGTAACGGCGAGGGAGAGTGGAGTCAGAAGAGCAGTGAGGATTTCTTACAAAGCTCCCCTAACCATCTTTCAAAAAGAAAATCCTTTGTACCCCTCTTCCAAACCCAGCGCCCTCCCTTACCTCAGCCCCCTCTCCCCTTTTCTCTTCCTCACCACCGTATTTAAGTCCCCCTGTGGAATGAATGGGGAGCGAGTCCTGGAAAAGTTTGTCTCGGGGAAGGCCGGGTCGCTGTGCAGCTGATTATATCAGTTTCAGTGGCGTACTGGTAATAGGCTCCTCTTCGAGCAGCCGCTAACCCTGGCTCTCCCCTGGCAGCCGCCGAGAGTGGAATTAATCAGGCCTACTGGGAGCCTCCTCCATCCCCTCTCCGCAGGCGAGCCACTCCGCAGTCATTTACCAGCCAATCCCACTGTCAACCCACTGTCATTTAGGCCGTTTTCATTATGCCTTCCCCCTCCGCACCCTCCTCTCCTCCAATGCGCATCCTCACTCTCTCCATCTCACGCTGGATCTAAAAAAATGAGAAAAATGGAAATGGGTGACAGATTAGCCTAATGCTGGGTACTTTTTATAGACTGCCTATTATGATCACTATCCCTTTGTATCAAAAACACAGAGTAGGATGCTGTGACTCGGCCAGAAACATCAGAGAACTAATAAGAAATCAAAAATGGCTGCTCCCCCCTTCCTCCCTCAATACAGCTTCCATACAGGTGTCTTCTCACTCATTCAATCTGCAATTAGGAGCTTGTTAATGAGCCCACGCCATTGCCGGCGTGGAACTGCCGCTGTCCTAAATGTGACATTAGGGCCAACTTTGTTCATCGCCTATAAAAACCCCAGGCCATAACCACCAATTACCGTAGATAGGTGTCCCTGGGGTGCGGGGCCCTCGTATCAGGCTGGCCTCGCTGGCTAAGCCTGCTTAAGTGACCTATTTTGGGCTCTGAGGCAGTCTGTAAAACACCTCTAAGGTTAGATTATCCCGTGATGAAATACAAGGCTTCCCCACCACAAATTACCCACGGATGAAGCGCCACCAGGCCATTCCTACGCCTTGCTGCTGGCCTTTTTCTTTTTTCCCCCTCCCTGTTGTTCTGCCCTACCTCGCCTCCCCCCACCACACACATCCCCTCTCAACAAGGCAGAAAAATATTCATGAGTAAACAAAAGGAGTGATTTGAAAAATGGCTGGAGGAAAAAGAGATTAATAAAAAGCATGAATTGTGCATTATGGAAGAGCTGAGGAGCCCCGCCATCTCATTGGGGTTAGAGGGAGATTGCATTTGGGCTTTATTAAGAGCGCCGCTCTCGGTCGTAGTCGAGAACCCTAAAGAGAACACCGAGCGAGGTGGTGAGAATACATTTCTGTAAAAGATTCGACTCCCACCTCCCTGTTAGAAATTCTGCACGGATACCTCCTGATGTTTGTACGGCTGGCACTTTGGATGAAGTTAGACATCTCCAAAACATTTCAGAGTGGTTTCGTCGTCGAGCGGGCTGCGGTGACAGCAAAATGAGACCACGTTGGGTTGAGCCAGACGAGAAGCAGACTCTGTGACCATAGTCGCACTGAGAGCCGGACCCTCCTCTGAGACTAGACCAATTAAGATAAGAGGCAGTTAACAGGAAGTGCTTGTTTGACATCTTGTCACGTTAACGAGGACAAGCATAATTGGACTCGTGTATTTAACAGTCGGCGTAAAATGCTGTTAGTTGTCAGCACTTGCATTTTAGTGAGCCCTGGGAAGAAGGAATGTGCTTTCAATTTTGTAAACATGACGGATATTTTTGCTGTCTGTGGTTGCTGAGGATAAATGTCAAGACCTTTCAAGACCTATGAGCACTAAGAAGGTACTAAGGATTGTTCTTTCAAAGTCTCCCCCCATCCCTCTGCATAATACCAAATTAAAACATGAAAAATGTACTACCAGGATCCAGTATAAGAATTCAAATAACAATGTGCTTACATTACCTCACTGAAATCAACAAACCTTCCAGGTTATTGGTGCGAAACCAAAGTCATCTAGCTCCAGTGCTGAACACCTACAGAAAAAGCAGATTACAGTACTGTGCAAAACTTTATATTTTGCTCCTAAGGAGCCAGACTTTCTTGTAAATTTTAAAGTGCTCTAGAGCAATAGTTCTCCAGACTTTCTAATGGTCTTTCTAAGTGTTTATGTGGACAATGGCTGCTTGTTTTACTGATTCTCAAATCGATATTAGCTATTAGAGAAATAGGAAGAAAAGGCAGAGGTATGCAAAATTAAGGAAGAACTTGACTGAAAATCAATGATAACAGATCTGATGGAGCGATGAATTGAAATCACCGTTAGTCTGTACAGGTGATGTAATGAGTGAGGTACAAGAGTGAGTGTCTACAGCCATCTGTAAAAGATGATGGAGGCTCTGTCATGGTTTGGGATACATTTCAGCTGGTGGTGTTAGAGATCTTTGTCAAAACTGATGACTTATGAACACAGAGGACAGGGAAACCATATTGTTAGAAGCTTCATATACTCTTTCTTCCTGCTGAAGTAAGTAAACAGATAACAGCCACACTAACCAGTATGGGCCCAGAAACTAAACAGCTGGATGTGTAGTACTGTGCAAAAGGCAATTTAACACTGACCTATGAATCATTCAAATCAGAAAGATGATTCCCAAAGAGCTATTAGCAGAAAACTCAGCCTGGTTTGTCTGATCCACTATTTAATACCACCTGGAAATCATCTGTTTAACAAAAGTTTCATTTTTAATCATGACAATGATCCCAAACACACTGCCAATGCAGCAAAAAGTGGAGCACTATCAGTCATGGATCGGCCTCCCAGAGCCCGGACCTCAACATTATTGAAGCAGTGTGGGATCATGTTGACAGAGAACAGAACAAAAGGCAGAAACATCCAAAGAAGAGCTTTGAATGTCCTTCAAGAACCTGGAGAACTATTCCTGAAGACGACTTAAAGACATGACAAGAAAGCTGCCTAAGAGAGTTCAGACTGTGCTGAAGAATAAAGGTGGTCCCACCAAATATTGACTTTCAAGTTCATTAGAAAACTCTGCTTTTGCCTTATTTACAGTATTTACATGTATGTTTGCACACTTCAGTAAATGACTGCACCTATTACCTGTTTCTTAAAGAAATTTGGGTGGCTCAATAGTTTTGCCTAATGACCCTCATTAGAGCCACTAAAAGCCACTATGTTGAAATGTTTGACTGGGCTGGAGTAAATCAGTGAAACTGACTCCACAGTTTTGTCTAAGTGTTACGTTTTTGCCTTTTTCTATTCTACATCGGGATTACCTCTGTGCTGATAGTCTATGAATCATCTTAGATGAAGCATTTTCTGGTTGCGCAACCTCTTCTGCATTTCCTGCAAATTTCGGCAGCACCATCCTCGCAGAGATAAACCCCGTCTGGCCGGCCCCGGAGCCGTTTAGGCCAGCATAACACTGTGCAGGTGCAGGAGCTGCAGCATACGCTGGAGTTCCTGTTTGTTTGGGCTTGGCCCCGCTTCCAAGCCCCAAGAGGAAGTGAGCTGGCCGGGGTTCTGCTCGGGATCAAACCTCGGCCTCGAGTTGGAAATGGGGGGGGTGGTGTTTATTGTAGCTGTGGTTGCCTGGAAGTGACTGGCAGAAAACACGCATGGTTTGTCAAAATGAACAGAGGCCAGAGGCATGAAACAGACAACCTCTTCATACAAGGGAGATGACTGGGACCACACTTACTGTGCCGAGAGAATTACACAAACACGGTATCAGTGTCTGCGCTTTAGAGCCGGGTATGAATTCCTATACATATATCCAGAATCTATTAAAAAAAATCCAATTCGGGTTGACTTGGAATTAATTGTCCCGTATAAACTCGTGTCAGTGTTTGAATGTGCATGAATGAGATAATAACGTGCAGCTTGTGTAAACACCCCGACGTTAAATATTTGAAAATGCAAGTCACTCATCAGTAGAATTATAGTGCTGAATTGTGCTTCTCTGCTGGCTTTGCGATAACCAGGACATTCTTTAACCTGAGCACCTCCAATTAGAGGACTGGAGAAAGAGGGGATGGAAGGGTGGAGGGAAGGAGGGGGGGTGGGGGTTGGAATCGAGGGGGGGACGCTATTGCTTTGACCCACCCGCCTTACTCGGAGGCGTACTCGAGAGGCAGAGATGTGGCGGCAGGATATCGCAGAGGAAAAACAGGCTCAGCCTCAGATGGCCAGGGGCTGCCTGTGCCTCTCTATCAATGCAAAACAGACTACTTCCTTGGGCAAAGAGGACATTTCACTTTTTATAAGCTTCCTTTCGCTCTCTCTCTCTTTTTCTGGGCTTACATTAATTTTGAAAGCAGAGGGGAGCGGCAGAGGGGGTGTAACACAGGACGAGAAAGACACAGGCAGGGGCAGAGAAAGGGAAAAAGAAAGGAAGAGAGGAGCAGATGAAAAGCATCTTCGAGATGCCGGAAACATCTGGTTTCATATTCGGGATAGACCTGAAAGGAAATTGCAAATAGACAAAACTCTTATGTTTTGATTTATTTTATTATTTGATGGCCGGGCAATGCCAGCCGTGCGGGGGGAGTCCCTGCTCGTAAAATACGGGAGCTTGGCTTCGAGATGGGGCATGAGGGATGTCTCCTCGCCATCCCCGGCCTGATTGATACCGCTTCTAATAACATCCACAACCGCTGTGTTCTGTTCTAAATTACACAAAACTGAAGGGCTATTGTTAATTGGATGAATGGATGCAGGAGGAGGAGGGATGGAGGGGAGGAGGAGACAGAGTGGAAATGCAGATGTGAGGGAGCCAGAGAATGAGAACAGTGAGAATGAATGGGGGGGGGGAGAGGAGAGGAGATACAAGAGATAGAGGAGGAAAAGAGATGCAGATGCTTTGATGCTATCAGCTCATTAAATTTGGGGTTTCGTGTTTGCTGAACTTAGTTTTGCTTTTGCAAATAAACCGTTTTAATCGGGTTGTCACTGAGGAATTTTTCTTTCCAGTTCAAAGTCTAAACAGCTTGAGCACCGAGCTGATTTTACTCATCTTTTCAGGCTCCTCGGACAAGTATTTCAAGAGTACCTTATTTAAACCCTATGCTGGACTGAAATGTATACAAAAGCAAGCTGGTTTTCTTTAGGTAATTTTCATAAAAACTGCAAAAGGGACACTGGTAGATGGGAAAAGTTGTCTAATACCAATAAAAAAAGAAAAGAAAAGAAAAGGGGGGCCCTGGTATAGGATAACAACTAGGGAGTCTAACTGGGTGAATTAAAAGTCTGATTGGGTATAAAAATCTGGGAGAGGTTGAATCTTTCAGAGATAAATACGTTGGGTGTTGCGGACTGGCCTTTAAGGTGTCACGGATAAATACAACAAAATAAAACTAGTACCGGTACTGAAAAAAAGAAGATTTATTCATAACACACGTGAAAAGACCCAGGAAAACCAAGTTAACGATAAAAACGATAACAAAATAACGCTGAAAACCGATAAAAACCCTGAAAACCATACATTTCACACCTGAGCCTCAACTCTCGCGGCCCAGTACCAAACGACTCACAGCCCGGTACCGGTCCGAGGCCCGGGGGTTCGGGACCGCTGGTCTACAGCATGGTCCCATAGAGTCTGGGTGCTACACTGGCCTACCTTCAGTTCAGAACGAATGGTATATTATTAAAAGAAAACCATGACAACGAGGTGCCAAACTGGTCAGACTTGGAAAAGTTTTTGCTTCTAAAACGACAGCATTTTTTCTCCTTAGTTCCAAAATACTTGGGTGTTGTTGGAAGAAGAGGGGATACAACATCACATCAGATACAAAATAAACACATATTTTTCAAGCAAAAAAAAAAAATCCTCAGTTTAAACATCTGATATATTCTTATACTGTTGCTTAAACACAGGCTTAAATAATCTGCAAGTCATTGCCTTCTTTACATTTTACATGCCAACTGTTTTTTCCAAGTAACACAGTCGAAATATTAAGTTACAGCCAAATTTAAATTGTCAAAATGTTGCTCTAATGGCATTAAATGTGGCAAAGCGGGCACTGCCCAAACGATCCATTTGGAAAACCAGCCCCATCGGCATGGCTGCAACATGAGGTTTTTATTTTGACCCTCACAGCTGTGGAGGAGGTACAGTATGTTCAGGGCAATAATACTGCCAAAAATCTCCAAGTACAACTGCAAAGATACAACTTGTACTACTTTATAATGTAGAGGCGTGCAGTAACCTATGAACCGGCCTCCAACCAAGAACACAAGTAGGTGGACTTTTTTTTTTCCAAAGAAATTTAAGGTCAAAATCCAGACTTATCCATCCAACACATGAGATAGATGTTTCATCCTTTCTGTCTAAAAACCTGCATGTATCATTTATTACACTTATTTAAGCTGGTAATAATTAACCTCACGTTAAGTACAACAGCCAAGGTAAACCCTGATTGGTGAATTCTCTTTAGACCGACTTATTTAAACATCGATTATTATTCAAGTTTAGGCACCAAAACCCACTGCGGATGAAGATTAAGAAAACATCTAATACAGAGATAAGTGTAAATTGAAAAAGAGTTAGCTCAGAAATCAGATGAATTAATGTTTCGCTGCTAAATATGCTGTATATCTTTCTGAGGGAGCAGAGTGATTGCTGCGTCTCAAAGTGTTGACTTCCATGTGTGAATTACTGCTGTACATGCATTCATACTGAAAAGTGCACTACAAGTATCCAGAAAGTTCACCTATAATGGTAAAAAATCCCATATGTTCAGCCTGTTGGACAAGGACACGCTGTCAGAGCTAGTCGCTAACTCACTGACAGCAGCAGATTCTATTTTTTTCTCCTAGAACGCTACAAATGTCGTTTGTGGCGTTTAAGTTTGAGAGTAATTTTTCACTGGTCCCTTATTCACGAGGTGACACCATATTGGTGACACCACCGCATTTTATCTTCAAGATCTCAAACTGTTTCCTTTCTTTAATGTTTTATTGTTTTATGAACAATGCTAATAGATAAATATCCACTTGCAGAAATTAGTAAATGATTAAAGACAAAACTGTTGATTGATCACAGTCCATGAAGGCCAAAGCAAAACAGTCGCCAGCATCAAGCGGGGTTTTTCCCCTCAAAGATGTTTGTTGGGCAAGGATTTGGGCAAAATGGTGGGAGGTTTATTTACAGGTTTATATACGTACACGTATGTACGTATGCACGCAAAGCCACAACCTTCTGGGCGGCGCTAACTACAATAAATATCACAGACAGAATAAAAGACATGACATAAAACACAACCATTAGCAATTTTAGTTTGAATTTTTTTTTTTTTTTTGCATTGACGAAAAGTTGAGTTTTGCTAGTATATGCTGTCAACAACAGTTCGTAGAAAGAAAATCAGAATTGGCCAAAATTCCAGTCGGTGCTTCTTTAATATTTATTCACTGTGGACTTCAGCTACCACAGCTGAACAGTGGGAGATTTTGGAACGATGTGTTCTCTGTCACCGTCACTGAGAAACACTGCTCAGGGAATATTCTGGAAGAAAGGAGATTCAGCCCACCAGGAAAGTTCTAGACACACCAGGGAGGTCCAGAGTTGCTCTTGATGCTCTTTATTAAGAAACTTGATGTCTCTGTGCCAATCTTACTGTATGTTGTTACCAGTGCTTTTTATAAACCCTCGATTAGACCCCACTGACAAACTTCTACTTTAAAACTGGAAAAGACCAGCCTGTAAGTAACGCGGTCATCATATGGTCAAAGAGCAACAACAAGCTGCTGTAAAAACTGTGAAAACTTTTTTTGGGCAGATTTTGGCACTTTTGCAAAAAAATATTCAGTCCAGTTTGCATTATCATGCTCGTATGCAACAATAAATAACTCTTCTCTACAAATTTGACCCCTCTCCCCCAAATGGCATGTCATGTCAGTGCAGAGTAGCTTGTACATACAATGCATCCTCTGCATCACCCGAGCCTGTCTCCGTCTAACTGATGTGCTCCTCCTCAGTTGCACAAAGAACGAGCCTTCGTGCGAAATCTGCATGAGCCAACAGATGGGAGGAGGTGAACTGCGGTCGCCCTCTAGGCCATTCTCTTTAACTTCCCACTCTAGAAAGCAAAGATTTACTGCAGCGGCGCTGGGGAAAGAAAAAAAATAACAGCCTGAAACATCTGGAGAGCCTAAGCATGGTTGGCGGTGACAGTGGCTAATTTAAAGGTAGTAAAAGTGTTAGCAGGGATGAAGTGGAAGAGTGATGGACAGCTGTATTCCCGTGGCTGACCGGGGTGTGAAGACACTGTGGAGCAGAAATTAAGGCCCTGAACAGGCTGGAAGGAGGTGATGGCTGTTGTGGCGGTGGTGGCGGGGTCTCATCGGACCAGACTATTCCCACCAGCTTTAGATTCATTAGCCTGGAGAACAAGCAGGGGAGAAAAACTGAGGTAGAAGGAGAGAGTGAGAGCAGGTTGAGACAAAGGAAAAGATGAAACAAGACAGGCAGTGAAAGGGAGAGGAGAGTGATGAGCGAGAGAGGGAGAGGATCAATCAGGACTCACAACAATAATGGAGGGGGGTGACACCCCAATCACAGGCAAAATCTCACTGTAATTCTGTTTGCCTGCCTCAGAATATGAGCGTAATTGCCACGATCGTTTACGGGCGACGGCAAATCTAGCCCCGGATTATTGTTTTCCTCCGACTGATATGAACTATTCCATTTGTTCCTCTGTCTGCAGAATAGTGTGTACTTCCTGCAGTACACCACGTCTCGCTCTCTCGATGCCATCCCTCTAAAAAGAGTCAAAAGACAGTTTGTCGCAGAAGCTAGATTTCACCACAAAACTATGAATCTAGGATAAGAAGAAGAAGTAAAAGAAAAAAAAATCATATTTTTTATTTCATTTATTTATTTCTTTTGGCGTACCTGTCCAGAGAGCATGCATATGCATGAGCCCATATGGATAGTGGGAGGAGAGGTAGGCGACTCGATCCCTGCAGTTGAAAACTAAATAGCGAGGTTGACCCATTTTATCTTAAAAATCCATCCACGGTAAGCGAATACACCTAGAGCCTGGTTGTTTTTTTAGCCACAAGCATGCGCGTATGTGTGTGTGTCTTTTCCGACACTCCCAAAACACACACTCGTTTGTTTCAGCCAAGAAGGGTAATGAGACAGCCTGCTTCGGCAATAAGTTTAATGTCACAAAGAAAGGTCTTTTTTGTGGGTGTTTTTCATTGAGGGAGTTAATTGCTGAAGAGAATTAATTAAAAAATGTTGACTGGAGAATTGTACATTGATTACTGTAAATATTCTCCGGAGTTTTGCTCTACTAATTGAGGAGCATTCTGCCTGGTGCATCTTATTACGTGGGCTACAGTATTAGCTGCCGTGCATCCTTGCCAGTATTGATTTATTTTTTTTTTTGGTTTGCTTTTGCTTTGATGAAGTGCATTACACTCAGATCACTAAAATATCTGAGAAGCACAAACACAAGTTGAAATTATGATATAAGATATAAAAGTATTTTCACATTTAGTGCTGTTTTCTCACGGTTTAGATAAGAATTCATACACCCGATTTATACCGGTACTAGCCCAGAAAGGAAACGAATTGTTAAATGGTTGTGATGGGTTTGTTGGGTAGTAACAAACCATGCAATCACAATATAGCGATCCTATGTGGCAGGCTGTAAATTCATCTAGCTTGCTCATTATGTTGATGTAATAACGAGTACTGCATATCAGTATAAGTAACTGTTGCTCAGGATTTATTAGCTCCATTGATTAGCTCACTCATCATGGCTGATACATAAGTATAAATAGAAGCGGTGACACTGCCCACTATGGCGTAGTCTCTAGGGGCATTCGATGTGATACTGGGATGATAGAGTGAGGTATCTACCATCTGGAAGGCCGGTGGATCCATTCTACAGTTACTTAAGTCTGCATGTCAAAGTGTCCATTGGGCAAGACTCTGAACCCTGAGTTTTCCACAATGCATCCATCAGAGTGTGAGTGTGTGCACAAATGTTAGACAATGTGCTTAGGTATAGAGCTTGAATGTGTGTGTGATTGGGTAAGGTGTGTGTTGTAAGGTAAAGACCCTACAATAATACAGAAAAAAAAAACAACAATTACCACTTGGCGATAGTGGGAAGAAAAAACGTCCTTTAATAGGAAGCAACCTCTGGCAGAACCAGGCTCAGGGAGAGGCCCCAACCAGTGAAGGGTGTCGTCCTGCAGAAACTGCGTCGCTATTTGTGGATGCATTTTAGAATTTCTGGTTCCTGTCCGGCTGAGCTCTTAATGTGAATTTCAGTTTTATGTGTATTTCTGTGCATGTAGACACCAACAGATTTGACAGTTTTTGACTTTTACTCTCTGCTTAGGGCTAGCAGCAAATCATTATCCTTCATCAGCGCTTTGCCATCACCCTGTGAATAACAAACGGCCAGGTAAAGACACCTTGGAGTTCAAATATGAACAGAATTCACTGAGACAACATAAAGTACAAAAGCTAATGGTAGAAATTGAAATTCATACCATTTACAAGAGAGCAGAAGAGCCAGAGTGGTGCAGGGAAAGCATTCAGAGTGCATCATTATCACCAGTCCATTATGCCAGTGGGTTTCTGTGTCCAGATACTTGGTCATGTCCTATAAACAGAGACAAAGTGAGCTGCATCTGCATGTACTGGGTATACACATTAATCTTTCTTTGTACCTGGAAAAGCCACATTAACACCATTTGAACAAAGCGTCCGTCTGAACGAATCAGACTGACGCTCGCTTTAAACCTTGAGCTCCGCGCTACATCCGAGCACGCACGTCCACGTTAACCTTGTAGGACGTCCACGCTCAGGGCCGCACAGAAAGACAGACAGGCCGACAGGTGGAGGACTGAGGCCTGGTAATGAAACATGACTGGTGACGGGTGAACAGGCAAGCAAAAGGTGGAACATCAAGCCCCACCACCCGGTACCCGACCCTGGAGACAGAGAGAGATGAAAGGGGAGGAGGGGGAAGAGAGAGAGAGACATGTCAAAGCTGCATACATTGATTCAATAAAAATTCAATACAGCAAAAGGAAAAAAAACCACGTAGAAGTCTATGAGCTGCACCTCCTACGGTGAAGACGGAGGAAAGATCAAGGATGCTTTAAAGTGAGAATTAGATGGGAGATAAGACACTGGAAGGAAGAACGAGAAAAAGCAGGAAGCAGGCTTAAATTAGATGGCAAAAGAGTCATAGGGTCAGATTACATGACAGTGGCCACAAGTGACCGCTTAATCATTTGGGTCTATGCCACTGAGATCACTGAGACTAACATCTAACACGCCCAGTCATTTTGATTCAGAAGCAGGCCTGAAATATGACAGAAACCACTGTTTCACAAAAGACAGACAAGGGTTACCTCTGGTGAGCGTCTAAAGGGGAAAGTGTTAAGAACTCGCCAACGTTAGGCCTGACAGAAACACATGATGGACTATGAACACAGCCAAGCAGACTAAGACCCGCTATAATGCAGCCAAAACCAGTACTGTACCTGGAAACACTTGCCAAGCACCAAATATCAACAGATCTTTAATTTCATGCAAGTCAGGTCTCTTGGTCTCTTGTTTTACAGCTGTATTCCTCAAAAGACCTGCCTCGACTCTGCCTCTGATTGACTCTGGCCCTGTCATATGTGCCTAACCAGTTATCTTAACATACCTCTATGAAGCAATGAATACTAGCCAATCAGAGCAGAGGCAGGACTTGGTACTGTAGATCATAGAGAGAAGTTTGTGGTTCCAGAGGAGTTTCAGTTGATTAAAAGAGTTAAATGATTTTTGATTCTAATACACATTTAATGGCACATAGGGTTGGTTAATTTCCGGCACTGATCACGGAAGCCCCTCCCACTTTCTGTTCAAACCATTTGATTGTGAAAAGCAGCCAATCAAAAGAAAGCCTGCTGAGAGGGTGGAAGAAGGCAGGCGAAATTAACCAGCACCTTCATATTCTAATGGAAAGAACAGAAACCAATGTATGTGTCACAAAAATGGCTGTTGACCATTTTTACCTGATGGACTCAAAAGATATTTTGAGGTTGTTATGTTATAAACTCCTAATAAAAGAGAGGGTTGAGAACTGATGGATGCAAAAAGATCTTTAGTCCTCCCAGATTCAAACAATTGATAATGTGAGTGCAATATTAATCCACATGTGCAAAAATAAAACAGAGTTTCTTGTCAACTAAATTCACTTTTCATTCTTTTTTTGTATATATGAAACTTTTCAGGGGTCGCCTAACTCTAGCCATTTCCTCTAAGCTTTTTAGAATTTTTTCATTGCAATTTCACTCCTTTTTACTCTCTTCTTCCTTCCTCTACCTCTAACCCCAAACCTGCCCCTTGCCTTTTTTCCTTTTTTTCTTTTTTGATTTTTTTCCCCCACCTTTTCTCCCCCTCTCCATCTGACTGGGAGTGTATCTACCTATCCAGGCAGTAGTGCTGGAGGGGTCCCCTCGGGGCTCGAGTCCTTTGCTCCTGGCTGTTTGATGTTGAGCCGGCACGGATGAGCCTCAGCCCCCACCCAGAGTTGGCTCCCCCATCATCAAACACCCCGGCTGGGTGCCAGGCCAAGGCTGTGGCCCTAATCAAACACCGCGCCTCTGCGGAGCCCCTCGTACACTCCAAATGGGAGAAAAAGTCTAATTATCGAGGCAACCTTCAGCATCGCTCAGAAATGTCTAATACTCATACAAACTCCTGCTTCTTAGCATTTAGGTTAGGTGTGTATTAGAGTTTATTTTGCAAGGTTATGTGCTGCTGGTAAAGGAGGCAAATATTACAGGCAGAGATAGGGATGGGTATTGATAAGATTTTCACGATTCCGATTCCATTTTCGATTCTGTTTAACGATTCGATTCTTTATCAATTCTCTTATCGATTCTTTTTTTTTTTTTAAAAAAAGGAGAACACTAAGGTCGATTAGCTTGGAGCTTTGTTTTATATCTTCTCTTTGAACAAGATAGAAATTTAGGAGTAACATGGCCTTACAAACCCAGCAGTGAGATCTTAAGAGATCCACAGCCTACGGCTCTTCAATGGGGTGTCACAGGGTCCCCAGGAAAAAAAATGTAAATGTAAAATAATAAAATAAATATTCTTCTGTAGCAATAACAAAGTGTAACATAAATTATTCTGTAGCAATTACACAAGAATATCCAGTAATGTCCCTGCCTACAATTAAACACATTCACTTACCGAAAATCGAGGGCATCTGCTGTGGCAAATGGGTGCAAACATTTTACCCCAAACTTAGTCACTGCTCGGTGACATTCGTCTATCCTGGCCTGAAAGGAGACGCTACCGGTAGACTGCAGCGAGAACTGCCAGCATCTGAGCCAGACTCTGTCTCTCTCATCATGGTCACTAAATGCACAGTAATGGCAGGTTTTGTAATAAGGCAGATCGCGCTAACATAATATGCACTGTTAGTTGATTATTTACCTGCCGCATTAACGGGAGAGGACGTGCAAACGTTACCGCTGCTGCTGGGTTGAGATTCACGAGTCCGGAGCGGAATTAAAAACACGACATTCATTTAAGGTCATCGCGTGTTTTGTGAGCAAATGCTTTTGCATATTCGTAGTGTTTCCTCCCTTAAATGAAATATCTACTTTGCAAGTATTGCAAGTTGCCCTGTTGTCATCCGTTCTCGTAAAGTATAATCAAACTTTTGAGCGTTTGAGCCGCCATGTTTCCTGCCAGGTAAATGACGCTCCGCAACGTGGTGACGTCATTCGGGGCGACTGGAATCGATAAGGGAATCGTTTGCAAAAATGGCAAACAATTCCAAGGAATTGAAACAGTGGGAACCGGTTCTCAACAAGAACCAGGTTTCGATACCCATCCCTAGTTAGAGAGGACTCTTGGGAAAAAAAACTTGCACAAAAAAGTGTTAGCTTAGTAGCCTGCAATAGTGGTCAATCTAAACATTTTTTATCATGCTATAGGAAGTTTGATGTTGTTATAAGAAGTGCTTCAAAATCAGGAGAATCAAGGGAGGAAAACTGGCAGAGGAGGAGAAAGGCAGAGGGAGAAGCTGAAGCTGTCCTTGGAGAAAAGGCGAGCGCTCGATTTTCTGTTTGCTGCCATTTGTCTTGAGCTGCTAAGAGAGATCAACAGTCCTCGGCACACAGATCAATATTCTCTTAACCCGCACCTAATCTGGTGAGAGTTTCCTCCAATTTCACCTTCCATACCTCCTCCTCCTTCTCACCCGCTTACCCTCCACTTTTATTTTCCCTCTCCTCTCGTTTTCAGCAATCATTTTTGGGTGTTGGCGTGACAACCATTTTTCATGCTCCTGGTCCGAGCAGGTGACACAGAAGGGAATGATGTTTCCTGATGCAAACAGAGAAAGTGTCTGTGTGTGTGTGTGCGTGTTGGTAAGGAGGGAGAGTGATGGATACGATGTATTGGTAGGACGCCGGTGCCGCCATCAGGGGCCCCCTGACGCTGGCGAGATAGACTAGCTGCCTAATCGGGCGCATGACATCGCAAATTCAGCCCCGCACACCTCCCTCCTCCTCGGCGAGCATTCCTCAAGGCCGTATCGTGTCTTCTGTGTGTCACAGCAACTCCCAGCACGCTGTTCAGGCTGTTGTCAGAGCTGTCCTGTCTACTAAATGGAGCGCTGTCAGTGTGTCCCTTCACTGTGACATTATTAGAAGGAAGGAAGATGAAAGTGTGGATAGGTTTTGGATGTGTGTTTGGTTTTGTTTGAGGTTTTGATGAGCGGATGTTTTAATAGGTTCTTTAAAGGTGGATTTCGGTGGATTGAAATTATGAGTGAAAGAGCGTTTCTCTCGCAGTCGCTAACAAAACTGGAATTGTAGTTATTTTTTCTTGTTTTATTGTATATATATTCATCTATATGATGCTACACCTTCTGTTGCTTCAGTCTGATCTCATTCAAATGGCAAATCTCAACTAGTGTGCACTATTTAAGGCCTAGAGACCAGTCAGCAACCCCTTGGCAACCTCCAATCACTAAGACTTATATCATGCATTTTTATGCTAAATGAGTACTCAGACTGCTTTCTTAATACAAGTTTCATTCACCTCATTCACTTACAGTCATACAAGCACCTTTTTTTCTGTGTCTAAGCGCTTTTAACCTAACATTCACACACTAAAACAGTCTGCATCCAGGGCAACACGAGATTCAGCTTGTTGCTCAAGGAGATAGAGGAGCCAGGCAAGTACTGATTGGTAGATGGCCCGCTCTACCTCGTGATCAACAGTATTGTATTTATACAGTGTGTGTGTTAGACATTATGTTTTTTCCCCCATTTTTAGGGATACAGTTCATGAGTTTGCAGAGGTTATGGACATGTCAGTGATACAAACCTTCAGAGGTCTAACCTTCTACTTGCTCTACCCCCTGACCACCGGATCCTGGATCTTTACTTTTTTTGCTTCGTCATCAAACCAGATAAGTTAATAAAGAAAACGCAGATATGCATTTTCTCCATGCTTGAAGAACTTTAAGTCCTGGACAGCCTCTCCTCCCCTTCGACAAGCCAGGGAGTGATTGGCAGGCCGCAAGAACAAAGCTGGTCTTTCACAGACATGGCCTGAAGTGTAGGCCTTCATCCATGGACGTACGTCAGCTGCCCCAACAGACAAAGCCAGCTAGTGTACGCCACATGTACTCAGGGGCAAGCGCCACACACAGACACAGTAACAGGAAGACAGCAGCTTCAGTTACCATGCAGCCGCGCGGATGATGCTCACGTATGCATTCAAACAAGAAAGCGTCCCACGCGCTCACCCACACCACGAGTGCATACGTGCACAAAACAAACACATACTGTACACTATGTGGAGGCATGCAAGCCGGTACCTACACACAAACACAAACATGCAAACACACACACAATAGCTGCTTTCTTTCACTTGCTGGCACAACAACAGAAGCCAGTCCTGATCCTGGTATACTTTGGCCCACATGCTCCAGACACACGCTGCTTACAGGATTATGTCGCAGACGAGATGTTGTGTTAGGAAGTATTTACAGAATTATAGCAAGAAGCAGTCAGTATTTACCAAATTTCCACAAAAAATTGTTTATGATCAACTGAAAACTTTTGTTTTTACTCCAACTAGTCTTTAATTTAGTGTTGTTGTACTCACACCCCAAAAGAAAATAAGGTTGTATAAAAAAAAAGTAAGGAGAATGCACCAGAAATGTTGATCATAAGCTTTCAATACAACACTGAACTGTGTCTCATCATATTACATCCACTTATATACATCCAAGTCCAACCAACAAGTTGATCTGTAAAGAGGAAAAGTATCACACTGCCCCGATGAAGACCTTGTGAGAGCAAAACTTAATTTCAGACCATAACTATTCATAATGTTCATCCAACTTCACATCATAATAGGAACACCCACCTTTAGGGCAAAACAAAGCTCTCTTCCACAGCCTGCCAGCTTTATTTTATACAGTTGGTACAGTGGCGCTTAAAGCCAGCCAACTCAGTTTGTTAACAGCTGCTAGCAAAGCAAAGAATTCATACAAACACATTAGCTAAATCGCACCAATCTGTCCTTCTCCACACCAAATCAACAATGGTGGGTCAGCTGAATTGACTGAAAATATGTTTTTGACAGTTTAACTTTACAAAGCAGTAAAAGTTTGAAATGTCCTGCAACACTATCTGTATTGACCGATGGATTAGTGCTAGAAAGCTAGCAAACATTACCCAGTTAGCTTTACCATCTTGTCCTCCATCTCTTCCACACCTCATCTTCTCTTTAAAGAACGAAAGTGTGAGTCGGCGGCCCTTGAAGCAGCAGTTTCGACAACATCGCAAGTTCATCTCACACAGCTGCAATAATTTGGGTCATGTCGCGGTCTCTAACCACCCGTGACTGTGTCATAACATGTTTTAATTTTCTTGCTTTGAGAGGTTATATTCATACTAATGTTTTTAAAACACATGGAAAGCTGACAGACAGGCATGTGCTGTTGACTTCTGGGGTTCTGGGACGATCAAATGACTGAAATCTACGAGATAGACAAGCAAAACATCCCCATGTCTGGAGTCTATAGTGTTCTTATTATGGATAAAATGGTGTCTAAAACTACAAAGTAAAAAATAAAGTTGAAATTTCTTTTTCTGAAAAAAAAAAAAAAAAAAGAAATTTCTTTCTAAAACAATACATCCTTAGTGTAATGCGTCCAGGCGAATATGAAGAAAACCATTCACGAGCGATGATGAAGTCCCGATGAGACAAAACAACGCAGGTGTACATCCAGCTACGCGAGCACAGATGGTATCTCTGTCATTCTGGCACACCATTCACCACAGTTTTTCAAAGCTGGTGCATGACAACATTGATTCAACATTTAAACATTCGCTAGCTTTAGCTGCTACATGTGAATAGATAGCTACTGTACTGTCGGGAAGTGGGCCTGCATCCCAGTTGGCAAAATGACTATTCCAGACTGAGGGGCCGACGGTAAGGAGCATACAAATGAAAATAGCAGCAGAGAAAGGCGCTTGTCTCTCTCAAGCCAAGCATCTGCTAAGCATTTTAATGGGGATCAATGGAAGGGCAGGGACAGGAGATCGAGGGGTTGATTGGCTGGCCGGCCCGGTGCTCACACAGCCGCCGCTCTCCATACTGCCTGCACTGCTGTTTACAGCCAACACAAGCTGCTGCGACCTGCCTGCGCGCTCTGCACCAGCTGATGTGTATATCTGTGTGTGTGTGTGTATTATAGGGATCAGTGAGTGTGTGTGCACAGCAGACTAGGGTGACAGTTGATATTGTTTGTGTGTGGATGCCATTTTTAGCCTTAAAAATAGAATGCGTATGCATGCGTTAACTGCATTAGTCCATGCGTCGATAAATGCGGGTGTGCACTGTGCAGATACAGCGGGTATTGTGCGTATTTGTCTAAATGTAAATCATCAGAGGGCATGAGCGACAAATTGCTCAATGAGTGTATCGTCTCCTGTTTGTCTGCTTTCCATCTCAGTGTGTAGTTTAATTGCACACGCGCCCTCTTTCCTGTCATCAGCGCACACGCCGGAGCAGCACGGAAACAGTTAAAGTGATGCTTCCTGGCGTGCCAAATGAATCAGATTAATATTAGCCAAAGCGAATGTCATCACTTCTCCCCTCTTCCTCCACCTCTCTACATCACCCCCCCCCACACACACACATACACTACCTTCCCTCCCTCTCCTCTACCTCCTCCTCTCCTTGCTGCTGCTGCGTTTGGGTTTCTGAGTCCAGGGCGGTAATGAGGGAACGTTATGCAGTGCCATAAACGGAGGGGCTCGCTGTCAGTGTGCATAAAGGATGAGACAGAGAAGATGGCGTTGGGGTCAGAGGGGGAGAGAGCGAGGGAGAGAGTCGAGGAGGACGGGATGGAGAATGTGTGTGAAGCCCGTTCCCTTGTCAACCATGCACACACACACACACACATACAGAGTGAGTGAGCACTCAACAGCAAGGCAGGGAGACAGCCTGGTGACAAATAGGCTCCCCTCTGTGCCCGTCTCACAGGTGCAATGCAGCACGTGCAGCGCCACCTATGCTCAGCCGGCAGGAAGTGATGAAAGAAGAGTGGAACACCTCCCCACCCCCAAGTGGATGTGCTTATGGTCAACCTATCAAGAGTTGAGCAGCAGAAGAGCAAATAATTCTTGAGAAATATTTTCTAGGTTAAATCCTGAACACTACAGTGGACCTAGGAGCGCAAACACAGTGCAACTTAAGAAAAACAAGCAAAAGCACACAAAACACACCAGAGGTGTTTTTGGGGAGACAATAACGTGACGGACCAGCTGCGGAAGTGACAAGCTAACAGTTAACGGCTAATAGCAGATATGTATAGGGGATTACATGAATAATGTCATTACAACACACATTACCTGACATCTTTTTCTCCCTCACAACACCTCTGCTTCTTTTAAATGTGTCTCAGTCCTTCACGTTTTGGTTTCTGTCACTTCTGCAGCTGTTCTGTCACGTTACTGTGTCCCGAAAAAAACACTTCCGATGTGTTTTCTGAGGTTTTGTTGTTTTGTTTTTTTTGGTTTTTTTTTGTATTTCCATCGTGTTTCATTCAACTTTTGTTCTTGAATATCCATTATTTTAATTAGAATTAGCATTAGAGTTCATCTGGACATGCATATTGATTATTTAGGCAGTATTTAATCACATATTCTAACCATATTCAGTTGATATTGTATTTTAGATCTCTGATTATACTCATCAGCATTTATTTACATCTGGTTTTCTTTTATCAGAGCAAACATTTTCTTTTAAAAGGCAATTCTATTTTAATCAGATTGCAAATACCAACTTTTTAGTTAAGCTAGTCTTTTCTGTGAACTCTGACTCTTACCACTCTTACCATACCTGTTTAAGTACATGCTGTAGTTTACTTCAACTTCAGCTTATCGTACTGGGCCCTTAATTTTGAAGAAAAACCTTCATTAGTCCTGTGACAGGCTGACGGCCCGTCCACAGTGTAACATGCATCTCACTCTATGACAGCTGGAATAAGATCCAGCCCACCTGCGGCACAAAAGCTGGATAAGCTGTTAGGAAACAGATGGATGGAAAGTCTTCTTTCTCACCGACAGTGCTGTACCTTTCTCCTGCAGGTACTCGGATTTCCTCCCACGGTCCAACGGCATACATGTTAGGTTAAATGGTGATTCTAAATTGGCCTTGGAGAACAACATCCTGTGTAATGTAAAAAATGTGGTTTGTATTCTAAATGCATCCATCCAATTAATTCAGGGTCACGGGAGAAAAGTGCCATATAAATGAATATCAGCATTGGCCTCTGATATCAACCACCAGAGTGTTATTTGTTCATATGCTGCTATCATTCAGCAGTGTTTCAATGTACCAATGTCCAATCACTATATCAGTGCATCCCTACTTTCAGCATCTCCCTTATTCATAAAGGATTACCACAGCAGGAAGCTCTGCATCTTTGATTTGACCGTTTTTCACCAGATGTCCTTCCTGAGAGGAAACCCTCTTTTGCTTGTTAGGCAAATGTGTAAACTACTACACCATGAAGCCATTGTATAACTGTGGGATACAACAAAGGTAGATTTGGTCATCTACTATTCAGAAGGTTGGTAGTTTGATCCCCAGCTCCTCTAGCATGCATGTTTAAGTATTCTTGGGTATTTACTGAAGGTGGTCACAACCATAAAGGAACCCGGAACAGTTTGTATGTGACAAAGTAGCATCTCTTCTTATAGAGCTCCAACCTGCATGTTGGTTTTGTGTCTTTGGTCATGATACTGAACACAGCTGTAAGTGTGTGAATGAAGCTTGTAGAAAGAAAGAAAGCCCGACTATGAGTCTATATACAGTGTATATTTCATGAGCTTGCTTCAGCTCTCTAACGGCTCTTCACAATCTTCAAAACTACATCAACATCTGGACAAATAGATGCTTATTTTTTCCTGGTTTAACTGTCAGTTTTTACTTTTGAGGTATTGTTTTTATTAGCACATGCTATTGTGCTAATAATATAATAATATAAATAAGCAGCTCTTTGATTCCTTTGTCATTATCAAATATGAATTCTAGGATTTAATGACTGCCCTGTGTATTAAAATGTTTAAATTGTTACATTATAGTATGAAGCAGGTTCTTGGTTTGTGAATAAAAGTCACTGAAATCAGAGTTACAGGCCGCATAAACATACTGTTTTAACCCGGATAGCTTTTCTGCAAATGACCAAATCCACACTCGCTGGGAGAAAAATGCAACCTGCAGTACATAAGCCCAAGAAATCGATCTGACAGATTAGCAAATATGAGCATTCATTGGCTTAATTTAGCTTGAAAAGTAACCTGATTTATAGGTAAAAAGGGTGTAAAATTAAATTAATTTCATACACGAAAGCATAGCTTTTGACTTTGTAGCTTTCACTTTGAGCCGGCACTCTTTCCCCGCTAATCGATGTCTGTCTGGAAGAAATCCAGCTCTCTCTCTCTCTCTCTCTCTCTCTCTCTCTCTCTCTCACACACACACACACACACACACACCTTTAGAAAGCTTTCGATATCATTAGCTGTCATGTTTCACGGTAGGTAACACAACAGTGCGTGGGGATACACAGCTCACCACCGAGTCTAGAGGGTATAGGCTGTGTATTTGTGTGAGCGTGCGCTCACAAACAAGGATGCATGGTGAGTGTGTGAGTGGATTACACCGGGTTCACAGTGTGTATGGGGAAAGCGTGGCAGCAACTTGGCTCCATAATGGGATTTCTCAGTACTTCTGCACACGCACACACACAAGCAGCAACACACAAACACACTGAGCTCACCCCAAACAAGCAGGTTAGCAGTAACAAAGCAGAGCACATATCCTGTCTTAGCAGTAAGAGGTAAGCTGCAGCAGAGCTCCAGCTCAGTTAAAGACACATATCCCCTCACCTCTTCTTCTCACAAAAGCCAGAGAAGAAGGATAGAAGGAGAAAGAGAGGGAGAAGGGGGGAGGAATATGTGCAGGGATCAGCTACATTAGACAGGGATGAAGAACACTGTAGCAAAGCTGGATGAAGGCGAGAGGTGGATGTAAAGGAAAAGCTATAGCGTACAGTAGCTACTTATACAAAGCAGAGATTTGTGTGTGAATTCTGGTGAGAGGTTCTATCAAAAGATTTGACTTTTTCAAATGATTAACGGCAGGATTCCTGCACTGTGTGACATATATGGTGTCAGGTGCTCCCTGTCAGTCAAACAGCTTGAGCTGTACTGCGTGAAACTATAGTGGTATAACTTTTATCGTTGCTCATCTGTCCTGGAAAAAACAGAAACCTATTGAAGATGTCGCTGGCAACAATGCAAATGATTTAGTGAGCTACATGTTAGCCTCACTGACAGTTGGTTAGCAGTAAACTGCACAGGTACAATAGACACACATGTATCTGCTAATTAGTACCAGATAGAAGACAGGCTGTAGTTTAATAGGCTGTAAACGTGCTTTTTAATGCTGTTAACATGGGAGTGTAGAGGGCTTGACTCATTTTTGGAGTCAGCCTCAAATAGCCACTAGAGGAACTGCAGTTTTTGGCACTAAATTAGTAAACTACCATTTTTTTTTTTTTTTTGATTTAGACACTTCATAGAGAGATATGCAAAAGCAGTGTTGCAGACATTAGTGCATACCAAACGTTTTACCAGTCCTGAAACAGTCTGAACTCTCTTAGGCAGCTTTCTTGTCATGTCTTTAAGTCGTCTTCAGGAATAGTTCTCCAGGTTCTTGAAGAACAGTCAAAGCTCTTCTTTGGATGTTTCTGTCTTTTGTTCTGTTCTCTGTCAACATGATCGCACACTGCTTCAATAAGGTTGAGGTCCAGGCTCTGGGAGGCCGATCCATGACTGATAGTGTTGCAGTGTGTGTTCAATGATTTTACTTCATCTACAGTGTTTTTTGGATCATTGTCATGTGGAAAACTTGAAGCTGTTGTCAATCAGATGATTTCCAGATAGTATTTCAGGGTGGATCACATTCTGACTATACTTTTCTGTGTTCATATTTTATCAATTTTGACAAGATCTTCAACACCACTGGTTAAAGTCCAGCTAAAACCATGACAGAGCCTCCACCATGTTTTACAGATGGTTGTTGTACCTCTCTACTGACGATGATTTGAACCTAAACAGTTAAAATGTGGATTCATCACTACACCAGACCTTTTTCCACCGGTTTTCAGTCCAGTTCTTGTGTAATTTTTATACCTCAGTTTTCTCTCCCAGTTTCCCAGCTTTAAGAACAGCTCCTTGACAGCCGCCCTACCACTGAGACCATTTCTGATGAGGCTTCATTGAACAGTAGATGGATGAAGTGATAGTCAAGATGCATCTTTTGGATCCTTTTAACTCTTTGCTGGATTTTTTTCTGTTTCTTAAGGACATGACTTTCAGATACCTGACACTTGACAACATTTTTTTAATTGTGTTTAGGTACAAGGATTGGACTGAAAATGAGTGAAAAAGCAGCCACTTGCCAAAGAAAATTTTTATAAGACCTCCATTACGCCTGGAGAACTATTACTCAAGACTGGTTTAAGAAAAAAGTAAAAGCTGCTTGGAAGCATAAAGAAATGAGGGGTGCCATGTTGGACCTCGAGTTTTAGCTGGAGTGGCGATTGACGTCACAACATCTGGTATAGAACCCTAACTCTAGTTCACTGAGTTTGTTCCCAGCAGAGAGACATTTACTGCATATTCTCATTCTTATTAAGGGGATTTAATCCAAAAACATCCTAATTTAAATGCGTCTTCTGAGCTAAAATATTGATTCATCATTGTCAAATCACTCAGGTTGGAATTATAATAGTTTTAACACTTTCCTCTTTTTGAGTGTTTTTGGTCAAACTCTGCCTTTAACACCCATGAAATGTGCAGACGTGTGCGATTACAACAGGACAGGTTGGGAGAGATTGACACCGGGGAACAGGGAGGAATGTGCACCTCTGTGGTGAGGACTAACCAACCACAGGCCGTCTAGGAACAGCGAGTGCCGCTAGCTCTATTTAGCAAGCTTTCAAACCACATCATTAGCCCTCACCATCCAGCTCTCCTCCCAGGTGTAGTGGAGAGCCAGGTGCACCTCTCCCTCTTTGTCTTTTTCCCCTTTCTGTTTGTCCCGCTTTGCCTCGCCGTCTCTCAATGTGTAACACGCACCTGGAGGGAACGCAGCCAAACTATCACTGTGAATGTCCTACAGGCTGTAGAGCACACAAATTACACACACTTTACTCTTCGAGGGCCAAAAGCAAACAAACACCTGAGCATAATGTGAAAATGTGTTTCGGGCGCGCCGTGTTTCTACCTTATAATTCCAGCTGAGAAGAAAAAAAAACAGAGGGGCTCCAGCGTGGCCCCCCAAGATAGTTTTATCCTTCACTCTGCAATTTCCGTCAGTGTCTCTCCACATAAATTGTGGCACCATAGAAAGCATTGTGGGTAAATATTGCACATAGGAATCTGTTTAGATTGAGGCAGTTTAATCAAAGCCTCCTTTTAGGGGCGAAGAGCTGGTGTCAGCCAAATACAGCCTTTTTTTTTTTTCTCCTCGACTCTGAGAAGCACAGAGAGGTGAGAACTCGATGTGCAGAACAGAAAGAAAGACCCAGCAACCGCCCCCCAACCCCAGCCCTCTCTTTCAATCTCTGCCCCTCTTTATCTTTTTCTGGTTCTGCGTTCATCCCTCTCTGGCTCCCGCTCTTAACTAATAACTCAAACACGGCCGACGTCCAGCTTTCTCTTTTAACTTTCTCCTCATACTCCCTCTTCTCCCGCAGAGCCGAGGAAAAGTAAGCAAGGAAATTCTCCACGCTCAGGAGCTGGGGAAGACAACTGTCCCCCTATGCTTGGGGCTAAAGCGGGCCAAATAAAATAGCAAGTGCAGCACCAGGAAATGGCTAGCCAAACACGCAGGGCCATGAATCTGGGCTTGGCAGAGTGTAAGGATTTCTCCATGCACTCCCCAGACATCCTACATGACTATAGAAGTCCTTTTGTATTAGAAGGACGTCTCCCATATGGGCTTTACAGCAATCACAGTCAGAGACCATCACTGCAGATTTATGCCATCAGTCAATATATTTCAAGTGCTGCCGCAAAGAATGCCAATGCTAATATTGATTAATGTAATTTAAGAGGGCTGTCTTTTTCTTCTCCCCTCAAAGGGAGGGAGTATGTAATCTCTTCAGTTTGTTTGTCAGTTTGTTAGCGGTGTCGCATTCACAGTTTTCAAGATATTATGTTGAATTTTGTTTGATGGTGGTTACCAATAACAGCTCGGGCTGGTTTAATTTTGGTGAAAACCCAGTAAAGGTCACATCAGATATGCAAAATCAGTAAAGACTTCATAATGTTTTATGGATCGTCTTCAAACTTCACAGGAGCATACTAGGCCTCGGGGGACAAGAGTGCCTCAGTTGGTTAAACATTTCACCTTGACCTTCATTGTTGGCGTCACAGTGACTCTTCACTGTCTCTAAGATACAGATGTAGACATTGTGACATCAGTCACTGATTTGTAGACTCACATTAAAGCTTCAGCTGCAGTTTTATCATTGTTTGTGAAACTAAACGAGTATGATTTAACAAACACAGGTGGGCACAGTTAGAAAGTTTTATCCATTGACTGTCTGAGTGCTAATTTGTGCCACGTACCATGTCACATGTGGGAAAACTGTGGTTGGAGAGTGCAATGCTATTAAATTACTTTGACCATGGGCTGTCAACTTGCAGTCTCATTAACTTTGAAATGGTTACTTGTGAGACAGGGATCAGGTCAGCAACAACTTGCAGCCAATTGTCGTCTTACTTTAGGCAGCAATAAAATGGCCACAAGACGGAATCGGTCGACTACTAGTTTGCAATCAAATGGGGTCAAAATAGCAATTACATGTGATAATACAGATTAACTGTGTCAACAGCCAGAATTGCCAGATGTTTTGCCATCTGCATACACAGATATTCACTTTAAGTGCTTATATTCAGAGTGTAGCCAGAAACTCATAAATTTGAAACAGAAATTCCTCCACAAATAGTGTCGTATTTGCTGCAGGATGGTGGTGCAACTATAAAATGACATAGGCATTCTGCTTGTTTTTATATAAGAATATAACCAGCTGAGTCCAGTCTTCTCTTGGTTAAAAGATTCAGTTAAGTCAATTGAATCAGGTGAAGCTGAGCAGAAAGCTAAAAAAAATCACTCCTGAAAAGTTGCCACGGAGGGAAAATGTATTTTTTCTTGCCATAAAGTTGGGCATTTTAACACGGAAGTCTATGAGGATTAACTCGATTTTGGAACCAGCATCTAGTGACCACAAAAAGAACTGCAGTTTGCCTATCATTTAATAACATTATTTATTTGCCAAATCTTAAGTTCTTCAATATTTGGCAGTTTTTAACCTGTAATTTGAGCTTTTATTTAAGTAAATTGTGCTTACCGTGCTTTTACGCCCCCCGTCTTTCGATGGGCACAAAAGAGACAGACCCGATCCACCACTGCAGGTATCTGAAGATCATCTGGAGCCTAGAGAAGCCATACACATGTGTGGATAAACCAGAGTGACTATGCTGTTGGTGATTGGTTTAAAACGAACTGTTACTACCTTAAACCACCATTTCCATCTCAGCCCTCGTAACTTCTAAACCTTTTGTGTGGCAGAAATATGTTTTCCGATGTTAAGCGTTTAAGGGGGAATATAAAGAAAGCCACATAAGATACCATATGGTGCTTAGAAACTCCACCTTTATGGAACAGAACAAGAAAGCATCAGCTTTTTCCCCAACCCATGCACATTTACACCCTTTTTTGTTCCAGCAGGTGTGACAGTGACATTGTAATAAGTCAAAAATGAGGACTCGAGCAATCAGCCAGAGTTGTTCCCTCCAAATATACTCATGCAAATCACTAGACGAAGAAAAAAGGTGTTTAATTTAACGCCAGAGTAACAGAATATTTTGGTTTCCCTGGGGCCACCCAGTGCGAAAGAATTTGACACCGAGATGCTGTGAGGTGCTATACCAAACACCGCATAACACAGGCAAGCAATTGTGTGTTAATTTAGCTGACTGAGTTACTCTAAACAGGAAATTTTTTATTTATTTATTTTGTTTACACTTCTCCAGACATTTCTGGAGACTCTCCGCCCATCCCACTCACCTTCCCTCACCTTAGCCAGTGAGAGGGGGGCTTCTGTCCAAGACTTTGCTGTTTGCAGAGGCGACCGCAGAGCAGGGAAGCCAAAGATTACTCAGCCACTGTGGAAATGTTAGAGTGGGTGGCAATCGCTGGGGAGAGGAGGTTAGCAAAGACAGAAAATAGTTACTGTAAGCGCGTACGAGCCATAAACGAACCACTGTGCCAGGTATGGAACTGAATGTACCCACTGGATCGGATACAACTCCTGGACTTTTTAATCTTTTAAAGGTTCTTGTTCTGTTGTGTTTTTGTTTTTTGCAATACATTTAATTGTGTTTTGCAAATACACTTAAAAAAGAAAAGAAAAAAAAGACGGTGCCCTACAGCCAGACCATGACTAGAGCCCGGATATTGATTTTGGTGCTCTGGGAGGCTCGAGGTCATGAGAGGTGCTCATCTGTGCTGTGGAGGAGTTGTGAAGTACGGGGAGTGACTGGTGCATTAGTTAGTGGAATTATGCGGATCATGGCTGCAACAGCTAGAGGTACAAACGCTCACCGGCAGGATTAGATAATGCTATTATCAGTGTGATAGTAGCATTAGACAGAAGCATTAGCATGGATAATTCCACGGATTCGGCAGCGGAGAAATCGCCATTAAATCGTCGTATTATACCCAAAGAGATGAGATCCTGATATAGAAAGGCACTTGGGTTGCGAAGAATCAAACTTGACGGCAAATCTTTGAATTACGAGTCATCACGTTTCCCTGTCTCGTCGAGTAAACAGGTATTTAACAGAGGATGATCCGAGATGAAAAAAAATCGCTAGGATGAACACCCTCCCCATCTATATATTTGTTGCTTCTCCCGTCCTGAAACGCAGCACTAAACACTTTTCTAAGTTGCTGGCAGAAAGACAACAGGATTCGGGATGTTTCTTTATGGTCTATATAATATCTGATGCTCATAATGGGTCAAATTTTACTTCGAGGCACTCAGAAGTTACTACAAGGCCATCAAAAAATGCCTGTAAATGTGAAACTGACGAGGATTTTATGAGGCTGACTGACTGAAACTGACTGGGCCTTACTCCACCAGTTCCTGCTTCTTTTGTATAATTTATGTCACTCAGTAAACGGCTTAAAAGGTCCAGTCAGTCATGACTGTGAGCAGAGTGCGTAACTTGCCACTTGTTTAGAACAAACTTAAACACTTACAGTCCTTGTGTTACGTCGGGGTGCAAAAAGGGCCTGAAATCAAGACAGACAGGCAAAATGTCAGGTAATTTTATTCAGAGTCCAGCCAGAACTTGCATCCATTTCAGGATCAGCTTTATTAACGAAGCGTGTGTACACGCGGAAGGAATTAGACTCCAGTTATTTCTTTGCTCTCAGTGGACGTAACAGAATAGACAACGGACAATACCAACAACAGCAACACGTGAGGCACATTTATATTTATATGTGCAATGGTGCAGAGTGCAAAGACGTTGGGATAAATAATGGAATAAATAATGGATGGTTAATGTGTTAGTTACTATATATACAATATACATGAGCAGATATTCCTCCAAAAACAGGGACTGAGTTGCTGCAGAATGGGAATTTCTCTGTAAAATGAGAGGCGCTCAGCAACTTTGCTTTTATATGGGAATGTAAACAGAGGACAACCAGTTGTGAACCAGTTGATTCGAGTTTTCTACTGCAATGTGGTTCCTCACAGACGAGTTGCAGCCTTCAGTGCAAATTGACTCAGAATGATTGCGACTTGTTGCCAATCTGTTATAAAGGAAGAATTATGTGCAAACCTTTGACAGTTCACCTGAGAGTGATTGCAGTCGGTCCAAGTTGGACTGAGGTTGTTTGCAGACAGGTTGCCTCCCATCACCTGACCTGTGCAAAGCTGGTTGCTGACGCTGCTTGCATCAGTCTCTGACAGCAAAACAGTTCAATGTAATCACGGGGCAACCCCTGTCATGTTTACTAGTCACGTGGAAGTTTATATCCTATAATTACTCGAGCTTGACTGAGTAGTTAGAAAACAATTGGAAACCATTAGAATACCAAGTGTAAATTGGGTCTTTGTGAATGAGCGACCAGCCTATATAGAACAGTTGGACGTAATATGCTGCATTTCTCCCCTTTCCACATGGCGTTCCTCGCTCTTGCTAACTTGTGCGAAAGTGGAATGGTTACAGTGTTGGTGTGGGAGGTCTGCTCTGCACGGCACAATTGCAGGAGGTTGTGCACACACACACGCAGCTGCTACTGCTGCTGCCACAGCACACGCATGGCAGGAGAGGTATAAATAGCATGCCACTATTTTGTCTTTACATATTTAGCTGTTGGATATTTTAATGCAAATTAATGTGGTGGGATTGGAGAGGGGTGTTTTTGTTGACTGGAATTAGTGTTGTGAGCGAGCTTTCTTCTCCATTCTTTCCCGTCCTTTCTCTCCTCTCCAAATTACAGCTATTAAGACAAGACTGGTGCGAGCCAAACACGGCGCTCCACTTAATGTGATTTCCCCCGCACTGAGAAAGGAATAAGAGGCAATGATTCATGGGAGCCCCACAAAAAAAAAGCCGGAGAGACGGGAAGATGTCCACCTCCGACATGCGCCGAACACAACCACTCCGCTTGTTTAAGTGTGTAATTGCATGTGTTTGTGTGCGTGTGTGCAAGTACTTGTGTGTGTGTGTGGATGAGCTTAAAATGAACATTATGATTTATGACATCCTGTATTTAAGTCTGGCTAGTCCTCACATTACCACAACACTAATCTAATGAATAGACTGCCTAAGCAGGAAACATGCAAATGCCCACTGTCTATTTCCAGAAACCAGGCTTGGGAGTGAGCAACTGTGGCTCCTCGTCTTGATGTGGCTTTTATAGTGTTTCTGCAAAATGATCTTACTTGCAACTTCCCCCCACTCGCACACAACTGAGGAGTAATGTGACAGCAACGCGCCAGCTTTTTTTTTTCTTCTCCAGTGTCTGCCATGCCAGCTTTCAACACCCGACATTGGCAGAATTAGGTTTGACAGCTCTAGTTGAGGCCTGGCGATTGGCCGGGCTCCAGGGACGTTGTGCTTGAAGAGAGGTATACACCACCACGGGGTCTGGGAACAAGAGAAACAAAGCATTCGGTGATGAGATACTCAAGCCCCGCTCGAGATCGAAGCATGTTTAGAAACCTCGGGGTGAGGGGAGGGTGGATGGAAAGGGCCATCTGAGGGAATCCGGCGCTGAGAAGTGAAAGTGTGAGTGCTGACAGCGACACAGACCCTTCGAAGAGACACCAGATTCAGGACACAGAGGGCTGGAGATAGTGTAAACCAGCCGGCAGAGAAAGGCCTTCACTCGACAGCTTTGTCTGATTTAAAAGATAGTGTTGCGCTGAGGGTGAAATGTAGCGTAGCACTTTTATGAAAAATGTCTGTGATTAGGGGGTGAAAATATGTGCTTTTTTAAGAAAAAAAAACAAGTCCACTATGAAACACCAGGAAGAAGTAAATACTTAAAAACTGAGCCCATCCCAGCAGAGTGGATACAACATATAAATCCCAGGGCCAAGTAGGCTGGAGTGCCCCATAGATCAAGGCTTAATGTAGCCCGCAGCGCTGGTGGGATGGCCGAGACAAATGACAGTTCACTGAGGTGGGGTCCCTGGACAGAGCATGGCCCAGCCTCTGGTGCTATACTGGGGTTAGCTGGAGCCTGCAGGACACAGGGTCCATGCAGGGAGGGATGCAGAGAGTGCAGGGCTGAGAGGGCTTGCTCGCATTTGCTAATGGGTCCCCAGACAACCAGGCCTGACCTTACAGGCCCAGTGCATTCATTACCAGCTGGTTAGCAGCTACCACTAGTGTGAAAAGCTCCTGCTAGTTAACTGCAGGTAGGAGGTTAAAGATGACTCAACAGGGGCACATGAGGATTTCTGTTAGCTGGACTTACAGGTATGTGAATGCTGCAGTTGCTGAATTGAGTAGCAGTGTAGCAGAATATAGGGAGAAGGAGTGTCTTAAAGAAAGAAAAACGAAAGGAATTTTAGAGAAGAAAACAGACAACAGAGTCTTACGTTGTTCAAGGAAATGCTATCTGCATAGTGGGCATCACAGTGCATGTATGTAAACCACAAAACGTCTGGAACAATGTCCTTTGGACAGACAAGATCAAAGTAGAGATCTTTGGCCATGAAGCACAAACACCTCATACCTGCTGTCAGCATGGTGATGGGAGGTCATGATTTGGGCACCTGGCAGTCACTGAGCCGACCATGAACTCCTCTGAATATTAAAGTATTCTAGAGTCAAATCTGAGAACATCTGTCTGACAGATACAGCTTGGACCAACCTGGGTCATTCAACAGGATGATGATCCAAGAAGAGCAAAGTGCTGCAATGTTCCAGTCAAGCTCCCTCAACCTGCCTGAGATGCTGTGTTGGGACCTTAAGAGAGCTGCGCATGAATGAGTGCCTGCAAATGTCAATGAACTGAAGCAACACTGCAAAGAAAAGTGGCCTAAAATTCCCCACAGCAATTTGAGAGACTGAAAAAGTCCTAAAGAAAATGAGTACTAATAAAATTGGCTCTACAAGCTACTGATGATGGGGTGTCAACACACTGCATAGACATTTTTTTCATGACTGCATTAAAAAGGAACTAGATAAGTATACTAGTTTACAGGACATTAGTCAACCTACTATCCAATAATAAGTCATGTTAGTAATATTTCCCTCTCCAACTTTTTAGTCAGCCAGGAAGGAAACAATGGTAAGATTTAAAATCTGAATCCACTTTAGAAGGGAGAAATAAACCCTTTCAGAAACTAATCATAAACCAACGTCTTGAAATCATAAATGCGTGGGCAGATAGACTTTTTAAAATTTTGATTTTGAGTTTATTTGGTCCTGGTTTTCAGCAACACAATGACAGCAACAGATACCCACCCTTAGCCAAGACAGACTGGCCGTCCACAGAGCCAGAAGGTCAAGTTTCACAAATGAAATCTATGAAATGTGGCGACCTGACCATATAAAGAGAGTGCTGCTCTAAATATATTTCACTCCGTAGCAGCAATGAATTATCTGCCAGTCGCCTCTTTTAGGATCTCAACTTGACCTTTATATGTGCTGCTTACGTAGCTCACTTAAAAAAGAAAAACAACCCACTCCTGCCTTGTTACGCCTCCTCTCATCCGCCAGATCACAGGAGTCCATTCCTTATTTCCAACTCGGCTGAAATAACCTCCTGAAAGTCTCCTCATCTCGATGCAGCTATCATTTGGCTCCAAAGATGTCCGCCCTCCTTGCAGCAGCTACCCACAGCGCCTGTGAACTCTGCATGCATTATCTCTCTCCCCTCCATAGGGTGCTGTGCTTTATGCGGGAAACCAGCCCCATTTATCAGCATCCTCTGTATCCCTCCACTGCCTGGCGAAGCACCTGCTGCTACTCTAACTACAGCCAGGCCACGGCCTTATCGCTTCTGCAGATCACAGGGCGCAGGGATGTAGATTGACTAAATCTTCGGCTAAAACAAACAAACACACTTAGTCGTCATTTTCTCCCCACTGCATTTCCTGTCAGATCTGCCAACATCTGAAGGTGAATGGAAGAAAACAAGTTTAAGGAATGGGTTACGGGTGGCTTTTCAAAACAGCGTTAACTGGGGCACGAGGCGTCTGGCACGCTCGCCTCCTCGGTGCCGGGCCTAATGATTTCTAATGCTGCTAAACATTACATCGCTGTGAAAGCCCTGCTTTTCACTGGGGACGCGCCCGCAAATCTCCCATCGCATGTTCCCTTTGTTGATTTTTGTGAGACAACAACACGGCAACGCTTATCTCCATTACAGACCAGCACCACGGGGAGCTTCCCCAAAGCCTCTCACCCAACGCCTTATTAGCAGCTATTCCCTTCTGTCTCCCTCATCCTCCAACTGGGAGCAGATAGAGGGAAAGAGAGAGCATTATCCTGGCGTCTCTTCTTCTGATTCATCACAAACCCTCGCTATGTCTATTCACATGCCACTGGGCCTGGACGGCCCCGCATCCCTCCTTGACTCTCCCTTCCCTTCTTTCACAGTCTTAGCCCTGAATCACACTAAGAAGAAGAAGAAAGCAGCATCTCCAGTTATTTATAAGCCCATACAAAAGGTTGGCTGTTAATTTCAAAGCCTGTAAGAAGATGAGGTTCTTTTGTGCTCGTTTGTATTGTGGAAAACAAAAAACGGGATAATGCCGTCAACACTGATAGCTTCATATTAGTGAGTCAGTGATACAGTATACTGCTGGGGTAAAGCAGCATATGACTGCTGAGTTTAGTGCCGAAGCTTAAAGGGACAGTGCACCCTCAAAGCCCTATTTATCCTTCTGGACTACCTGTAGTTATCAGAAAAAACACATGTGAAAGCCATAGCTGCAACAGTTGTCGGAGGTCATGGTCCAAGTCCTTAAAAGAACAACTAACCTTGGATGTTGGTATGGATGTTCCTGGGAACGTTAACAGTAGATTAAATAGGTAGACACATAACCAGTGTGCACAAATTCAAAAGTAAATATTTGGTGTGACCACCTTTATTCTTCAGCACAGTCTGAACTCTCTTGTTAAGTCGTGTTCAGGAATAGTTCTCCAGGCTTCTTGAAGGACATTCAAAGCTCTTCTTTGAATGTTTTTGCCTTTTGTTCAGTTCTGTGTCAACATGATCCCACACTGCTTCAATGATGTTGAGGTCTGGGCTCTCGGGAGGCCGATCCATGACTGATAGTGCTCCACTTTTTACTGCACTGGCAGTGTTTTTGGATCATTGTCATGATTAAAAGCGAAACTTTTGTTAATCAGATGTATTCTAGGTGGTACTAAATGGTGGATCAAACACACCATGCTGAGAGCTAATAGCTCTTTGGGAATCACCTTTCTGATATGAATGACACATAGATCAGTGTTAAATTGCCTTTTGCACAGTACTGGACATCCAACTGATTAGTTTCTGCGTCAAGTTCTCAAGATACTGGTTAGTGTGGCTGTTATCTGTTTACTTACGTAGGAAGAAGTATATGAAGCTGCTAACAACATGGTTTGCACATTTGTTCTGAACCAGGTCAGAATTTCTGTAAATAAACATTTATACTTTATATACTTTATGCTACAAGAGCTCCATTGCATTAAACAGAAGGCAGACATCTTTGCAGCGTCTCCAAAACTGGGCATCTCACACTGGTCAACGTAGATGGCGAAGGGGAAAAACACTGTAATCTGACTGAGCATTTTCTCTGTGCGATTAAACCAAGAACACAAACGTCGGGGGATTTTCGCCCACACGATTGTAATCAAGAGATTGTCATTGTGTTGCTTTAAAGCATTTTTAGGGCCCCACCATGACACTGATGTTGTTTGTGTAAAAGAAGAATACTTTGTTTGCCACGTGTAATTGTGCTTTAATATATTTTAATGTCATGTATGTTTTATTGGGTAAAATACACCCAGTGTTACTGAAAGTGCTACAGAGTCACAAGTTAGTGTTGTAGGGTTAAATTGTGGTCTACAAAGGGAGTTTGTGGCCTGACTGATCCAGCCCTTCCACGTTGTTGCTGTTGAATGGTCCCTTAACTAAAAAGGAAGGTAAACTGTGGGATTGTTGTCACATGTAAAAATATTCAATGAAATGCGTTTAATTTTGGTGGTCAATCCTGAATTAATCACACATAACTCACATCTGCAAGAGTGCGGACATCCCTCTGTACTGCACTACCACGTAGCATGGTTAGTTAGCCCGGGTCAAAGCAGGCTCGGTGTTGGAGGGTTTACCGTGGGTGACCCTCGGCACAAATGTGTGAATGTAAGGGCTGAAATTGGAATCAAACCTGAGGAAAAATGATGAACTCTAAAAGTCCTGATCTTGTGTTCTTCCACATTCCCTCACCGCCCGCCTCCTTTATTATTTTTTTTAACTTTTCAGTGCGTGCGTGCAGCATTGACGATAAGGATCTACTTTTTCGACCTCCCCCGCCCCCCTCCTTTTTGGGTTCTTCACCACAAATACCGCTGCCTGCAGCCCTCATCTGGTCCCCCCTGTTTGTTTAGCGTGTGTTTATTTGTTTCTCTGTAGTCCTGGGATTAATTATCATAACCATATGCCTGGTTAATACATCTCTCTCCAAGCCAATAGTGTGGCAGCCTGCTACTCCTCCATTTTAATTACAGCTAACATCGTTAGCCTGATTTTGTTTTGTACTTTCCTGCTCATTTCTAAATCCATAATTCAAAATACCAGCAGAAAATGTGGGGCGGGAATAATTAAGTCGTGAGAAGGAACTTGTGCAAAAAGTGTGGCACGCATGGAGGGAAAGAGATCGTTTTCACATCTGAGGTTAGCTACTGACAGAACAGTCCGATCCCAATGCCCCCCACCCCCGGGGTTTCGCTTGAGCTCCTCTACACCCAAATGAGTTATTTATCAGGTTTCACACCAGAGATAAATATACAACCTGCGTCAGGTGCAAATACGCTGATTCGGTGCACAGGATTTAAAAGTCACGCTGTGCTGCGAGGCCGTCTGCGGTGAAGGTGAGGCTCGGGAAGTGGCGCTAATGTATCTGGGAAGAAGTGGTGTCATGGGTTCAGTGTCAGCTCATATTTTACCGGTTTGGCTCAAGGCCAGACAAGTTTCGTCTGACGGTATGGCGGAGGGATCGGAGGAGGGATAATGACTGCTGAGTCAATCAGCGCGAGCCGAGCTGCTGTTAGGTCAAAGTCACAGCACGGGGAGAACATGAAAGGGGGGAAGCTGCTGCGCCGCTCAGGCTTGGCTCAGCCTTGCGCACTGACGTAATGACATTAGGTGTTGCATTGCTGTGATGACACCTAAAAAACAGGCTTGGTATCACAGTGAATTTTACATCACTGAGACGATCCCGCCGACGCGGGGCTTTGTTGTGGCCTGCTTTCGCTGTGTGGCGCTTAGGATTAAGCATTCCGCTCCGTTTCACAGGTAATGACATGCCTCCGTTATCACCAGGCCTTTATTTCAATAAGAAATCATCCATTATTTAGCTCCCAACCTCTCTGCCCTGTTCGCCTTCTCCCGCCTTCCTTTCCCTTTCCGCCTGCCTCCCCTTGGATCGGGGCACCCCACTGATTCCTCACTTCAAGGACGAACGTGGCGGAGAGGAGAGGAGTCGACCCAGTCACCAGACAACCTCTCAGAAGAGAGAGGGAGCGCACACACACAAGGCTCTCAGAAGAAATGCGAAAAATGTGTGACCCAAATATACATTGCTTTGTACTCTGGTTCAAAGTTTCCTGTCCTCTCTACCAAACATTCAAGGAGAAGGAAAAAACACAACAATGAATAAATCATACACCGACTGAAACCTACTGTAGTCGTGTTCCTGAAGAGAGAAGGGGAGGAAGAGGGAGAGAGAGGGAGTCAAGGCGGGAGAGCGACAAAGACGCAAAGAGAGTGGAGAGGAGAGCGAGAGACCGAGAGAGAGTTGAAAGTGAAACAGAAAGAGCAAACACTTCTTTGGTGTTTTTGATGGCACTCTCTTATGGAACATGGTATTTCTTGATTTACTCTTAAATCCATCATCAGTCGAGCTAATAATTCGACTTAAGTGCTGCTCTGAAGCAATAGATCACATAAACCAGGCGCCGTCCCCTGTGAACGCTCAAATTACACGAACCAAACCGTCGGAGAGCCTATTAACCAACTTCAGACTTTGATTCAAAGCGCCATTTTTTTATTGCTATAACGTCTCAAATTAACCGATTACTTTGATATCGTGGGGCCGCTCGAGACTCATTTTTGGTTAAGAAACGGCAAAAGAAAAAGCTGGCGAATAAAAGCCTGTGTGTGTAAAAATGCTGAATCCTTTTAGTATTGGAATGACACAAGGCTTTTTCTACAGATTAAGAAAGCAGTGTTAAGCCTTTTGCTGCACTCATTAGGGACTTCCAATTTAAAAGGAAAGGTTGGGGCTTTTAAATTTGGGGTAATACCCAACTGTTTTTAAAGGGGGACCTATTATGATTTTCTATTTTCTATAACGTCTGTGAAGGTTCTCAGTCATCCAGGTCATCGTAGTCAAAGGAGCTTGCAAAGAAAAGCGTCTGGACTTCTCTAAGTTGCTTGAAGACGTTTCACCTCTCATCCGAGAAGCTTCTTCAGTTCTAAGGTCAAATGGTGGAGAGTCCCAGATATAACCTAGTGGGAGTATCCCCCCACAGAGGGACAAAAGGACCCCCTGATGATCCTCTAATCGCCTGAGCCAAGGTGTGAAACTGGGTGTGGGTCCCAATCAGCCAGAGTTTCGGGTGAGTTCATTGTGAAACCTGGCCCCACCTTATCATGCGAATTCCTGAGGTCAGATGGCCCAGGATGTGAGTGGGCGTTAAGGCGTCTGGGAAGGGGATCTTCAAAACTGGATTATAGATGTATCTATAATCCAGTTTTGAGATCCCTTCCCAGACTCCCAAGCTCCTTTGACTATTTTCTATAACACATACACTGTTATAAGTGTGGATCAGGTCATTATATGTACAACTAAATCCCAAAAGCTCAAGCTTCAAAGTGCACTAAACACTCGGTTTCAGGTATTTTTTCTACTCTTGGCTCTGCATGAGGTGATTGAGAGGGGAAAAGCTGGCTTAGAAGTTGTGTTTTAATATTCTTTTGTTTTTGAATTAATCCTGTTTACATTACCATCATCCATTGTAATGTGCTGTACGGTTAAACTGACTTAAGAGACATCAAAGAACTAAAACAGCTTATTTCAGACTGAAGGGTGAATTGAGGGCTGATTTGTTATATTCTGCATTTAGCCACTTATTAATTACACATTAGATTAAGTTTAGTTTAGTTAAGGTGCAAGTAAAGTGCGACAACACTAGCGAGTAAGATAAGCAGTCTGGCTATTCCCCTCTGACCTCTGACATCAAGAAGGCATTTTTACCCAAAAAACAAGCGCTCACTGGATCTTTTCTCCAAGGTTTACAAAGTTAGTGACCTTTCTTCCCCATTCTGATGCTGACTTTGAACTTTAACAGGTTGTCTTGACCATGTCTATATGCCTAAATGCATTGAGTTACTGTCATGTGATTGGCTGATTAGAAACTTGCATTCAGCAGTTGAGCTACCATAGATATGCAGGAAACACCACAACCCTGATCTCGTGGTACGATAATCCCGTGGGGAGCATTTTGTTGGCATGGCTTGGGTCCTTTTCAGTTATCAGCCTCAACATTTCTGATTTGAAATGCTGGATGAACTGATCTCTCTGAGGCTGACGATACAAAAGTGCATTTGACTCGGAGCTTCACTGAATGGTTTGATGAGGATAAAAACGATGTGACCAAAAACAGGAGTTTTGTCCATGAAGTTTGGGATTCATACCAAATATATGTGACAGTTTCCTTTTTTACATACTTTTCATTATATGAATTTTCAGGTGCAAAAAAATATTTGTAAAATCGACTGTAATGTGTCAACAAAATGAACAAGAATTTGAACCTTGACCTTATCAAGTGTTGTCATTTCTGTACTCGAAAGAACTTGTAATGCCACCAAATTTACCCAAATTGACATACTATTTAACATTTTAACTTATTGCAGTGGCTCCTCCTAAGTGAAATAAGGCTTCACCATCAAAATAAGCCACACCAAGGTTATAACCTCAATTTTTCATGGTAGGAAGCCCTCTGCTACTAAACTATAAACTTATATCCAGGCATCTTGGCAGTCTTTGCTCTTGTGTTGTCTGTGAACACACTTTGATGTACACCTGCTGTGTAGTATATGATAACATTAACCAGGTGTGGTAGTGCCTGATGTTTCCTTGCTGCATGACATACATCAAATTCTTCGTGATGGCTCTGAAACCCAGCGAGACACACTAGAGAAGCCGTCAGAAGACAGGCCAGATCCCACTAAGCAGATCATATATCCCCTTCTTAAATCTCAAACGCCAAGCAGCGACTCCAAATGAAGGCTATCATCAGAGCCCATGGCGGGCTGCGACACAAAAAGTCATCGTTCCATCTATCAGAAGAGAAAGCTGCTAATGATGATGTTTTTCTTCAAGTGCACAAACATCAAGTCCGGTGAGATTTATGTGTGTGTGCTTGACAGAAATGTCTTCTTGCATTACACTTTTGCAGCAGGAAGATGTAATAATTTCCCTTGAAAACTGGGGCTAGACGCACGCTTCCTAATGATGGAATCTTTTGATGTTTAAATTAGGATATCACACGCGAGGAGCTATCCTCCCAGGGCCGCACCTTCTTATGACAAGATTAGCAGCAAAGCAAAGCCATTACTGTGGTTTATTTCTGCCCCAGCCAACTCCCAGACACAGGCACAGAGGTAGGCAGCCATCCAGAGAGAGATGGATCCTGGAGAAGCGCGCGC
>NW_024582399.1:1486512-1489294 GCF_018398535.1 Haplochromis burtoni
CAAAAAAAGGGAAACAAGAAACAGCAAGGCAGAACCCAGAAAAGAATAAAAAGAGGGAAAAACTAATGGGGCGCACACTCTTTATAGATCCTTTTATTTATAGATCATCTGTGAGGCACACAAACCTCCACTTCATATCTCTGTCAGCCCATCACGATGTCAGCCGTGTCAGCCGTGTCAGCTTTTACACATTTCCCTGTCTTTGCTGTCAACACGCTGTACGATAAAAATTAATAAAGCTGTAGTGCTGACAAGTGCTGATGGACTGCTAGCAACATCTACTTACTTGGATGATTGTCCCATGAGAACTCGGATAGCCAGTGTTGGACAGGAAGGCTGAAAGATGAATGCAAGTGATCAATTTTTATTCCTAAGAAAGGTATAAAAACACTCACTGAGGACTGCAGAATGACTAAAAAAATTGTCCAACTATTTGCAGTGAACGTGTAGCCATGTCCGATGGGGACCGGCCGCAGTCAGTTGCAGACTTGAAAGTGATCTTGATACATCTCTCTTCATTTATAAATTTAGTAACAATTGAACTGGGACGCGATTGCTTCCCACCAGGCGACCTGTGGAATCACCTTACAATTGAAGGTGCTTATCGCAACTACTTGCAATTGGTCTCTGACAAACAAAAAAACTTCAGTGGACAAACCACCCAACCTAGTGACACGGAAGTTACTGAAGTCTTTTATTGTGGTGTGACTGAATCATTAGCTATCAAACTATCCAGCATAGATAAACAAGTTGATAGCAACCTAAGGTTCATTCATGGTCAAAATGATTTGGATCCTTTTGTATGAATGAATCTAATCAGGGAAGACTGAACATACCACATCATACAATATCTGAGCTTTTCCTCTGGTTTGCATTGCTTCTCTTGTGCTGCGTCCGGTTTGATTCATCTGGACTGCTTTGGTGTGAGTTATCCAGTTTTGGAGAGATCACCCTTCTTTTCTACAGTTTAACCAAATGGCACATGACTTGTGTTGCACAAAACACTACATGTATGTATTTATTAACCTCAAAAGCTATGTCTTTTTCCAGAAGTCAACATTACTGCTCAGCCAAAGCGAACTCCACTGATGTTTATGTCCCGTAATGCTGTCACAAGCATGACCGTCTCATCGTGCGCACTTCTTTAGGGTGATATGGAAAATATTTCCTACACAAAACTCCTCAAAACAAGCTTCGTCAGTATGTAAAAAATCCAGGTCATTTCTGGAAAGAAATGTTGCTCCCGAGTTTTTCAAAAGTGTTTCTTGGTACCCAGAACACCACAGGGTAAGTGATGTTTGTTTTCATTATAATTAAGGAGGCAGACAATTATACTCAAACAAACTCGATGAATAAATTGCACTGGAAGCCAGAAAAAACAACATGTATGATAATGGCTTGAAATGCCCCTTAAAAAGATTGTTTCTTTATATAGCACTTTAATACAAGGCACACTGACCGTTTCACAGAGCTTTAGTCTACACATACACACCTTTTAAAAAGGTGACAGCAACATTTAGAGTTACAACTAGAAAATGGAAGATGTTACCTTTCAAATGAAGTCTCTATTTGACAACTAGTGAAAAAATGGAAAAAAAGAGGTGGAGGTTAACACAACCCAAATCCCACTCCTAACACATGATTCGTTGATGGTGATATGGTGGATGTTGCAAGGTTAAGCTCATTTTATAGACTACAAACACATCAGTGGAAGCATTGATGGAAAATGTATTGCCCAGGGACAGGTTTATCGAGTCACAGAGCCGGTGTACATCCTGAAATTCAGTTGTACCTAACAAGAGGCCTTCTGTCCAAACACTAAAGCAGTCAAACACCCTGGGCTTCCGTTATCGAGTAGCATCGGGAGCATTCAGGGTGATATATGCAATGATTATCTCCTAGTTCTAAAAATCATTTAATAGATCGATTAGTACAGACCTTCCCAAAGTGTGGGGCCCGCAACGGAGCAAATATGAGTGTGTGTGGTTGGAGGATGTGTTTGTGGGGGGGGGGGTATTTTTCTTGTAAAACAAAGGGGGGCCCAGCAAAAAAAAGTTTGGGAACCACTGGATTAGTCCAAGGATCTTGGAAAGAAACCTCTTTAAATTTCTTCAGCTCTCATCAAAGACGCTTCTTCAGTTCTGAAAACAAAAGATGAAGCGTCCCAGGTATTTAATCCCCAGTGGGGGTTGTCCCCTTTGGAGGGTCTTGACCCACTATTAATCACGTGCATCATCTCATGAACCAAGGTGTGACAAAAGCGTGAGTGATTATTACCAGAGGCTTTGGGTGAAACCTCTGTGAGGCCTTGACTTACCTTATTATATGACCTATAGAGGTCACCTGACACAGGTTGTGGGTGGAGGTTGAGGCACCTGGTAAAGGACCTCCAGAGTGCATTGTGGGTGGCTCACAGTTGATGTCGTAAGCCCCACCAGTGGGTTTAAATACCAGAGGGAGTTTTCACCTATTAATTTTAGATCTAAAGAAGCTTCTCACATAAGAGCTGAAACGTCTTAAAAATACTAAAAGACCTCTAGTTCTTTCCAAGCTTCCAACCTAAGGACGACCATGACCCAGATGACTCAGAACCTCAACACACAATGTGTGGATTAGATGATAGAATTACTGCCTCTCAATACAAGCGTCTTGTTTTTTGTCTAAGCATACAACTCTTTCCACGTACCTGGTGCTCTCCATGAGGTGGAAAATTAAGCTGATGTTTAAACTGCGAACCCTAGAGACTTTCTACTTTGCTAACTGTAAAAAAAAAAAAAATATA
>NW_024582399.1:1491276-1537713 GCF_018398535.1 Haplochromis burtoni
ATATAAAAAACTAAGCCTTAGACATGAATTCTCTTGATTACTGACCACAGCTCATTACCCAGTTTCCACTTGCCTTAAACCAGAGTCTATGTTTTACCATATCAGTAGCAGATATAACAGGACTCACACACACAGGCACAAAAACCACACACGGACACAGCAAGGTTGGTGTTCTTTGAAATTTTATCACGCTGAACAGGGGACATTACCTGTGCTTTCATGGCAGAGAGTGGCTGCTGGGTAGGTAAAGCACTGAGAGCTCTCCACCACTCCACTCCTTTCTCTCTGCTCGCTCGCCACAGTTGGGGAAGAGAGAACAGGCAGCCGTTAGGACAATAAAGAGAGGGACGGCAATGGCGGCTCCCCTCTGAGGCCCTTTTCATGCTCTCAGGTTGAGTCACAAGGGCCCACTTCATTGCCGTTATCCAGGGATGGGAAATACATAGCTTCTCTTTAAAACTCTGACCCGGCCTTTTAGTCCGGTGCGCCGGGGGCTGATTATCCGCACTCACCCTTTTAAAAAAGTCATATGAACACACATGCACGCACACAGAAATGCTCCACTCACATTTAGAGAATGAAAGTGGCACGCGCACACACACGCATACAGTAGATACATCCGCCAAGTGGCTCGTATTTGCAGAGGTTACAGCCCAGACTCGGGGACAGATCTATATTTAAGAGGGGAATACGGTAAGCGTTTAACCTTGGATTTGAGGTGACTTTGAGTGAGGCACAGAGGTGTGGGAGTTGCTTTGTCGGCGAGCTCTTTCTGCAGTATTTTCTCATGTTCTCAGTGAGTCAGGCAGCCAGGCAGGCAGCGAGTCTGTGAGCTGAGAACTAACGGCTTGTTTTGCCGGGTCTTCTTTTTGAAGATGACCTTGGGCTCAAGGTAAAACACACTGAATGTTTTAACAGGCGCTCAAAGTTTCATGCTCTTCCGTGGGGTGTGAAGCCCGGGCTCATATCTCATCCCATCCAGAGACTACCGAGTGCTAGAGCTAGTCTTCTCAAGGTCTGAACTTCCCTGTGACAGGTGAAACAGACTTTTGGAATTTCCAATTCAAGCAGAGATGAGCAAACAAGCGACTCATCAAAGTCGGATTTCAGCGCACATGCGTGTGTGCGTTTCCCGTTCGCCCCCAGCTATGTTTACTCATTAGCTCGCCACGTCCAGTACCTCACTAGATGAAAGATGAAGCCGGGGACTGATAATGAAAGACAATGCAGTCAACAGCAACAAACAGCACACACAAAAACCCTACTGGGAGCTCGCATCTCACGGCCACAGGAATGGGTGTTATTAGAACACAATTAATCAGGCTTTCAAGTGGGATTTGGTGGGTGGGCTGCGGGGAAACGAGGAAAGGTTTAGGTGAGTTATCCATCCAAGTTGGGAATGATTGCAATGAGAGCAAAAACACTGATTATGAGGGGGGGGGGGGAATGGGATTTTGTTTTGATTAGATTTTAACAACTTTAATGACTGGTAATGTAAGCAGAAAGAGCTGAATACCAAGAAAGTTTCATTTTCTCCACCACAGAGATGAAAAAATCTCTTGGATTTACTTTGTACAAATGACATGACTCTGTCGTTGTTTATAATGCAGAGTTTAAAATATTCAGTATTACAGAGCAGGCAGTGTTGCTCCTCTTTAATTTTTGTTTACCCATTATTAGGCTCTGACTCTGTCAAATTAGAGTAATGCACGACAGCAACACTGGTCCTCACTGTGTGTGTGTGTGTGTGTGTGTGTGTGTGTGTGTGTGTAGTGCCTCTTCACCTCACTGTACAATACCTTGTGCAATACTTTTTGTAAATAGTCAACAGTGCAATAGACCTCAATACTTGAAATGTGCAATTCACTTGTATTTTAATTTTTATTCCTATTTATTCTATTTATCCCCTTCGTATATTTTATTTATATTTGTCTCTGTATTTATATATGTGTGTGTGTGTGTGTGTGTATATATATAATATTCTGTAACTCTGTAACTTCTGTCGTTCCTGTGCTTTTTTGGAAATCGAATTTCCCAGAGGAACCCACCCGAGGGATTAATAAAGTTCTATCTTATCTCTTATCTTATAATACTTATTTATATATATTATAAAAATATGTTGATGTTGTAATATATATATACTATTATACAGTAGCTGGCTTAGCAAAGCATTAATATATATGAAAGCAGTTTTAAGTAGTCTTCAGGAATAGTTCTCCAGGCTTCTTGAAGGACATTCAAAGCTCTTCTTTGGATGTTTCTGCCTTTTGTTCTGTTCTCTGTCAACATGATCCCACACTGCTTCAATAATGTTGAGGTCCGGGCTCTGGGGAGGCCGATCCATGACTGATAGTGCACCACTGTGTGTTTTTCTATCCAGGTATGCTTTTGCTGCACTGGCAGTGTGTTTGGGATCATTGTCATGCTGAAAAATTAAAGCTGTCTGTTATCAGATGGTATTGTGTGTTGGATCAAAATGTGATGGTACTTTTCTGTGTTCAAAATCCATCAATTTTGACAAGATCTTCAACACCACTGGTTAAAGTCCAGCTAAAACCATGACAGAGCCTCCACCCTGTGTTACAGATGGCTGTGAACACTCATTCTTTTACTCCTCCTCTCCTGAACTCCTTCAAACATACTGATTTGAACTAAAACATCTGAGGTAAAACTAACGCTAAACATGCACAGTTTCTGCAACAGAAACTTTTGAAACTGGTTACTGAAACTGAATTGTTGGTGAACATTTGTGTTGCCAGCACACATTTTAAAAAAGTATTTATTTTTATGTTTTCTAAAATTGCTGAAGTTGCACATTAACATGCAACAAACTGACTTCATCCCTTTTTTTATTGTCAGAAACTGTTCAATAAACGACTTTGTTTCCAGACACAGCTGGGAGATATAGAGATAAACCAAATATTGGAATACTGATTGCATCATTGCTTGGCAGTTTTTGTGCACAGCTTGGATTTTTTATTTTTTATTTTTGTGCTTTCCTCAGCTTTTCTTGTGCTACGTCACATTTGCTCTCAGCTTAAACATTTCTCATGACTAGTCAGCTGTTTAAACCATTTGTAACTACCCGTTTATTATTTCAGCTATTCACCCGCTAATTTGAACTACCGCAACACCAGCACATGCAGCTTTAGATCCAGTTTAACGTGTTCAGACTGACGCATCTGAGCAGGTGCCATTGTTTATGGAGGGCTGTGCAATATTCTGTGTTTTGGTATTGATCTGATACAAAGTAAATACAAGACCAGTATTGTCAACACTGATACTTTTAACCTACAAAACCAGCTTACATAGCGGAGACCAATGTTTATGAGATTGATCATCATTAATCTGAAAATTCTGCACACATCTCTATGATTACTACACAATAATAAGCTAACAAAAAAACTCACCTTTCATCTTTACATGTATTTTGAAACTTGTTTTTTTCTTCTTTCTTTGTGGAGGCTTAGAATGTGCCCGTCTCTAAATCACTTTGGGTCAACTTTTGCTGTTTAAATGTGTTATAGATGATATTTTCCATACCGTTTTTGAGGAATAATTTTTCATTTCCCCCAAAATTGTTATTGTAATATATTCTTGGGATACATACTGATCAAAGTATCGATTCTATCGCGCTAATATCGATCCGATACCAATACCAGCGTTGGTATCAATGCTATGGATATTTGGATCGATCCCCCCACCTCTGCTTTGTGTCGAATAGGCTGTGGGTCGTAAAAGGCTAATAGTTTGTTCCTCAAAAGGCATCATCATAATTTAACTGTAACCACAGACTGTACATTTCCTTTATTTTTTTTCACTGCGCTGCACGAGCTGGCTCTGTTTGGTATTGAGACCCTCATTTTCATACGGCCTCTAATTTGAAGAATTACAGTATATGAAGATTCTTGGGCAAAACAAGTTAGCATCTGCTGTGTTGAGAAATACTGTAAGTCCTCTGTTTACAAGCATATTGTGTTTGCCTCCGTCTGAGGGCCTGCGGGGTGACACAACACAACACAATTCGTCCTGTGTAGCGCTGCATGCTGGCCCGCTTCTGCTTCTGTTATTAAGAAGTCCACAGCTATGCCAAGCGTGTGTACACAATCCTCTGTTGTTTGGGTGAGCAGCACTAGGTAGTGTTAGCATCGCGCGCGGCAGCCGAGCCGAGGATAAAGCGTGCGTTTCAAGTCGAGGAATGCCAGTCTGCCAGATTCCCTCTTTTTCCCTGCAGCATCTCCGGCATCTAATCCATGACCACAGACATCCCCCTCATTACCGCCAAATTACATGCAAATTTCCCCAAATAAATGAGTTTTAAGTACTTGACAACCTGTCAGCCTTGGAATATTGAAACGTTCTGACGGCTAGATAAACAATCAACAATAATCACTCTATGCAAATTTGATATTTCCTGCACAATTACCAGAGGAAAAAAAACATCCACTATAAATAACTGGACACACAAAAGCATCTGGCATTTGTTCAGGTTTTGAACAGATACGGATGCAAATGAAAGATTCTTTAGGATGTAATTGATTCAAACGTTGCTGCACCTCCTCTGCCTCCTTTTATTGTTCTTTTTTCCTCCTCCTTGGCACTTGTTTTCTTTCCCCCCTCCCTTTTCTCTTTATCTCACCGCTTTCAATATACACAGATAATGGCTGATGTAAATGAGAGAATGAGAGAAAGGGAAGGAGAAAGGAGGATGTGAATCACCTTTCGTCTACCTCTTGTTCCAGCTTTTTCATGAGGAGATGTGTGCAAAATAACGTGCTCTTATGAAGTGGATTGGAGATGACTGTGGAATTGAATGCGAGGCTGAGAAACGGCGAGCTCTGTACGTTGCTTGTGAAGGAGATTACTAAGCGCCGCGAACCCCTCCCTCCCACTCGCTCCTCCACAACGCCCAGAGATTAAGACTGACAAGAACATATCAAGTCATTTCAGGACAAGCAGATCTCTCACTCTCATCTCGCTTCCCTGGGCCTTTCTTTTGAAAACACTCTCCCCACACAGTCCGGCACTTTTCTCTCTCTCTGCTCTTTATGTCTTTTTTCATCTCCCCTTTCCATCTCTCTCCCTATATCTCGGCCTCTCTTCTAGATTTGTCTGTCTTCTGTCCACACTGAGAGGCCTTGGAGGGTTGTCTCGAAGGCGTAATGTGTGGAGAGTCTGACCTCGACGACCACCGGCCTCAAGGATCAGGACATCTATTAGCGGGGGCTAACAGCTTTATCCCTGCACCTCCCGCTGGGCCTCTCGATCTCGGACCCCAGCCTGTTCCCTAACGGCCTCGGCTTGCTCTGAGCTTCAGGTGTGTGTTTTTAATTGCTGCCAATCACCAAGGCGGACAAACGGTCAGCTGAGCAGACAGAGAGTAATGGGGTTACACTGTAGTTGGAGGTTAAAGTGATTCTTGTCATTTCAGTGTAACAATCTGATCACACAGGGATATTTTAAGTAAAAGGGGCATATGCACATAGAGTGGACTTTAATACCCAGACATGTGGTGTTTAGGCTTGTGCTATGCCCATTATTTGTGCATCTGAACAAGCCATATGTAGGTACATGTAAAGTACTGTCAACAAGAATGTATGAGCATCAATCATATAATGCCCCCTTCCACCAGCACCTACTCAACTCGACTCAGTTTTTAGGTTTTTCCATTAGGTGGTAATACCACCTAGTTGAGACAGTTCTTCTACTCCCCTCAACTTCCACAAAGCATAACAATACCTGGGTTGGCCAATATATATATATATATATATATATATATAACGCTATATTGCTAAAAAGCTGTTTTTCACATAAAATTATTTTAAATATACACAGCACTGCAGTCAATATTATATATAGATTTAGTCATGCAGGTTGAAGGAGCCAGGGATCGAACTACCAATCTTCATGAGGGAAAGCGTTAAAGAGACCCGTTAAACTAACTTCTAGCTTCATATCTTGATCCTTGGGCCACAGTAGCTTACCATGATTCAAAGTCCAAAATAATCCTTATTTGTCTTCAGCTAGTCTTCCTTTAACCTTTTAAGTACCATAGAACAAGTCAGCCAGACCTTGTCTTTACATTTTTACACGCTGGTTTCCTTTTTGGGGGGATGGGGGGGGCATTTCAACTTGCTATACATCAATACAACCTTTATGTAATAATATGTACGTAATAAGTCCACAAAGCACAAAGCCAAACATCGCTTTTCAGTAGGGTTTTGATAGGCGTTGATGGAAAAAAAAAAAGCTACAATTCCTGTGAAAATGGCGTCACTTCCTGTCATTGCAGTTAGTGGCACCTATCAAAACTACGTGATATGTATAGTCCAACGTAGGAAGCGCTGTGAGCAGCTGATCAGATCGATAAAGCACCCGTGTCTAAATTATATTGTTATTGTAGTGTGGGATTTTTTCTGTGATTTCTGCAAACCCATTAGTGGAAGGAAGGAGCTCTGAATTCATGATAAGTAAGTGTAGCTGCTCTAACTTACTTGGTTACAATTCTATTAGCATTTTAAAAAGATCCAACTTACTTTTTGGAAGCACAAAAAACCCCATAATAGGTTCCCTTTAGCCTGGACCATAGCAGGATGCTTGTAGTCCATGAACCTGCATGCTGTCACTGGTGCACAACAGTGTTGCCTGAATGTGTTATATATTTGTGCCGGTGAATAACGTAACTGTGTTCTGGAGAGTCACTTCCTTTTCTCAGTGAGATACTACACATTGCTTTAGATGCAGACCAGGAGCTCTCAGGGCTTTTGGTGCCTTAAGGCACAGGTGCTTTATCCCATGACTGCACTGAGGTTGCCCTGGTTACCTAAAAGCACACAGATACTTCCTTTTTTTTCTCTATTTTCTTGTTGTCAGACAGAAGATGATCTCCTCGCTGAGATGCCGCTGACAGATCAGGCACATTCAGATAAGGGTGATATGAGAGGGAAAGCGCGGGGATGATGGGGATCTCTGAAGCTGCTGCGGTGGACGTCCGGGATTGTTGGAGGAAGAAGGAGAAGGAGAGACGGGAGCAGAGAGGCGGATGGTCATGACGGCGGCGCTGACGAGCGGCGCCGTTATCAATCATGGGCTGCTCTATTAATTTCATCAAGGCCCCGGTGCCTGGTGACATTAAATGACACGCTGGTTGGTCCGATGGTGTCCCTGAGGTGGCAACACGACCGGCCGCCGCTTTTGAAATGCAAATCAGGCTTTAACCTTAAACAGAGCCGCCTGGCCGAAATTATCTTTCTGCCTCCGAGTCAGGTGCTCCTCTCCCTCCTTTCCATTTCTTCCCCCTCTTCCCTTCAACTGCTTTTGCTTCCCACTTTTCCTCCTTTCCTCCCCCCTCACAAAAAAAATCTCTCCCTCCCGCTTGTTCTTCCACCAGCTTGACCCCTGGGGTACAGGAGATGGAAAGAGCATCTTTAGAAGAAGCGACAGATAAAGGCAAAGGTGCAGGAGGGCGGGGAAGGAAGAGGGGGAGGAGGAGGAGAGCGGCAGTGCTGACACCAGCATTCTGTCCTGATGAAGGGGCAGAGGGGCGCCGCCGCCAAGCCCGGGGATGAAGACGTCTCAAGGACGAGCAGTAGGGGTAGTCTCCTTCTGTCCGACTACCCCACACCAAGGAAGGCAACGGCTGCGCTTCCTCAGATCTGAGCCAAACGTCACAAAAATCAACCACCCCTTCCAAAGTAAAAGCCACCTCAAATTGGTATGCAGCCCAATCCATGTGCTGCGCCTCGTTTTGGCCCCAGGATTTTTAAAAAATCCCCCTTTAGAGGAACTGTGCCATTAGAGCTGTCAATATTGTGAAGCATTAGCGTGGGCCCAGACATAGAAGGATTGGTTACCAATATGCAAGAAGCTGCCATTGTTCCTGGAAAGGCTTTTTCCTCCTCTTTATTCTTTATCTGAGCAGACTGAACCCATTAATTTTAATTGAGACATCAGACGAGAGTGAAACAGAGCGCTGCCTGGACAGGCGGCAGATACATGACAGAAAGGCAAAAAATATTCAGACTAAAAAAAATAAAAAAGAGAGAGAGAGAGAGAGAGAGAGAGAGAAGACAAGGGGAGGGGGGTGGGGGAAAAGAGGTCCCCGTGGCAGCACAAACAAACATATCATAAACACATGAGAGCTATCGCTCCCTTTATCTTTCTGCTTCTCCATCTCCCTCTCATTTTCATTCCTCTGTCTCCTTCCTCCCCTCTTGTGCTGTCTGTCTTTAAAGAACAAAGCAACACTAAGCAAACTCTTTCAGCACACAAATTCTCCTCGCATCGCCTAAATCTCAATATGCTAGCTGTAAACAGCATTTTGTACACTCGATGCAAATCGAGATCTATATATGACTCAGCAAGTGCTACAGTAGCTGTGGGACTTGGCATGTTTGCTGTAACTGCAGATGCTTGCATTATGCAGCCAAATTCCTTTTGACATTTCCGTGTTTTTAAAAGATCACATCTCACATAAAAGGTGGAGATCACCTATTGGTTTATGAGCTTCAGACTGAGAATGTTTAACATCAACTTCTTTGGTTTTTGGAGACTTAAGTGACCAGATTGAATAATAATGCATTTTTAAGCACACAGATATAAAGTGCATAACAGTTTGGATAAAGCATGCATGAAAGATACTGCAAATTTTGGTATCGATCTAATACCAGGTAAATACTGGGCCAGTACTGATACTTGTGCGTGGTTAGCAGTTTTCAAATTCTGAAAACATTTCAATGACTGTGATTTTTTACATGATCAGCTTTTTACGTATATTGAAACTTGGTTGTTTGGAGATCTGGAATATAAATGTGCCTTTCTTTAAAGCACTTATATAAATAAAAAATAAATAATAAATGTGACAGTCAACACAAAATAGTTTAGAAATTTTTCATTGTGCATGTTTGAGTTATATTTTTTAATTAAAAGAAAAGTTAATTGAAGGCAGTCCAGTGGGCTACACACTGAACTATTACGGTAGTATCGATCCAACACCGATATCAGTATCAATTGCAAAGCAGTGAAGGGAAGTGGTCACACTGATATAAAGAGGTGGTTATTTGTGCCAAGTAATGCAAAGATAAAATGTTTGTCAGATATTTTGGTGGTTGGTGTGTTGATTCACAGCAGTTTGGCCCTGGCTTTGATTGGATCTGGGGCCTCTGTGTGCAGAGTCTGCATGTTCTCCATGTGGCTGTGTGGCAGGCTTCCTCCCATAGACCAAAGATGAGCATATTAGATAAATTGAGTCTAAAATGGATGTAAGTATGAATGTGACGAATTATGGTTGTCTGTTTCTGTGTGCTATCCTTATAGGGTTAGGGCTAACAAACAGCTGGGAGAGGCTCCAGCCCAAGATCCTAATTTCAAACTAACTGATTTGTGAAGAGGTTTAAATATTCTGACCAGTTTTCTTTTCTTTTAAATGTGTGTGAAGGAGCAGCAGCAAAAAAGTTGCATGATTTAAAGTAAATATCTATGCGAGATATCCGAGCGCTTCCCTCCATGTGCATGTAGAGTGTGTGTGCGTGGAATCAGCAGCTATACATGTTAATGCCTCTGTGTGTGTGTGTTCAGGAGCCAGGGGAGGGAGGCGAAGGAACTGCAGAAACGAGAAGCTAAGCCCGTGATGTTAAGTACGGGGAGACACCTGGCACAGAAACTTAAGTGCTTCCACCAAGTATCATCAACCCAAGATTAAAAGCATCGAGAGGGAATAGTGGGAGGAGAGGGATGGAGAGTGAGGAGGAGAGAGGGGGAGGGAGTGATCATGCATATGACAAGACTGTGGGAGAAGGGGGGGATCATGAGAGGAAGGGGGTGTTTTTAAAGGCAACAGCACAACAGGAAATGCAGTCACACAGTGTGGAGTGTGCATGCGTGTTTGTACAGGGGGAGTTACTGCTTGCAAAAACATGCAGGGATACAATGCGTAGGATATGTCAAGGTATGAGTCAGGAGTCTTGGTCCTTGATTGGTAATAACAGGATGTTCTTCCTATACAGACGCCGTGATTGGTTTGAATCGTTTTCCAACTACAGTGGGCATGTTTCACCTCACAACATTAGAAAATAATTGGAGTTACCAGGTTTTACTCTCCAAGCCACCCCCCCAAAACCACATAGGCTGATTACCAGACAATCTTTCCTCAGATGTCTCTGTCTCAAGACTAGTATGTCGAGGGGCTGCTGATTACCGCACAAAAATACCAGGCTAACATCCTCTATCAATGGCAAACAACAGGATGTGTGCACTGTGGCCTATGCTGGGCCTGTATGTGTATGTGTGTGTGCTCTATCTGCTCCGAGTCGTCTTCAGAAATTTGTGTTTTGATTGCAGAAAGTAACTGCGTGTACGCCTCTTTAAAAAGACGTCTGCACTCTCTCTCTCTCCCCTCCCCATTCGCGCCACTCCTGCGAATGGTTATTATTATCGTCATCAGCGGAGAACGGTGAAATCAGGGCCCTGACAAGCAATCTCTTCTCTAACTCGATCGCTCCCGGCACTGCAAGAAATATCCATCACCGCAGGTTATTTAATCCCAGGATAGGGTGTCAGCGTCATGTTTTTCAGCAGATTTGATGAAAGCAAGTCGATATACATGCCTTTAAAGTGATGAAATGCCACTTTCCCCGCCAATTATTTACCCTTTATACTTCTTAGAAAGATAACTATGTGGCAATCTGCCTTTTTATTGGACCCAGAACCTCTAAAAGTGCTTCAGAAATCCTCACAAAATTATATCCGCCGCAATGACTGAAGCTATTTTCATAATTTCTCACTCGATTAAAGAAGATCGGGTCTCGAAACGGCTTGCTAGGACCATCACTTTTTGCAGCGCGCCTCCCTCTCTCTTCCTCTCCATCCAGTCAGCGCACTTGTGTGCATCCTACAGTCGTATTGACAAGAGGAGGCTTACAACTGGCATACACAAGACCCACTACAGGCTTAATAGCGTTTCAAGTGTTTTCTCCTGGACTTGTGTTGAATCTTACATCTGAATAACAGGCCGCCGTCAACATGAAGGAGCTGAAGAAGAAGCGGCGTGGCGAGATGGCTGCCGCAATGAATCGGCGGCCTGACCATCCAGATAACGGCACGGAAAATCTCGCCAAATTAGTGTGTTTCTCCTTGTACAAAAGCTTGCCTGGCTCAGGTTTTCAGCGAGTCAGCGATGATGATGATAATGATTATTGGGCCGCTGCTGCTGATGAGGAGGAGAAACTGATACCAATTCTTCTATTCAAGGAGGAAATGAAATGGCAATTTAAATGACCCACGGGTCCACAATAACTCCATTCACAGGCCAGTGAGTCATGATTGCAGATTTTTCTGTCTGCCAGTGAGTCAGGTACTCCTTCGTCTTCAGGACAGAGGAGAAGAGCTACAGCTGAGCTTTGCTCTCTCTCTGTGGCTTAGCACCGATAATCCATCCCACAATTCTCCTCTCGTTCTGAACCCAGAAAGAGGATGAAAGATTTAGACTTTCACCCTTGGTCTCTGAAGCCTTGCTCTGTCTGTCTTTTTTTCCACTCCTCTCTTGCACAGAACCCTCCTCACTCTCCTCTCCATCTCTGTTTGTCTCTCGTTATCCTTCACCCCATGACGCAGAACAGGAAAAGATCTTGTGATGATTATTTCACAAGCATGCTGATATCATCTTTGTGGGTTTTCTTGGCTTCTCTCATCTAGGAAGAGTTTTACAAATGACTGAACAGAGAGCTGACTCAATACTGTAGAACATTACCTTGAAACCTATTGAAGTCTTAACAGTAAACTTTGAACATGAATTCAGGAATAATGGAACGAAACAGTGAAGCATCATCTGCATAGACTATAGATTTATACACAGGCTAGCACTACCACTACTTTAAGGGACAAGTTTTCTAAGTAGGATTCTCTCAGTCTTGTTGATTGAATCATGTCCTACTTTTTCTTTCTTCAAATATTTAAGTAAGATGTGCTGGTATAGGCTGTGGCATAGACTCGGACAGGGTCAGACTGTCAAGACATTGCATTAGAATAATGCATCACAGCTCCATCACAATAGAGTCTAACAAAGAGCAGCAATTTCTTTGAGGCTAAGGAAGATGAATAGCTACCTGATTAAGATTCATTTTTTTTTGCTTTTAAAGATCAATTGCAGCAACCAACCAGAGTGTGCAATAACCTCAACATCCAGGGCAACCACTAAGGGCAACTTGTCTCCAAACACAGTCTGTGATTGTTTGTCTGAGAGTTTCTGTTTGAAATCTATGAAATTCTGGCTGGAGTCTGAATTTCAGTAGTTAATGTGAATTTGTGTATGTAGATTTGATTAGATTTCACTTATTTGTGATTATGTGTAAATTTAGCATTAATCACTGTGTTATCACAGACAGATTGTCTGTAACTGGCGGCTTAAACACATTAAATCACAAACTGATAGACTGACAGCAGAATGACTCTGTGTTATTGCAGTTTTATCACTGTCTTGATTCCCCTTTGGTGGCAGACCTGGGGTCCGTTCTTCGTACCTCGCTTACTACATCCAAGATCAAATCATCACGCCAACTTTGAGCTCGCTATTCCGGTTCTCCGAACACACCTGTTGTTGACGATTAGTATAGCTGGATGAAGTAATGTGAGATCACTGGGTGGCTTAACAGGGGCTACGCATCGATAGTAGAAACATTGATCGGCAACCTTTTGATTGGTCGGCGAAAATGTCGAAGGAGCGCGCTCAGTATTTTTCGGCAGCAGAGCAAGAACTCTTGATTGAGGGATTTCAGGAGTTTCAGAGTTTAATTAAAATGCAAGGGAACACTGCAAAGGCTGCAAAAGCAAGGAGAGAGGGCTGGCAGAAAGTTGCTGACAAATTAAACTCGTAAGTAATTTAATAATAATAATAATAATGGAGTGGATTTATATAGCGCTTTTCAAGGCACCCAAAGCGCTTTACAATGCCACTATTCATTCACTCTCACATTCACACACTGGTGGAGGCAGCTACGGTTGTAGCCACAGCTGCCCTGGGGCAGACTGACAGAAGCCAGGCTGCCATATCGCGCCATCGGCCCCTCTGGCCAACACCAGTAGGCGGTAGGGTAAATTTATTATATTATATTACATTATATCCTCTTTCACATTAGAGCCACAACAGGACCCACTAGAACATGGGAACAAGTAAAAGTGAAATATAAGAATATTCTACAGAATGGTAATATTTATCACTTATATTGCTTTTAGTCTCTTGGAAAGAGACCCTGAAATAATCTGTTTGTTTGTTATAACAGCAACCAAGAAAAGGGCAGAGCAAAAAAAGACAGGTGGTGGTCCTGCACCCCCTCGTCAACAAGTTGGTTAAGTAAATAATACCCTCACGGGAAAATCGATATCTCTCTATGAGCACACTGTCGCGCTGAGCTAAAGGATCCTGTCTATCCCGCAATATACGCTGAATTCTGAAAACTCTCCTTATCAATCTTGCACCTTCCGCAATGGGTGCTCGCGTATACGGACAGGACATGGCTGCGACAGCTTCCCAAATCCACCTTCGCTTTTATAGCCGTGGTCTCTCATCTTGATTACACTGAAGTAATTTACTATTACTACTCTAAATATGAATTACATCTGAAATAATCAAATACATGAAATAGAATGATTAATAGTACATTTCCCTTTTTTTAGGAAATGACCTGTATGTATCTGTATGGAATCAATAAAAGAATCAAGTACTGCATTAACTTTAGTTACATTGATAATATTTATTTATGGAAAAACAGTGGTAAAATATCGCTGCTGCTTTCGTATACATGAAGCGGACATACCTGAGTGGCCGCGATCTAATCCTGTTTACATAAAGTAAACCTGCTCCCGAGCAGGTTTACGCTTACGGATCTGTTGCTATGACAGCAAGTCCCGGATGAGCTTCAGAGAACCGAACGATCCAGGATCACGCGAAATCGTCAACAATCAAATCCAGCTAACTTACTTAGCGAGGTACGAAGAACGGACCCCTGGCCCCTGTCTTTTTAAAGGCAGCAACATTGCAAGTTTATTACACACGGTCGTAATATTTTTTGTCATGCTGCAAACTCACACTACTGTTTTTCCCCAGTGTGACCGTAGTGTTAAGCTAATGGCACTCATGGTGTCACACCAGGGTAAATGAGGATACTTGGAGAAGCATTATTTTGCAGTGATTTTTTTTTTAAATAGTCAGAGGTGTTCGTCCTTCTTTTGGTTGATTCTGATTTTGGCTTTCCGACTTGAATTTTAAATCTTTATCAATTTTTCATCATAAAACATGATTCAATAACTTCTACATTTTCTCCAGAACCGCACAAGGTTAGAGGACATCGTGAAATTAAAGTGCTCGAGGTTACGGACAAAACTTGTTTTTTAAAAAAATAAAATAAAATCCAGCTGAAAATGCTGAACATCTTCACAACAGAAATAGCAAAAAGAGAGGGAACAGACCGAGTGTGCGCACGGATTGGCAAGGAAGTGGCAAATGTACTCACTGGCAGTCAGCGAGCACTGTGTTAGCACCGGAATTAAAAGGAATTCAGAATGACAGCCTGTTACATGTTAGAGTTAAATTACTGAATGGATTATCTGTGTGCAATAACCAGTTGCAGCTGTCGCAGTCCGCATGGCGGTGATTTGACCAGCACAGAATTGGAAATATCTGACGCCGGTACTGGTTATAGTCAGCCAACTCAGAACCAACCAGCTGATCAGCTGATTACATGAGTTGTCAATTACAAGTTGTCAATAACACATGGAGCCAACGTGACCTTCTGTACACTACAAAGGTGCTTCTGCTAAAGCACGTCACACTTTTTGTTGGTTATAATATCACACTGACTGTAGTGATGACTGCTGGAGATGCTAATTAGAGTGCAGGCACTCAAACTGATTTTCAGAATTTGGTCTAAAGTCATACGAGGTAAAGCAAGCGATGGTAAAAGAGAAAAAAAGATTATACACAGACATTATTCATTGCCAGTAGTTCTTCCCACTATGTAGCTGGTGATCCTTCTATATTCCTAACTCATTTGGCAGCTCACGTTGCCCCTCGCCTGGCATCTAAAGTCTTTGATGTAGTCAACAGACACCAGGTGAGCACCGGGGTAACCTGTGTTTGAGAAATCTGTGGGCTGCCCTCTCTACACCTCTCTCTTTTTCCCATCCTTTTGTGTCTGTCCATCTCTCTCTGCCAGTTAATGAGCCATGCAGGACTGCCATCATTCTGTGTAGTCATGTAGAGAGTCAGAGAGAGAGAGAGAGCAAGGAAAGAAAAACTGAGAAGGGGGGGAAAAGAGCTGGAGAGACAGAAAACAGGTGAGACAGTGAGAGAAGAGAGTGGGGACATGATGTTTTCCCTCACCTCCTCCCTAATCAGGCCCGTCTCCCTACCAAACACCACACGGCAATTAGACCTGACAGTACTCCGACTTCCACAATCCCACCAGGACTACACGTTCAAACGCTCAAATAAACACGAGGAGGGGAAAACGCCTGAAAGCCGGCACAACTTCAAGAAAACAGATCCGCTGATAGCAGAGAAGCAAAAATCTCAAAACTATAAAGGCAGAGAGAATAAAAAGAGCACTTAAATCTCGGTGTCCCATCGTGCATGGCCAGATGTTTCGCAGGAACGCGGTCACGACTGTGTGGGGTGCGCACGAGCACTCTGCAAATCCCCAGAGGACGCCTTTAGAAAAGTAGGATGATACAGTCAAGCCCGCTTGCATGAACAGTGAGCTAATTGGGATAATTAGTTTGTTACCTCGCTCGTTATTGCATTTTAATGTGGATTCCAAATGATCAGGAGGGGAGGAGTGGGATGTATGTTTTTATGTGTTTGCACCTCTCGCTCCACACGGGCGACGCGCCTTTAGACATTTATATTTTTGGCAATTAGCTCACGCCTGTATCCACGACGACTCGCGTAGAGCGAGCAGGTAAAGCGTCACAGGAAGTTACACTTAAGTGTGGCAAGACTCACACAACTAAACATTCATCTGTGGGTGTGCTGAATGCATTTCGAGACTCATTTTGTGAAGCGATTAGCATTTTCTGTGCCAATTTTTTTTTTTTCCCATTGTGGTGAAATATCTACTGCCATGTCAGTTAATGATTTTCTACATTTTCCAAGCATGTCTTTCAACAACTTCCACAGAAAGGACATATAAACTTGTTGCATTCAGCTGAGGGTTAAGTGTGTGGGCGAGGAGAGCAATAGTGATGGTTAAAAAAAAGACAGAGACAATTTTTCCAGTTGCTGTATCTCTGTCAAACTCCAGCATATGTTGGGGTTGAACTGAAATATGGACGGCCAACAAAGAGACGGGGCAACTCTGCCTCCTCCACGGTCGATGCCTTAATGACGTTTAACATCGGCGGAAAATTGTGGTTTTCGAAAGATTTCATTGTGCTTTAATTCAAAAGGAAGTGATACCTAAAACTGAATGTTTTTGCCATCAAAAATGTACAAAAATACAGTAGCTGTAGTGGAAAAATCTCAATGTGACAGCAGCTGCATTTGATAGCAAACAAAAAAAAGTGGATTCTTGAATCGCAACAGTGGTAAATGGTGGTAACTTCTGGTGAAAGTTAATTCCTATAAAAAACAAGCCAAACAACAGGTGCTGTTGATGGGAACAACTTGTGGTCGTCACAACAAAAGGACAAGTCCTGTTTCCATGATATCGATTTCTCGTCACCTCTTTAATTTTCTTGTAAACCTGTTTAAACCTCTTTTTTCTCTGCTGTGTTTTATGGAACCTTGCAGAAAGTTGACGTATCCAGTCGTTAAGTCTGACGTCACTAACCGTGTCTGGGTCTAAACTCCGCTGCAGGTCCATATATCAAACGATCACTATGGCATTACTGAGAGTTGAAAAACTGTCTAAAGTCTTTCATCTTTAATAAAATGATCAGCGTTCTGCTCTACCAGGTGTAACAATTGAGTTTAACATCCAGGCATCCATGAAAACGGAATTTATGACATTTAACGGAGTTAGAAGTTAGCAGGGAGTTAGCTCGCTAGCTTCTATCTAAATACAATATAGCATGTCCTGACTGCAGGGTTTTTGGAAACAAATTAAAACGTACAGCTCTGTTATCACTTCCAACATAAATGAAGACAGAAAACTAAACAGCAGTGACGTTTGTAGGGTTACTGAAGTTGGGCTAGCTGGTATTTAATGATGTGCTACGTGACCTCTAGCGACACAGCTATGTTAGCATAATATAAACAAGCTAACTTTTTTTCCACTCGATAAAAGTTACCGTGAGTGTTCTCGGTGGTCAGGAACAAATGTAATCACATGGCAGGATGCTGTAAACGGACCAAACTTCAGCCAGGAGAACAACTGAGATAATCCATCCACAATACGAGGTTAGTCATTCATATACTGCTGCATGGGCTGGGCTGTAGTTACATCCTAAGGTTTTAAAAACTGAGCTTAAATAAATGATTAGTGGTAATAAAAGCCGAGGGAGGTTAACAGTGATCACTGACTGTTTTAGGAGCTTTTTGAGATTAAATAGAAGAAAATACAAAACATTAAACATGTTAACAACACAAAAGCCATATTAAACGCAGACTACTTTAGACCCGGAAGTAGGATTCGTCACGTCATCACTTAACGACCGGATTGCTAGCTGTTTTAGTTGCTCGCATCTGTCGCACATGAGCTAAATAAATCCTGAACCTCAGGGTCAGTTGCTTCTCCTTCTTGAGTACCACTGTTTAATTGTGTATTTTGAAGTAAGTCGGAATTTCTCAGTTCCCAGTCAAAAATTTTAACTGGCGTGCCCCCTCGACTCGGAAAGTCAGAGCAGCCCCACTAACCAGAACTTAGCAAGATGGCAGCAGTGAATGGAAACGGTAGTGATTTTTGACTTACGAAGCCATACGGAGAGAAGACTAACCAGGCTCCATCCATGACAGATTATTATGTATTACAAGTAATGCATGACATCTGACTTCTGAGGTAACTGCAGACGGCATAAATTTGATGCTGAGAGCTGTTGTTTATGGTGCTATTATATTATACAGTTTACACTATTTGTTAAAACACCACATTCATTTTCATTCATAGCCTGAAATATGGGATAAATTAAGTATGTTGTATTTTTCACTTAAGTTCCCTTTTATGCTGAGACATTCTTGGGGCATCAGATTTTTCCATTTTGCCAAAGCCGACGTCGGTGACAGTTCTCAAATTTATGACAAAACATTTCATATTTATGAAGCAAAACTGTCAAAATTTTGACAAAATTGTCAAAATATGAGAAAAATTGTCCAAGTCTAAGTACAAAAAACTTTGAAGGAAAGTTATGAGAAGGAAAATAAAATTGTCCACTTTATTAATAGTTGCTCGTTCAGTCAGTTAAATGAACTACATTGGTGCACAGCTTCCACAGATAAATTAAAAAAAAAAAAAATACACCTAAGCCCCTATTGCTTTTGTAACAGGGCAGTTTTCCCTCCTAACTACCGATATCTGAGCACCCTAAAACTCCTTGTGTGCAACAGACATGAAAGAAATGGCAAGCTGGATAACAGTGCAGAGGCAAGTGCCTTAGTTCGGCCGATGATAGCAAAGATATGTGCGTGTGTGTGTCACCACTGAAGCCCCCTATCCCCCCCTCTTGAAGAAGCCATTTCAGCCGCACACATCAATAGCCCACCCTCAAGAGCAAAGCACAGCAATAATTCCAGATAAATCATTCCCTTACTGAGGCACTTGCTGCGTTCAAACGCACCCGTGACCTTCAGCTCTGTCTTTTTCTACATCATATAGCCCGGGAATATAAAAGCTGATTAGCTCAGAACATTTTTGATACGTTTGTTCGAAGGCAATGCACTAATGAGGCGTTGCAGGATGCGGGCAGCCGCCAACTTTCCTTTTGGAGATGTTTTTTTCCTCGCCAGAGGAGCATAATACACTGCTAATGGCATCTCCTTCACAAATGGACAAATAAAAAAGGAGAGATGAAGTACAATATTGCTTTACCATATCAAAGGAAGTGGCATCCACGGACTGTGCAGCTGTCTGTTGGCATGTTGATGGGCGAGCGGGAGTGTTGACTTCTATAGAAATGATGTACGTCGAGACAGAGAGTTACAGAAGCTGCCAGAGCAAGAAAAAGAGAGGGAAAGAGAGATAAACAGTGAATTAGATGATAAATACACACAGCCAGACAAATAAATAGAGCAGAATTTAAAGAACACACCAGACCAACAGGCAAAATTATATTAAATGGAGTCATGTAGGAGGAGGAAAGCCTCAAAGAAACGTGTTTGGACACTACGGAAAACAAATTGCACATTAAAGAAAGCACGACTCTTTAAACTTTGTGTAGTTTTATTCACATTTACTCTGCTGATGGAGATTTACACTGCTGTGTCTTTGTGTCACTCATAATGAAGGCGGACGCCTGCAGAAGTAATACCACGTACAGTGGAAGAGCCGTCACTGCTGCAGCAGTGAACTTTAACCCTTTATGTCCATGTTAGGTGCCCATTCATTCATTGCTGGGTGACTGCAACACTATATGTTCAGGTGTGCTGTGCTAAGTAAACAGTCAGGCTCAGTCACTTGTCTGCAGTAAATACGTGGATATCTGCTCACCACTCACTCTAATCACCCTCCTTTTTGCCTTTACACCGTTTTCTATGTTAAACTCACCTCAGCTCGACTCAGTTGCTTTACTCGTCGTCTTCGAGCGTTACTTGGAAAACACATCTGTCGTTTCCCAGCCTGTGAACTACAGGTGGGTGTATGATTAGGTGAAACCAACTAATCCAGATTCATGGGGGACTTCCAAACTTCAGCAACGATGAACTGTTTAGGATTCGTCACAAGCCGTGTTTTTCAAACATCAAGGTTAAAAATTGTAGATTCGGCTTGTTTAAATATCGTCCCCCCTCCAACCCTGGCTTTTGTTATCCAGCATGACACCAAAACAAGCCTCATGATGTCTGGACTACAAAGCAGAGGACTTAGCAGAGGGCTAGTGAGGTGAGCCTAAAACTGGAGGTTTTGGTGTCTCATGGTACTATTTGAATCAAGATAATTTTCTCAGTGAATGAAGGATAAATGTTAGAATCATCTTGTGACCTACGATGGATGCTCCCCTCGCCTTGTTTAAACCTCCTTTATGCACTGGTGATATAACGTGTCCCAGCTTTACATTTTCTATAACAAAGTGCACACATTTAACTCAATCAAGCTCATTTAACTTAATCTTTCTGAGTACTTGCCTCCATTTTTAGTGTGATTATTATGACTGGAGATAAGTGGAGTGGTGGCACTGTCAGCAATCAGCAGAAAAATTAGTCCTTTTCTATTACACTACCCTTTTTCTCTCTTTTTTTTAACTGTACTCTCTTCCTGTGTGAGACACTCGCTAGTACAACTTATTTTTTTGCAGACAGCCCCCACAGGACTACAGTTTTTCGCCTCTCTGTACGCAGAGACGATGGGAGACTCTCACTCGAGGGCTGCCTCCGAGGGGAAAGAATTTCTACTTTGTTCTGTCAGAAAGCACTCTGTGGGGAAACATGTCTGAAAGACCCACGTAATTAGAGGAGAGAGTGAAATGTAAAGACAAACTCTGCTTTAGATAGAACTCGAAATAGTAATTCAGCTCAGGCACTTTCTAACGCTGCACATTTGTGGACGCACCCAGCATGCGTTGAGATCCTTTAAGATGAGGTGGGGACGAGGCCTTGAGGAAAGGAAAGAAAATGATTTTCCATGCAAACGATAACTTGTAGAGATGAGTACATCTTAAAATAAAGATTATATGGAGACAAAACATGATATGTTGAATGATAAAATACCTAAAAGGTCAAACTCTTAAAAATTCCCATCACAGAAATAACTGTTTAACCAGAGAGGGTAAGAGCATATATGTGTCATAACTATGTAACTGCTGCTTATTAACACAATACGATTACAGGCCTGTAAATGTAACTCAGTGGTACATTCCTCCCAGGGGTGGACGTCCAGTAAAATTCACCTTAAGGTCACGTCGTACACGTGTTTCTTGAAAAAGTGTTTGCCCACATCCTGACTTCTTATTGTTTACATATTTGTCATCAAACAAATGTTAATATTAGACAACAATAACATGAGTGAATGCAAAATGCTGTTTTTAAATTATGATTTCATTTATTAAGGGAGAAAGCTCATCAAACCCACATGACCCTATGTGAAAAAGTAACTGCCCCCTAAAACTGGTTGTGCCGTCCTTGGCAGCAAGAACTGCAATCAAGTGTTTTTGATAACTGGAAATTAGTTTTTCACATCACCATGGACGAATTATTGACAAAGTCTCTTGTCTTTAAAAATAATATGGCAGCAGAGCTTAGTTTTGCAGAGCTGCATATGAACAAACTGCAAGACTTTTGGAACAACGTGCTTTGCAGTGATGAGACCAAAGTGGAGATGTTGGTCATAAAGCACAAAGCCAAACCAGACCTTATACCAGCTGTCAGCACGGTGGTGGAGGGGTCATGATTTTGATCTGTTTTACAGACACAGGACCTGGACACCTTACAGTCACTGATCAATCATGAATTCCTCTGTATATCAAAGTAATCCAGAGTCAAATGTAAGGACATCTATTTGACAGATAAAGATTGGACCAAAGTAGGTCATGCAACAAGATAGTGATCCCAGCTCAGCAGCAAATCTGCAAGAGAATGACTGAAAAAAGAAAAGATTCAAAGTCCTGCAATGAACCAAAGTCCAGACATGAACCTGACTGAGATGCTCTGGTGGGACCTTAACAGAGCTGTGCGTAAACCTCAATGAACTGAGTGCACCAAACTTCCACATTCGTGTGAGAGACTGATGTCACAGAAAATAATTACTTTAGGTTATTACGGGCTGCATAGAGTCCTGCGAAAACTTTTTTCACCACTGTAACTGTGTACATTCATGTAATCAGTCTTCTCTCAAAATCACATTAAATGTTATTGTGATTTTGATAGGGGGAAGAAAATCTTCCACTTTGTCTTAATTTCATGGCAAACAACAATCCAGTTCAGAGAGAAAATCTGCAGTTTAGCCCAAACTGCGATGCAAGGCATAAATTCCCTCAGTGACACCCTTCTCCAACCCACCGCCAACCTTCAGCGGCACATAGACCCACACATGCATGCACGCTCTCTCACAGGCACACACCTTGTACTGTCTTCAGCTATGCTCAATTATTAATGGATAAACAAAGAGCCGTGAACTGTGATGGGCTGTCGGCAGATATTTTCCCCTCTCATATCTTGGAGGCCTAGGAAACATACACGAGAGCTGGCACTGTAAAGAGGGAGGAGAAGCTTAAGGTCAAACCCACTCACCGCTTGGGATGCTTGCGCGCACACACACACACACACACACACACACACACACACACACACACACACACACACACACAAACAAACACACACACATAAACAGATGAGCATGTATTCACAAAACAGATACAAACAAACAGAGATCTGCGAGGAGCACAGAGTCTAAAAATGTCAGAGGGATGTGCTTGTGTGTGTGCAGAGAGAGAAAAGTCTGTGAGTCTTGGAGAGAAGTGGAGCAGATAGCTCATTTCCTCTACTGAGACGGTTAGCTGCCTCCTCTCTCAGGAGGTTGGCTAGCCAAGTGAAGAGCGTGTGCGTGTGCGTGCGCGTGCGCGTGCGAGCGTCCGACAGGCAACAGACTCTCCTGGGTAAGGCAGGATGATGTAAAGCCAGTTCATCGGCTTCTTTTCATGCAGCAGCAGTTCTTTAAAAGGTTTAGCAGCTCTTACAGGTAAACAAAACAACAACAATAGTTTCAGTTACTGCATTTTAACAATACCAGAGACCACAGCAGGAGAGATGATAAAAGAAATTCCTGCAGCGTAGTCTCCCCTGCCGAGGTTTCTGTTCATCACTGTGGTTGTTTTGGTAATTTACAGGAAAGGCTGCTTTGTTGATATCACCGTGTCTCTGCATTAACTGGGAAGTGACTCAAATGAGCCATGATGTCATTCTATGCTTTCTGTTAGCGGCGCGGCCTCCGTTTCAGCCGTCTGTCTCTCAGTGTGTTTGTCGGTCTGTCTTTCCTTCTGTTTCATTTTCCTCAGAGTTTGCAAACACACACTCACATCAGATCTGTGGTTTGGATCGTTTACTGTAATGATGATGTTGTCATAGCAATGATGCAGGTGTGCACATGCTGGCTCAGGACTTTTTTGTTTTGTTGTTTTTTTAACCATAAAGTAAATATCATCTCTTTATTTAATCATTGCAATGGAAATGCATCAGTGTACTTTCCATACGTCTCCGAACAAGTTCCTTTTTTGGACTTACTGTTCTCTGTTTTATTTGTGGTTATTTTACTACTTTTGTTACAGAATTTGTTAAAATAAATTTATGGGCATTAATTGTCTCCACACATACAAACAATATATATAAAAAATTATAATCAAATTAAAATTATAATCAAAAGCTCTAAATGCTTTTACAGATGTTTTTACTAATTGTCTGTTAAAACATTTAGTTTCCCGTCTAAAAAGCTGTATTTTTACTATGGCCAGCAGGGGGCGACTCCTCTGTTTACACACTGTAGACTGATTCTATAGAAGCCTCTGAGAAAATGACCCTACTTCTCCCTTGATATATGAATTAACATTTACATTTACAATCTCAATTACTGGTTCTGTGGTGGCCCTAAAAAGTCAAATGGAGTGCAACGTAAGAAAAAGCATAAAGCACATTAAAAAAAGAAATCTGAAGCTGAATAAAGATGTTGCAAACGCTAAAACACACAAACAAATAAATAAATAAACTAAAATTTACCAAACTAAACAGAATTGTAGAAGGTGATAACGTAATGGACCAACTACGGAAGTGACAAGCTAACAGTAAATGGCTAACAGCAAACATGTATTTTCAAAGTTAAGTCAAAATTTTGAGTTACCTCTAAATTTCAGCAGCTTTCGGTGTAAGGTTTCAGAAGCTTTACAATGTCTCTGTGCCATAGATTTAACAGAGCAGCATAAATCCACTGGGGGAATGTTTGGCTTTTCCACCAAACTAACATGCTGGTTAATACCAGCTATGTGTTACCATAAAGAGTTTAAAAGCTGGATGTAGCTTCCAGGTGTGAAAAGGGAAGCCAATGTGAAAAATGCCTTAAGTCTGCATTCTGTTAAATGGTCACAAGGGGGGTTGCAAAAGTAATTTGAATAGAAGTCTACAGGAAAAACTGTTTTCTTTAAAAAAATAACATCACGATGAGTGGACATGCTCGTTGTTAATAGGGAGTTGAAAAGACTAACAGACTCTGTGCTTTCATAAGTGTAGTCTATAAACAAATGGGTGAAAGTGGCTGGGTCTCTATTTTCATTTTTTTCTAATACTGGTTAAAATGAACCTGAAACAATAACTTTTCAGCTAGTCCTGGACTATGGTTGGATGACTGCTGGTATAAATGAAAAGGCACCAAACAGTTCACCTTAAAGAAAACACTTTTATTGATGCAACACATCTATCATCCATCCATTTGTCCATCATTTCATCCATCTGTCCATTTATCTATCATCCATCCTTCATCCATCTGTCTGTCCATCCATCCGTCTGTTTGTCCGTACATCCATCCATTCATTCATTAATTTCTCCATTCATCTCTCCTTTCATTTGTCTGCCCATCCAGCCTTATCCAGATCCAGATATCCTTCTAGAAACAGGGATGCTGTTGAGGGAATTTGCAGCCTGTTCTCGTTTAAATTAAACATCAAAAAAACTTCAGCTTTACAAATGTATTTCACATGCCACCAAGGATGTACAACCTGTCTTAAACTAACGAACCACCACAAGCTGAAGCAGATCAGCATGCCACTGCTGCTCCGCCAACACACAAACACACACAAACAGCATGTGTATCACATGCACATACCATGCACACAGTAAGAAAAACACTCCAGTAAGTCCCCCTCAGCTGTGCACACACAAATCCATCAAACTGAGGCGTACATCTTCGACTTGTTAAGGTACTATTTGTCAGCTGCTCCTGGAGTGGCTGTGTGACTCCGCCACTAATTGCCACTGGTGCTAAATTTAGTAAGGGAGATATGAATCCTTCTGATCAGAAGCACCGAATCTAAGAAAAAAAAATGCTCTCAGCCTCGCAGGCAAGTTTACCCGCCTCTCTCGCGCTCTCCCCCATCTTCCTGCCACTGGGGAATAGGTGAACTATTCCATATGTCAGCCTTGTCAATCAGCAGCAGAAATATGGGAAAAGCTTCCTCTCCCTTGCCTTCTCTCTCTCTTCCCTTCCCCTCCACCTCCTTCTTTTCCGTTTCTCTCTTTTCCCGCCAAAGATCCAGGGTAGATGTTGTTCCACTCTCTTAGAATTCTGCCAGTGCACGAGTGTGTGTTTATTTATTTCCATGTCATCATGGGTGGTTTGGAACCTCAAGACAAGAAGGGAATATTAATCAAAACAATCTCAGCTAGGAATTTTAATTGTGATATTAATCAATCTTTGTAAATGAGGCGAGGGCTTGTCAAAGCTCTAACGTGCCAGATTAGGAAGATGTTGCTTATGTGGAATAAAATAAAGTTGTTGTTTTTTTTAAACATCAAAATAATTTCATGATGTCCCTCTCAGCTTTTAACCTTTTATTTCTGTCAGTCACACACTGGTCTGAGCAGCACTTGCTATTAAAGGATGATTGCACTGATGCCAATACGTCATCATCTCATCAAATTTCTGTTTTGCTAGCTATCCAGCCAGTGACAGAAAGCAGTGCCGTCTGTTTGCTGATTGATGACACAGGCTCTACTTCGACTTCCATCATAACTCACAAACTTTGGCGGTACAGTGAAAGTTTTGCCTGCAATCAGGTTTATGGCAGATCAACTTTATCTATGGGGGAAAAAAAGGGTCTATTTTGTGGAGCATCAATAAATATTCTGCTTTGATCTGTTGCGGTGACGTGATGCCATCCAGAAGGCTCTTATTTTAATTAATACATTTTTCATGATGTGGGTGAATGGTTAATAAAGGGCTTTGTGAGGAGACTGATCTCCTTGAAAAGAACATCCATAAAGGATGCAAATCATACTAAAAGCACTGTCTAAACAAGACACAATAAAGGCCAAGGCTGCACAGAGAATGAATGTACAGCAGCTTTTAAAAGATTTCACTGCATCAGGGTCTTCTTGTTTCTCCTTCTGATACCTATGATTCATACAAGATTTCACATACCTTTTAATCACCCGTTAGATAAACAGGAAGCTCTGTAAAAGTTAAGGCTGCAGTGAGTGTAAGAGTGTGCATGAAACACATTATACGCATGATAGATTTAAAGCTGACAAGTAACAACATGTTTGTGGCAAATCGGTTAAAAATAACTGCAGTGGAGTAACACGCCAAATATATAACTTCTTCCTAGAAAGCATGAGATGTGTTTTGCACCCAAACCAAGGCTAGACAGTGGTCTAAGTATCATTATTAGGTGTAAAATAATCTCTGTCAGTAGTACCCATCTCTCCTCGATGATTCCTGTTGCGCCTCGTCTATTTCATTAGGATGAATCCGACACCCACACTCAGAGGCATCAGCATATTACTTGTCAACAAGTACCCCAGTCTCTGGTGAATCATATGTTCACAACTATCCTCGCTCACACTTTGACTTTTGAGGTGATGTGTTGAACTAAGGTCTAAGGAGCCATCCATTAATAGTGTTCTGCAACTGGATATCATTGGTTTAACGGTAAAACTGAGTGAGATTCAGGGACTTTTTCTGTATTTTTGACAAGGTGTTTCTGTGTTTCAACGGTGGGGGCAACAATCCTGATTAGTCAAGTTTAACAATGGCTACTATGAGTGCTGTTGACCAAGCAGGATGGTGGTAGTGGTGGAAACTGTGCTACAGTTGGCCAAAGACAAAGGAAGAGGAGGGGGGAAAGGCAAATTTGGAGGCATGAGTATGAAAGGAGTTTGGAGGAGATTGATTAACACTGGTAAAAGGAAATAGCTGGATGATATGATGGAGAGAAGGAAGACATATATAATTTGTGTGCAAGACACCAAGCAGAAGGGAAACGAGGCCGGGAGCACTGGAGGTGGAATCAAAGTGTTCTTCCATGGTGAAGATACAAATCTCAGTGGAGATGGGGTAATCATAAAACATTCTGCATGAGAGAGAAGAATGGCAACACAGCTTAACTACAGCTCTATAAAACTACAACTTTATAATTTTCTTATATTATAGGGAAATGCTGGGGGAAAAAACTCTTGGCAATCACCAAAGAATAGATGTAGTTGATGTAAAGTTCGATTTTGAAGCCACGATTGTAGCATTTTCGTTGCTATCCCACGTTGCTCTTTTAGAATCAAAAGTGAGTTACACTAGAAGACTTAGCAATTTGAATCCATAGACTGCATATTGTATACTGCACTTGCTAATTAGTGCCAAGCAGCATACTATTGAAATAGAAATTAACTCACCAAACTGGAGCACAGCCTTCTCAATTTGGCTGTTAGTTGAATTAATCACAGAAGAAGGAAATATTATTTGCCAGATCACGAGGAAAGTTACAAAAAAAAATCACTGCTCAAAAAAATGATAGTTCAGAGGTCCAGCTTAGGTACTTATATTAGACGATGTAAAGCCTGGCAGATAGCTACCATTTACATCCACAGTAATGAAAACTTTAAATTTTTAACACAGTTAAAACAGGTGGCTATATAAATCTTAAACTGCCCCTGCTGTTGTCAAAAAGGAATAACTTAAGTACAGAGACAATAAAGATTTTTGCACCAGGCTTTTAAAAATGTTTAATGTTTGATGTATTTTAACATGGGAGTCTATGGGGATTGGCTCACTTTTGGAACCAGCCTCAAGTGGCCATATGAGGAACTGCAGTTTTTGACATGAAGTCACTTGGATGAGTGGCGAAACATTTCTCCCACTGAAAGGGCAACATCCAGATGAAGACAATCAACCTCTTTTAGATCAGTCCCTCTTATTTTTTGCTTATGCAGCAATGACTGTGATCAGAATTACTTGCTGGTGTTAAAATGTGTCCACGTGGGAAAAACTGTTGGGGGTTTTTTGGCCAGAGGGGCTGTGGCCTCCTCTAAGACACCCTGTTGGTTCCACCCATGCAATTTGCCTTCATTCTGTATCTCTACTTAATCAAGAAAAGGAAAATGTCCCCCAAAACCAAGCTGCTTCTCTTTGTGAAGTGCTGTGACACAGTTGAGCCAAGATTGTTGCAGTTGGCGTATGAGCAAATCCACTGATAGCAACGAGGTGAGTGTGTGAGTGCAACTGAAACCTGATAGTGCCATTGGAAAGCCGATGTCACACGACAAACACAATCTGCGCCAGTATCTGCAGCAGTGAGACAGAGGCACAACCCGCTAATTGAACCCATAAATGTAAGGCATACTTCCACCAGCTGTGTTTAGTGTTTTCTTAAAAACCTCAGCATCTCTCAGACACACCCACATGCAAACAGTTGCCATACACACACACTCAGTCACACAGTGAGAGAGAGGAAAGAAGAGCAAGTGCCGGATGAGACATCGAGAGCGATGATATCACAAATCACAGGGACAATCAAGACGGTGTCATCTCCAAGCCGTGGACGAACAGGCTGTTAACAACAACAACAAGAAGAGATGATGGAAATCATTTCCTGAAGGATCTCCTGTTGTACACCATCAGACAGAATATCTATCCCGCCTATTACTTTATGACAAAATGCTGCATGTTGATGAGATGTTATAATAAGTATATGATTCCTGTCATGTACGCTGAGTTGCGGCGGGATGAAAAGCTCAAAGAGAGACTGTTTTGATCAGTTTTCGCGGCGTTGTATGGTAATGCAAAATAAGACATGGACACTGGACAGTGGAAACAAGATATTTAGTATGCGTTCAGCATTAAAGCACTGTCGTCTTAGCAGTGTTTTCTTTTTGTGACAAAATATAGACTATATTTTTACACAGTCGGCGTAAAGTTTTGAAGCAACAGAGGCTTCACGCTACACTGAGAGCTCAATGTCCAACCTAATGATGTATATGCTCTTCACTTCAAATAAAAGAGTCTGCTTTGAACCTATGGTGTGCATGTGTGTGTCTGTATATCTTTACAACCACCTCTTTGAGACAGAAAGACAAAGACAAAGCAGGGCGGCTAAGAGGATCTCTGTATTGACCTTGCTGCTGGCTACGACCCGAGACCTCACCCCCACCTGAAACACACCACAAATGCACACATTTACTCAGGCGCTGGTTCATCCAGGGCACCAGACCGCCACCGCTGCCCTCTTCCTAATGCACAATGCGTGCACGTAAAGACTTGCACTTGACCTCGTCCCCACGCTGCCTCCTCCCAGCCCGGGACCCACTGACAGCTCACAGGCAAGCCGCCTTCAAAGGTGCAGCGCTTCAAACAGGCACACACACACACATTATAGTACTGCTTCTTTTTAACCTTTATTTATCCAGGGAAAGTCAAACTGAACTTTTTCTTTTTTCCAGCAAAGCCCCTTGTTTGAGTTCACATCTGCAGGCTTCCCATCCTGACTGCTGTGGCGTTCAGATTGGTCTACTCAACAAATTTCAACCAATGGTCCTCCAGTCTTAAAATCCCTGTTCCAAACTCGGAGCAACTGCTTGAAAAGCCTGAGTCACTCACTCGCAGCCGAGCAGCGGTGACTCATATAACGACATCAGGAAGGAAAACCAACGAGCTATGAAACATGCACGGCTCAGACACGCTTACTGAAATGTATACAAACATGAGTCTGATTATTCTCGGCAGACACAACTCGTATGATTTCATTCCTTGCTGAGAGAGAAGAGGGGCAAAGAGAGAGTGAGTAAATAAACGTGCAGCAAACTGCCGCCAGTGTAAAAGGAACATTATTTTTTAGGTTGTTGGTGTAATGAGTAAGATCAAAAAAGACATAAACTTTATGAGTGATAGATATGAGAAAAAACACAACCTTCTCTTTCCACAACCCATCCTCCTCTGTCACGCCAATTCTCTGCATGTCCTCCTTAACCACGACTATGAATCTTCTCTGAGGTCATCCTCAGAGAATATAAATATAAAAATACATTATGGTGGGTTTTCAATTACTATGGCCTAAGAAATTTTATATGGGATTGCCACATTGGATGGATCCAGAAATTTTTGTTTTATGCCAGATTCCCTTCTCAATGCAATCCTCTCATTTATCCAGGCTTGACCTATGGGACTCTATGGGAGCTCTGTAATAAAGTGGGGGCTTGTCCGGGATTCAGACGCTGCACCTGAACTCACCAAACAGACCACTATTTTTTCTTTATTGTTTTACTTGTTCCTCTTCTGCCACACATTTGCCTGTTTGTGCACCAAAACTATTTCAAGATGTATAGGTAATAAAACTACTCATTTCGTTTCTTAAAAAAAAAATCATGGTTTGGGTTAAAGTTACAATGTTAACCTCATGTTCCAAAATTAAATTCTCCCATATACAACGAGGTTCTCCATATTTTCCAAGTGCTGGCATCATCACCACTTTTTCCTTCAGTCTCATGGCATCTGTTTCAGATGTTAAAACTCACACACACTATTTTACTTCCTCAGATAGTAAAAAAATAATAGCAAAGGAGTACAAATCATACACTGTATGTAGAAGACAAACATGTTTTCCAGCTCTGACACTGAAGGCAGCATGGAAATATCTTAAATCTGCATTCTATCTTATCGCCAGAAGGGATATAGCAATTGCAAAAAGAATTTAAATTGCATAGAAGCCTTTGGGAAAACCCCTTTTAGCACGTGTTATTGGTGACTCCAATAAACACTTTCCTGATGAATTTATACTATCATCCAATAGTTTCACACCTTAGTGAATATAACATGGTGCTAATTTTGTGGCTAAAGCAGTGTATACCTTAAGGCTAAAGCAGGGTATACTTTGCAGTGTGGCCAATTGTATAGTTTCTCCCCGTTTCTTAGTAAGATCATCAAGTCCCATTTCAAAACACTAAGACTGCAGTGATTTCAAAGCCTCACAACCTCATTAGCCAGTGGATAATGTCATGGTAGTTACATTGATATTTGTATATGCAATTTAATACTTATGGAGTATCAGTGTCAATTTTAAAGTGAAGAAAAGTTACTGAAAATACCTCAAAAACTCCTATTATGTAATAAATGTTTAGTTATAGGTTAATTCTTTATGAATTCTAATGTTTTATGTAAGTAAACAAGAAGTTTTACAAGTTTAATACCGTTCAGTATTCCAACATATGGCACAGTAGTAGTAAGTATAAGGCATATTTTGCCATAAACAACTTTATAAACTGTTGCTATGAACTATTAACAGGGGCATAGAATTATATCTAGGGAAAAAACTGGCTTTAGCATTCATATTTTTAGAACTCATACCTCTAGAGAGGCACACAATCTGTTACTCTGTATCACTGCAGTGGGAGTGATGTAACACTTTGAGGGGCCCAGAAATCCTCCACTGATGAAACCCTTCGAGAAGCCTAGAAATCCTTCGTTGACTTCTATCATGTCTCTGGATCTACCTGGCTGTCTGTTCTCATCAGCTGCAGCCCTGGCAGATTCGACTGCAGGGAGGGGTTCAGCGCCAACATATGTCGGCCTAACTCTGGCTGTCACCATGAAATAACTGACACCACCCGAGACCAACTGCAGAAAGGTCCATTTGAGAAAATAACCCAGGGTGCAGAAGAGGAAAAAAAACCCTCTATGACTTGTCACAGAAAATGTTTAACTGAGAGTGAAGGAAACATTGTTTGCCAGCAGTGTGTGTGGGTTATCTATGCATCTCACACTCAGCACTGCCGGTGGAGGCCCTCTATGGGCTCACATGGCACTGGGATGTGGCTATGTTACAACCACTTGGGGCTCTTCAACTCCAGACTGGAATCGTACAGGGAGCGAGTGTACTGAGGGCCCCCATCCTCATCAACACAACATGCCTCTGCCAGACAGAACAAATTACACTCCCTGCACCCTCCGCCCCACCACCACCCCATGTGAAAAACAAGCTCGCATTACCTCTCAACCAGACCGTAGTGTCTGCATCTACTCTCAAGGCAATGGTTCCTCTGTTGCTAGAGATGTATAGAGGGGAAGCACAAGCCTGATTACTCATTTGGTTTGATTTGTTTTCATGTGCCACCCATACTTTATCATACGATCTCAGGCCCAATTCTTGCCACCTCCTGCTCTAAAACCCTTGAACAGAATTGTGCCGGTTCATGTGCTCTACACTGATGGATGGACTGTCTCAATATTCTGCTTCTGGTTTTCAGAAGAGGAAACTCATATGCCCAAAACAGAGTATGCTTTGAGCAGTAGCGCACAGTGTCTTGGCTTTGGGTGACAGTTTCGCAGTTTACTGGCTAAAAAGAAGGCTAACCAACAGCTCAAAGATTTATGTTTAACTGGAACAATGCACACATCTATGTTGTACTTGTAGCCCTGAAAGGCTGAAATGCTTATTATGAATTAAAAAAAAACCCTCATTAAAACACTGACAAAGTCGAGTTTCTTTGACCCAAAGGGAGCACTTAAATGATCACAATATGGTCTAGAACTTACACCCTAAATCTTTTGACATGCAAAGCCAGAGACCTTTGCCATTAGGTCACACAGTCATGAAAGGCTTTGCTGACTTTCCACTGTAAATATCAGATATTTCTGCCCAGAAGCATGAATGTCCAGATCTTGTGCACTGGTCTTTACACTGATGCCATCTTTGACCTGGCAGGTAGCAATTTTCGAGGGAATCTATTGCTTAGTTGTTGGCAAATCTATTATAAATACACAAATATGAAGCTAATGGTACCATTAATGATAGATTAGATTTATTTGTTTTATTCTCTGTCAATGTCTATCTTAGATGATGACATAATTCACAACATCAGGGATCTATGAGTCCAGGTTAGGAGTCACATAATTGTGGCAAACATCAAATGAGACATTGAGATCTTGAGACTAAAGGATTCATCCTCTGTGGATCACATCTCCGTACAATATTCCACATCAGTTCAGTTGTTGAAGGAATAGTTGAGCATTAACCAAGATGATGGACCAATAAATCCAACTAGAAATGCGAGAGCCCTGCCAGTATTCTGGTTAAAAGGGTCGCCAACCTCCTAAAAATGTAAAAAATAGACTCAAATCATTATCGTTAAGTGGAAAAATGAGCCATAAAGTAGGCCAAGCAAAGCCTGTTTTGTTGTTGACATGTTTTTCTATTGCTTCAATCAGATGCTGATATCAGTTAAAAATACGTATTGAAAGGAGAATGTTTTGTCTTTTTTAAGATGATTTCAATAAGTTGTTTTTAAACGGATAATCAACAAAAAAAGATTGCTGTTATTTTTTTTTAAAGAGCTGAAAACAAAGTACGAATTTCAAAGTGCTTCTTTGGTTTCATTTTGAAGTACCAGGCGCCAGTTCATTTGCAGTTAATTACATTTCCACCCAATGATTCTGATACAATAACAGTTTCCTTCTATCCACTTCTCTTACATCTTCAGCTTTTTGATGGTTGGATGGTGTTAAAAATATATCCTCCTCTAACAAAATAACACCTTTTTGAATCTTTGGTCCAAACAGAAGCTGCGGCAGTGCTGAAATTACGTACATCTGTACGGCAGATTGTCCTCGTGCCAAGTGTGAAATAATCTTCATTAAAAGTGACAAATACCTGATTTGTAAAGAAGGCATTGAAAGCAACATGTGCTAGAATGACATGTGGGATGTGGATGGTGAGAGAGAGACTTGTGAAAATGCAAAAGCTTTGTTTTGAAACCCAAGAAGTCGAGTGAGAGGGAGATATCACACTGATTCTTCCCCACATCTGCTCACTTGCTGTAAAATAAAAGAAATAAAGCTCTTTTCAGTTTTGGCCTAATATGTTGCATATTGCTAAATCTGTTCAAAATAAAAAAAAATAATTAAACAAAATCACCATAAAGCAAATCCAGGTGGTTCTCCACCACAGAGCAGTGGTGTAAAAAGCACAGTGTGGTAGCAGGCGCTCAGCATTTCATTTGTCTTTTACACTAATTGATTGATCTGATGTTATTTACTATACAACGTGAAAAAGAAAGCTTTCACAGGGCTCTGTGTGGTTTGTGAAAAACTAAGTACACCTCTTTAAAATGTTGATTCAGCTCATTGAAGTTTATGAACTTTTATGCATTTCAATTAGGTTGACGTCTGGTTTTTGACTTTGATTCTTTCCCGTATCGGCCATTTTGTTATAAATTTGCTGCTCAGTTGGAATCATTGTCCTGTTGCATGACCCAATTTGGTCCAAGCCTTATCTGCCCTTTATGTGTCCTCACATTCGACTCTAGAATACTTTAGTATACAGAAGAGTTCACGAACGACTCAGTTACCGCAAGGTGCTCAGATCCTCAGCCTGCAAAACAAGCCCGAATCAAGCCCTCCACCACCGTGCTGACCGCTGGTATCGGGATGTTTGTGTTGATATGCTGAGTTTGTTTTTTTGAATCATGGTGAGACACCTGGTCTTGTCTGTCCAATGCACATTGAGTTTATTCCAGTTTCTTCTGTTCTGTTCCAAGTTCAGACTTGGAATCTTCCAAGTTCAGACTTGGAACGTTCCCTCCTGGAAAGAATGCACCAGATCAGTAAACTGCCAAAACTTCCCCTTGTAGCAGGTTGTCACTACAAACCCTTTTCAAGAAGAAGAAGCTTGTTGAAAAGGTTAATTTTATCCTTCTGGGTGTCAGAGCCTCTCACACTATAAAATGCCAAGCTACCATATTAAGGAAACTCACTGGCTTGTATCTGTGATTCCTATAACTTATAACCTTAAGTGTGTTGGATTGTGAATGGAGTGGTAAAGCAGGACTTTCCTACTATCTGGTACAGTGCCTTTGTTCGTCGTCTGTGGTGTTTCACATTATAATAAGGATGCCATTGCAGTCTACCTTTATTCTTCTCTTTTTAAGCCTTCTACAGAATCCCTAATTAGGCAATTGTTTCGGTATAGCCTGACATAAAATACATGAATAAATAGAAATTAAATATTTCTTATTAATAAAGGAAAGATTCAGTAGATTGTAGTGATACTCTAATAAATCTGAATAAAACATTCGAGTCAAGCGTATTTCCGAAAGTGTGCTCTAGATCCAATTTGTATTACACGTGAGTAACATATTCATTCATCTTTTAATTGCATATCATTACTTAGTCATTCTGATACCAATGGATTACCCACTGCAGAGTGTAACTAATTGCTAGACACACTTGGTACAAGTTAATCAGGAGTTTCCCTCCAAGGAATCATTGTACTGTAATCTAATATACAGGAATGTTCTATTCTGGAGTTGGCTACTTCCTCCTGCCGCCTCTCCTCCACATGTAATATTCATGACGGTGAGCTCTTCCCTAAAACCCTCTCCTCTCCTCACCAGGTGGGAAAGCAAGCATGCGTCTCCCTGACAAAACCTCAGCCACTCTCAGTGCTTTGTGTAGGCTCTTCCTCTCACTCTCTCTTAGCGGTTAAGCTGTCCCTGGGTTCCTCTTAGCTATTGTAATCCATACACAATACCCACACATTTAATGGGAGAGATGGCTGCAATAAAGCAGAGGGTGTATTTTGCGGGGAGCAATTTAGCCTTCAAACAATATGCCAAGGTTTGCCTTCCTGGGACAATACTGCCGTTTGGTTTCTTCCCCCCTTGTTACCATGCAGAATGTTACAGGGTAGTCATTACAGTTTGGACTTGGTGACGGCAAAATGAAAAGAGGAGCGAACTGCATGCTGCCATCCTAAGCAACTTTGCATTGAGTCTTTGTGAAGGTAAGCATATGTGCCTTGAGTGGGATGAATGTTCTGGATTGTGAGGCGGCAATCGCCCAGCGGGGCGTCCTTTTAGCGAGCGCGGTGTCCAGCTGCTTTCTCTCAATTCAACCGCCTTTCAGGCTAAACGCAAAACCCACCTGGGCAAAAGAAGAGGCCCTCACTACAGCTTTGTCCTTTATCTTCTCTGCTATGAGAATACCTTCTGCACTCTAACCTGTGGGGACAATGGACAATAAGATGCAATCATTCTCACTTCACCGGCACAATTACTACACAACTTAGCTCCTTGAGTCCCCGCTCGCCCCCAAGAAAGTGAGATGAGAAGAAAAGTCTAAGAACAAGAGGGACTTCTTTTCTTCTGAGCGAACATGGCGTTGACTACGACAGTGTTTGCTCCTCTTCCCTCCATTTCCCTCAGCGATAAGATGCACAAGACTGATCGCGCTAGCACAGTGCATGCTGGGATAATGTGGCAGCGTGCTGCTAAGCACTTCCTGTCCTCGGCAAGTGCATTGGGGGGTGGGGTGGGGTGGGGGGGTTGCAGTTGTAGCAATCGGGATGTCTTTCTTCACTCTCTTTTTTCAGATAAACTCCAAGAGAAGTGGGAAGTGAGTTTTAAAGTCAAAGCTAGCAAGGGCTCCGATGATAAAACGCATCTCAACCTTTTTGCTAAACATCCATGTGGAGTCGTGCATCCCGTGATCCTGGCTTGGCTGCCGGTGCTTCATTAAGATTAGCCGGATATCAGTATCCCCAGCCTGTCATTAATAATGACAAGGCCCACCACTAAATACATGTCCACTGTTAATTATCAGAGGCCATGTCTGTTAAATATCAGATTCCTCCCTCTAAACAGTGGGCAGTTCTCCCGTGCAGTCTCATCTGTCACTGTAAATGTCATCACTTTATTCTCTCGTTGGCGACCGTGACAGGCCCTACTTTGAGCCCCGCTTTATCTGCTTTTGCCTTCCATTCTCCCTGCTACAAAGATCCCCCCCTCTCTCACACTCCTTTTCTTTCTTTCTTTTTCTTTTTTTTTTCAACCACTCACTGCTGTATCCGCTTTCCAACACGTGGCAAATGATTGCCCCGGTAAAGGTATTTTCTGTTTCAATCTTACATTTTCCCAAGAGAGAACAAAAAAGAAGGGGGGACAAGCTTTCTGCAGCTGGTTTCACTGAGAAAATTGTTCAGAATTGCCTCATTCCAGGGCAGATTAGCGAATGCATACAATCCCAGGCTAAGTGCTATTGTGCACTACAATTTGGCCATTATACTTTGTCTTTTCCATTTAGAGAACCCCTACCCAATTAAAGTAATACAGCCCTTCCAATACCTGCTCCCAATTAAATCTGGGCGGTATTACCTGCCTTGATAGAGCTGGCCATGGCTCCTCAACACTCACTTGCATTCATTAGGCCTATTCAACGTGACGGAGCTGATGACAACGATTCAAGTTGTTCTCCCTCCATCCCTCCCCCTTGCCACTCTCTTCTCTCTTGTTCTCTCCCTCTTTTGGGTAGGCTCTCACTTTCTTTCTCCCTCTTTTTTTCATCCCTGCCTTTCTCTCTGTCACTCCTCAAGACTAGAAATGCCTGCCGCTCAGTCCGAGGGCTCAGAATTGGCTGGGGAATAGAGAGGAGGGAGGGTCAGCCTGTGACACCCCCCATCCCCCCACCTGTTTTTTTCTCTTTCTTCGACATTTTCTCGCCTGCCCTTGGTTTTGTTTCCCAGGTAGCTAGGGTTTTTTCCCTTTTTTTTCCAGTTCATTGTGCCTTTTTCAAATCCTTCGTCCATGCTGCTTGGTTGGCACCATTTTAAAGCCCACCGTCACAAAGAAAGAGCTTGTCCAGGCCACTGACTCGATTGACAATTTCAGAGTGCTCAAAAAAGAAAAAAAAATCCACAAAAGCCGGAGCTCGGGGTGCTGCTGAAGTAGGGGGAAGCCGTCAGTATGACATGTCTGCTGTCCAAACCCATAACCGCCAGGTGTTTGTAGCCTTTCAGGAAAGATCTGTCATATCCAACTGTTCCAACTGAACTCAGGGCTACTGATAAAAAACTTTTCCTTTTTTTTTATTAGTCACAGTCTCACATTTTATAAAGCTACAGTTATAATGAGCTAAGCCACCAGAGGAAACTTGCTGACAGTAGTTGTACTTAAAGCAGAGACAGAGACCTTCACATCTGTACACATCTACACAACTAACAGGATAAATACGCTTCAGGCTTCTTCTGGACAGTTGAAGCGTTACCCTTAAATATTTTTTTTAACAAAAAATTATATTTTACACAGTCCTGAACACTCATACTCCGATTAATGTACTGAAAGCAACTTGGAGTAAGTATCTTGCCCAAGTATATTTAGCATGCAGATGGGAGCAGCCAGGGATCGAACCACCAACCTTTCGATCAGATGACCTCTTAAGACGCCTAGAGTCCAGTTGGTGACCCTCCCCTGGCAACCTCCATTTGCTGGGAAAACATGTATTCTTAGACTTGTTCATGACACTTCACAGCTAGCGGTTGCAAAAAAGCATCTTTGTGGTTGCACTGGTCTCCAGCAGATTCCTGTAATTAGCATGAAAGACACTGACCTGTCTGCAGCCACTTGTGACTTACTCTCCAAGCTGTAGTAAAACCTGACCCAAGCCAAAAAAATGAGAAGTTCCACCTTCAAAGTAAAAGCTGTTAGCTTCCTGCTGAACTTTAGAAAAGACTCAGCTTTCACTTAAATAGCGAGTTTTCTCTGTTTCCAGTTTGCATTGTTACGTTGTTGTTTAACTACCACTCAGAGAGTAGTTTGCAGACAAGTCTGAATCTTATAGGTCACCGCAGCAACCTGCTAGCAACAAAAGGAAGGATGTTTTTGTTGCAGTATCATAATTATCTTTGCTGACAGTTGCTAGAGTGAAATTAGTCACAAACTCTCACGAGCACTTGTGAAATATGCACTTTGCTGAGTTACAGTAGTTGCCAGATGACTGTGTAGAGGTCTCTAGACTTGTGTGAATGTGCTCTTAGCCAATCATCTTCCCAAAGCTAGGTGGATAGCTATCTAGCATGATAGCCAGCTCTGAAAGACGTATACATACGATTTATAATTGCTCTAAATTTGCAAGGAACCCTGCTGCCATGTGTCAGATACTACAAACTGGATGGGTAAGCATCATCTTACCAAACATGCAGTAGACATTTCGCTACGTTCTTTTTCTACACAAATACTCCCTCACCGACCTGCTTTGTACACACATGCTAACATGGTGCGACTGCAACATCCCTGCACAGCAATCCCAGTGTTTGCTAAGTAGTAATTTCTTCACAAGGATTCAAGATGAAGAAAAAAAATCAAGAGCGTTGGTTGAATGTTAGCATTAAACAGAGCGCAAGTGAAGTACGTGAATATACTGGACAGTGATGACAAGTAGGCTGAGAGGAAGAGACATTAAAGGATAAGATTTAAAATGTATGAATTTGATACTTTTCCAGATTTTTAACAAATGTGTTTGCCCATGTCTTGTTGCTTGTCTAAAGTAAGAAAACTATCCTCCTAGGACCTGCCGTCCACATATGTGGACATCGCATTTTGGGTTATTTAGACCAAAATACTCAATTTTGCTCTACAGGGGCCTGATATCCACTTACAAGGACATTATACAGCTACTGTTCTATCGAAATTTTAAACGAATATCCTCATATGTGGCTCTCATTTTTCTTAGAAACAAAAATCAGGTAAAAAAAAAAAATCTGGTAATTCTTTAATTTTACATTCATCGGGTCCCAATATGCCTAAATATCAAAGAGAAATTAAAAATGCATGCTGTGGAAGAGTTCGGGTCTTAGGAGGCTATAGAGTTAGCTTAAGATTATACAGTCCACCCCATATATTTTAACATATTTACGTAGTATATAGTAGTTATAACCTTTTTCAACCTAATAATTTAATATCTGTATGTATAATATATAGCAGAGAAAGTGGACATAGCTAGCGGCATGTTCTGGTGAGTCTGAGCCCAAAAAGTCAAATCCTCAGTTTGCAGCAGCGATAAACGAGTCATGCATGAGGCGAAAATCTCTTCAGCTGGTTTACATGCTTCCATCAAGCACCTTGTACCCTAAAGAGCATAATACCTCCTTGATAAATTCTCCCAGTGCTATTGGTTTTACTCTCAGTGACATTTGGAGATAATGTAGGTGAATATAATGGCAGTAGGAGGTGGAAGTAGAGAAGGAGGAGGAGGAGGAGGGGTTTCCACTATGGCAGTGAGAGTGACATTCTCAGGACCCCCCATGAGGGGAAACCTCTGGTCCCTGCTCAGCAGCTAGCGGGAATGATATCAACTTTCCCTTTTCAGTCAGCCGGAGGATCAGCAGCTCCCTCCGCCTGCACAGCTCTCGCCCAGATGAGACTGAACAGCTCTGATAAACCAGTCAGCTGAAAGTAATGTGGGCTCGGGCGGTGAGGCATGGGATTTATTTCAGCCTGAGATGCTCTTAAAAAACAGCTGGATGTGTGTTATATTTGTCATTTAGTAAATTTGGCTGTGTTTGCGCAGCAGTTCGAGGAATTTAGTTTTAATACGTTGCAAGGAAATATACTTCCATTTAATCAATACTGGGCAACTTTCTTCTGATTCTGTCGAGTGTCCTTGGTGTAAGTTCAGTTGACATTGTGATAAACAAATGAAAAGGATTGCACACCATTTCATCATACTTTACAGTCGCAGACCCCCCCACCCCCTTCTCAACAACATTGATTTAAGAACTTAGATCATTTGTTTAGTGGAAAACACATTTTTCTATCTATACTTGAACTCAGGCATGACTGGAAAAGCCCAGCCAATCAGAATCAGGCGAAGTAGGTCTGCGTGTTCCGACCTTGAGAGACACCGCAACCCGGGGATCGCGCTCCCCTCCTTTGATATGCCAAATCAAGGATCCTGCTCCTGCCGACTGAAGGTTGTTTTGTTGCTCTACTTCTGGTTTTTGCCGTGTCCGTGTTTAAGGGGAAACTGGCCGTGACTTTTATTCACACCGCTCGCTCGCTTTAAAGAAAGAAAAACGATCAACCTCCCTCACCTTGGGAGGGATTTTAAAGGGAACGCTGCAAGGATGTTTGACGTGAGAGATAATGAGGTATTGGGAATAATGAGTAAATAAAGTATCCATGATGACCCCCCCCCCCCCCCCCCCCCCCCCCGCCCCATCTTCTTTCTCCCTCTGCTTTGGTTTTGCAGCATTGATGCTTTTTTTTTTGGAGCTCACTTGATTCTGAAGGCACATGTATGCATGCATGCAACCACTTAGCAAACACGGAGAGTAAGGAAAGGAAGCCGGATGGGAGAGGAAGATAAAGGATGGCTAAATTCAGACCACATGGCCTCATGGCTGAACAAATGGAGTCACCAGGGGCTACTTCTAGTCACGGTAGCTTTATGAAACAGGGGTAAGAGAGGGAAGAGGCCCATGGATGAATCTGCACAATATTCTCCCATACTTGGTTTATCATGCCTGGGAGGATCATCAGGGGAAAACTTTTTGTTACTTTATAAAAGTGTATTATGTCGAGAAGCACTTTTTTCTGTCCCAGCCCCAACTTAGTCAATCTTATTTCAGCAAATGTGAATAATTAACATTCAAAAACTTTTCCACCAGCTAAACCAATGCTTAAAATTCTCTCCTCGTCTCTCTTTCACCTTGCATCCATGCTGATGTTTCTCCTCGGCACACTGCAAAAATGTACCAAATCTACATATAAAGGTAAATGAATGAATGTTAGAGATGTAGAAAAAAGAGAGACAAAATGTTCATGAAACTAGCTCCTAAGTTCTACTTTAACAGTTTGTTTTTATTGTTATTTGAGTAAAAAGCTCTTAAAAACCTGAGCTACTGCACTGCAAATCATATAAAACATCTAAAAAGAAAAGAATGCTGCGGTGGCCCAAAGTCCATACTGTGTTGGCTATGAGATTATGGAGTGTACTTTGTTTTTTTACATGCTGCTTGGTTGCATTTACCTATTTTGAGAACCTTTTAAAGACCAGAAGATTTTTTTTTTCTTTATAATTATGAACCGAGATGTAAAACCTTAAAAGTGAAAGAGGCTGTACTTTCTTTTTTAAATGGGGAAGTCTGCCTCAAGCAAAGGAGTTGGGGTGTCATGGAATCTAATTCAGGTGAATGCGTGAGTTGGGCCTGCAAATTGGCATGGGTATAGTACTGGACCATTGCGGCGAAGCTTTCAATTTACCAGTCCATCTACGTCCTCACCTACACTTGTGGTCCTGAAATCTGGGTAATTACTGAAACAATAAATCTGTGAATTTATCGAGACCTTAGAGATAACTTGAGAAGTTTAGACATGTAGAGGAATCTCAGTGGAGAGTCATTCCTCCTCCGAGTCTAAAAAAAACCAGTTTAGGTGGTTTGGTTATCTGGCGTCCTTTTGGCGGTATTCCTGCCACGACCAACTGGGATGAAACCTCAGGATAGACCCAGAACCCAATGGGAAGATTATATTTCTAATGTCTCCTGGGAACATCTTGGAACACCCCATCGGGAACAGGAAAGTGTAGCCGTTGAGAAGGCTGTCTGGAATACTCTGCTTAGCCTGCTGTCACCACGACCTGGCTTTGGATATGTGGAAAATAATGGATGGATGGATTAACATCTCAATAATCTTCTGTTATATTTTATTGCAATTACTCCTAATTGTTATTTCTTTCACTCTGTTTTTTGCACAACACTTTTGACTGCTTGTTAGTGAAAAGCACTTTATAAATAAACTCTACCTACCTACTGTTAGAGTGAATTGTTAAATGTTTGTCATTTTTATGTTTAACATTTGTACATTGTTTTAACTCTGATGAAAGAAATTCCACTGTCCTTCCCCCCCAGATTCTCGAGGTTCTAGGTGGGGGGCTGTAGTCTTTTATTACAGACACATCCTTGTGCTTCTCTTGATGTAAGCTTCCTGCGTTTACGACCCTTTGGTCAGCAGGAGGCCTGACACACACATTCTCACATAACACACACACACATTCTTACTTAGATACAGAAGTTCACACATATACATACAATGCCTTGTCTGGGCGTGGCTTTGTTCTGACGTGTTTTGTGTGAACTGTCTCTCAATAAAAAAGGCAACAAGGGAGGTCGTCGTCGTCGAGGTCATTTTCGTGGTGGACACGGGCCTCCCTTGCACGAGTGATTGATCAATCGACTGTCTTGTTTTCTTCATGATGAATAAGTCTCTAGAATTAGCGGGGCTTGAGGAAACACAGACCCAACACCTACGTACCAGGTAGCTGATAATCACATGTATGTGGTGGACTCCTATTTTGAATAGAGATCTTTTAGCATACAATGCTGCCTTAATCAGAATGGCAGAGTTGGTAGATGCCGAAAACCTGATTTGTCATCCATCAGCGTATCAAACTGCTTTCAAACCTACGTGGATGCTTTGACCAATGACCAGTGTTGAAGTCGATGACTGTAATAGAAATTAATAATTGTGCAGGTGGAGGTTTGGGAAGCATGAGGCAGGATGATGATACCTGTGATCTGTTTCTGTTGATTGTTCAGCACAACTGCTCGGTGACTTTACCAATTCTAAGAGTGATTAATTCAGACTACTGACAGCTAAAACAGTATTAAAATGCATGGTGCTGCAATGCCTGTGACAGCAATTTGGCTTGATGTGCATGTAATATGAGTAACTTTAAGAAAAGCACAACAGCACGGGTACGTTTTGACCTATGGAGCAATACTGGGTAAACTTCCAGCTTCCAGTATTAGAGCTAGAAATATGTATTAGGTTTTGACAGATCATGAGGGAATACAATTTTCCTGCTGTGCATGTTGGACTTGGACTCGCTGAATTATCTATAAAAAATTAGGTTAAAGAGGCATATAGGTGTTTTCTTTAGAATTTTTAAAGAGGAGAAAATCTTGAATGGCGTATTATTCTCCAAAAAAAAGACCAATTAAGCCAGATATAAGATTGCCAGCCAGGTTAGACGAGGCTTTTTGCTGCAGATGTCAGCGATGAGCTGGAATTAGCATGGACACTAACCCCAGCCAGCTTTTAATTAATTTTACACAGACTGTAGTGCAGCGACCCCGTGAAAAAAGGACAAGGCACACCCGACTAATCAGCCTGAACCCCATGACATCACTCCTGGACCTGCCAAGCCAGCCCAAACAGGGGGGAGCATAGGTAGTTTACTGTGGATACAAAGCGCCAATTTATCACTATAAGCAAATGCTAACCTAGGAGCGTTGCCCCCGGCAGAATTAATTGGCCCTCTCCCTGTCTGTGAAGTGTCTGGCCTTGTTTAAAAAGACAGGCTGCCCCAGAGACCCTCGCTCTCAACACGCTGCTCTGAGGAGCTGCGCCGCTATTGGCTGATTGATATCCATGGAAACCCCTTGTTCTACATAACCAGGAAGTGCTTGTTCATGAGAGCGGCTGGATGCTCAGAGCACTGCTGGGACAGAGTCATGCCTTTGAATTTTGAATACTACAGCGACCAAACATGGCACCAGCAAATATTCGGGGCCTCTAAGCAAAACTGTGCACACAAGCACACACACAAAAACCCCCACAGCACGGCGTGGTGGCCGGAGCAATCGGGGCATGTGCAGCGAGTGCCGTGTTTAATGGAGTTCCCGGTCACTGCGTCAGTGGTTTTTCCGCCAAAAGCGCCATCCACACGACATGCTCCAGGGTGCAGAACCCCAGCAGCGGAAACAACACAACTTTTTTCCCCCTTTTCTAAAAGGATGAGGCAGCTGTTCTGTACGCTCCCATTGGAGCTGATAGTTGTGGGGAAAAAGCAAAGAAGTAGTGATTAACTACACTACCGGCTCTTTCAACCCACTCTACTGTGACTAAGAAAGTGTGGGTGCAACTTTCTAGTACATTAGCCACTGGAGATTGAAGGCTACTGTAGGCTGAGAGGGGTGGGGGGCTAAAAAAAGAGGAGACAACAGAGCTCTCCCCTTCTTCGTCTTCCTCCCCTTCGCCCCACCACCCACTCTCTTTATCTGGCTTCTCTCGTTCAGTTGAGAGAGTGCAGCCCTATCTTGCCGGCCCATCCATGGTGTCTCCTTTCCCTGGCTCCTGTACTTGGGGGAATAATTAATCGGCCTAACAGGTAAGAGATACCAAGACGTGGCATAAGAGCAGCTTTCAGAGCTTTGTGTGTGTGGGGTTTCCACGCTGAAATGGATCCGCTCGCCACTCAGGGCCCTTTTCACCAGAGGAGCCGTTGAGAAGGGGTGTGGGGGTGGGGAGTCAGCTGCGAGCGGATCTCACCGGACAGCAACACCCCACCCCATCCACCCCCAACCTCCACCCTCCTTCAACTCTCTCCCGCCCTCTCCAACCTCTCGTCTCCTTCCCTCAATCCCCCATGAAACCCCACATCCTTTATTTTTCTGTTTTTTATCCCCTCCTTCGCCTCTCAGAGAAATGAGACTCATGCACGCACAGAGGCAGCTCGGGGCGCCAGAGCAAACTGGAGGGCCCTTGGACATTTTCCCCCGATCTGTCCTCCACCATCAACGCCAACACCTTTTCACTCAAGCAACCAGGCGTGACTCACCTCCGCACATTGTTAAAAACCTGACCAGTCTAATCCTGTTTTGAATTTAAGTTCTTTTTTTTTCTCCAGCTTGAAATCTAGCGTAAAAAGTAAACTGCTGTCCTGGCTAACAAAGACTTTCTAAATAAAAAGGACCTGGATGTGACAGTACACTTTGTAAAAGCAGCATGTTTCTGAAGGATCGTTTCCTGCAAGAGACTTCAGTTTTCTTCCTGTGGGTGTCAGGTGATTGACAGCAAGCAAAATGTAAAGTAATACTCACGCTGATGTGAACAATAAAAAAAAACCACACACACACATCCAAAGTCAGTACAGTGGAGATGTGATGAAAACAGAAAGTTTTACAAAGCCAAAATGAAGTGTCTCGTTTGTTGTAATGAGTGATGCTGTAAAATGAATAATAGGACACGGCTCGTGTTAACGCAGAGAAAAGCATAAGAGAAACTTGAATTGTCGTTTTGAGTGTTTGCAGGCCATAAATCAAAATAGCACTGACATATCTTCACTTATAACAATAATAGTAATGATAATAATAATATTAAGAAGAATAAGAATAACTATGACTAACTGGTATTTAAAGTAGGCCTATTATGCTTTTCCTTTTTACTGCCATACTGTTACAATGCAACTCAGTAATCCTGAGGCAAACAGCTCAGGCTTCATACAACTCTAAACACTTCATTTCAGACAGTTTTTCCAACTCTTGAGTCTGTGTGATGTCATAGAGAGCAGCTATCCCTAATATGGTCCTGTCAGCTCTGGCTGTCAGCAGAAAAGCCAATTCTTTTCTCTGTATTGGGGTCGCTATAAAGTGCCTTGAGGTGTTGTTGTGATTTGGTGCTATGTAAATAAAAATTAATTAAGTTAAATCGAAAAGCCCCACCCACCATCCATTTGAAATATTTGTTTACAAGGGGCAACCAATTAGAAAAAAAGTTGGCTTCGACGG
>NW_024582399.1:1537733-1561457 GCF_018398535.1 Haplochromis burtoni
AGGCGCCAAAGCTGCTTGTTTAGCTGATAGATTATGTTTTTAAAGGTTAATGTAGAGAAAAGCATTTTGAGTGTCTGCAGATTCTAAATCAAAACACTGTTGACATACTTTTTCTTTTAACAACAAAAGTATTAACATGAAGAAGACGGAGAAGAAAAAAATTAAGAAAAACTAGCAAAATCTGAATTTACGTAAATAGGACTGATTATACTTTTCCTTTTTTTTTTGCCATACTTATTTCTGTGTGATGTCATAGAAAGAGCATGTCCATAATATGGTCATGTAAGCTTTGGCTATTAGCAGAAAAGCCCCACCCACCTTCTGTTCAAAATCTTTGTTTAGGAGGGGCAGCCAATTAGAGTATCTGAACACCATAAATGAATAACCAATCAAATAATAAGAATAAATACAAGATGAATATAATATAGGAAGAAGGATAACTAAACTAAATAACAAAATTTAGATTTTAAAAGGGATCTGTTATATTTTTTCACAGTTGTGGATGCTCATGTTAGTCATGGCCAACGTTTTAAATAATGAGTTTGGTAATCCCTCAGAAACCAACAGCTCTAAACACGTCATTTAACTCTTGCCTTTGTGTGATGTCAGAGAGAGCAAATATCCCTAATATGGTAGTGTCAACTTTAGCTATTAGTAGAAAAGCCTGTTTAAAATCTTTGTTTTACGAGGGGCAGCCAATTAGAAAAAAGTTGGCTCTAAATAAGGGAGAGGAGCTAAAGGAGTTTGTTCAGCTATAAGATTTTTAAAAAGAGATTATTTTGAACAGTTAATCATGCCAAGCCACTCTAACAGATTTCAATAATAATAAATATGGAGCTGGAAATGCCCGTGTTGTGGAATTAGCTCAGTTACTACACAGCTAAAGCCTCCTTTATGCAACAGAAAATGCTGTGGTAGTGTGATACAGTAAAAGTAGGATTATACCAACAGTGTGTTGACTGCACTCTCTGTTCCCTCTCCTCCTGTTCTTTTAGGGGAAACTGTAGCTGAGCAGCGCGTCAGTTCAGCAGCAGCTGAGCGAGACTCTTGTAAAAGGGAAAACTTCACAGCCCTTGCGGGTGTCACACCCTGGAAATAGACTGTGAACTTAAAACTCTTAGATACTGAAAATGAACTAAGCGATATATTATTTATAACAGCCGAGGCGGCGCTTTGACGCGCTCAGGCTCAGGCGAGCTTTGTCCTTAAACGCTGTCTAGAAAGTATTCAGGTGGCACTCGCCTATAGTGAGCTGCCGTTGGCCGCCTAGTGTGAGAAATTGAACTTAACTTCCACCACTCTTAAAAAAAAAGAAGAAAGGCTGTTACGGATTCTACATGGAGTTGCACACATTCACCAACCAATATTACAAATTCGGAGGGAGAGCAAACACTTCTTGCTCGTTTCTGGCTGACTAATACAAACCGAAACGCACTTTAAGCACCATTTGGAAAAAAATGACTTGAAAGTGTCTCTGGGTGTAATTTTATTGAAGTCAATCGGGCATCCTCAGGCTAAGAAAATGTTGTCACTTTAAGCAGAAGCAATTGCCTGTGTTTTGAAATATTGACTGTATCCTCACCCCAACAAAAAAAACCTCCTGATTATAAAGTGTTTTGTTTTTTTTAAATGAAGCGCTACACAAGCAACCCAAAACAGCACTGATCTCCTCTAAAGGCGAGGCTCTACAGGAAATAGATGTGATTCTAGACACTTCCTACTTCCACCTTCACAAAGGTCACTGGTGTAAAAGTACACTAGATGCTTTTTTCCCCTGCTGGTCAGCTACCAGCATACAGTATCATACTCCCTGCTGAGCGTGCAGCTGGACGCAGGAAGAGGCCAGAGCGCCACTGCCACACCGCCCTCCCCTCGCCTGGGCAGGGGGAGGTCCGGCATGGCTGCCACTCAGCTTGGGGTGCGCTTGATGTATGACAAAAAACTAACGGGATCGATAGGCGCCCCGGCAGAGAGCCTCTCTCCTCCTCCTCTCCCAGCCTGCCTGTGTTTACCCTCCCCTGTCCTCTCCCTCTCTTTGCTCTCACTTACTTTTCCTTTTGTCTTACCTCCCCCTGCTGGCTGCCTCTTTTTTCTTTCTTTTTCCCCCACCTCCCTCTGAAGAATCTCAGGGGTTTGCTTTAGCTTGAGAAGAGCTCAACATAAGGAAAAAGCGGGCGTTGCTTTTAATGCAGATTTGCATTTTTTTTTTCCTCCCCAAGTGCTGCGTCATGAGTTTGCAGAAATCCCTCAGCTGCTGCTGCAATTACCATTATTTTTTACATTTCATGTGGCAAAAAAAAGGAGCATCAAATGCTACTTAACAGCTCGCATATGGGAAAATGTGTTCGGGCTACCACCGCCGCCGCCCCGGGGCCCGTCCAGGCCGTAAGCGCGCCACTTGTACCACTGTAATCGCTTCAGATTTAAGCACCCAGACGAACGCTACGTCGTTAGCAATTAATCAAAGATATCGATAACACCTCATCAGAGATTAAATCAATCCCGGTAATGTCAGCGCCGATGCTTAATCGTCTGACTTGGGTTCATCAACGGCAGTGATTGACAAGCTAGAGAAGAAGGAGGAGAATAATTAAGGAACACAGATATTCCTGTGACTGCTGTTGGCGCTCGCCTTCATCATCAGAACACGAGGGTGGCTTTCGTGGTTGAAAAGGATACTGCTGACAAATTCAATTATTGAAAGACGACAGGCTAATGGGCCGTGGTAATGATTTATTTCATAAGTATTTCTGCTGTATGTTTTAATGAAAGCTAACGCCGTCACTAGTGGCAAAAGGGAGCGGATGCCTCAGACCAATTACTGCACTGTCACCGAGGGCGCGTGCTGCAGCAGTAATCCTCCCTCCTCATCCCACAGCCTCCAGACGAGACGTATATACACAGCAGCACACCCACAGTCTGAGCATGTGCACCATAACCACACATGCTCTTTTTTTCTTTTTTTGTTTTTGCTTTTGTATTTCTTTGCCCGAACCTGCTTCCCCTTTGTGCAAACACAAAAGCAAGCGTATACCCTTCTAGTATTTTTCATTTCTTTGCTTCAGTCTGGATGGATTCACGGGGTCCACGCACAGCCTCTGCCCCACCATGCTTCACCGTCCCTGGGCGTGAGAGGCACAGGTAACGGGGCCCGAGAGTGTGGAGGGTCCACAGGTCTTCTAGAGGAGGGTGGGGTTGTTGTAGGGAAGGGGGTTGGAGGCTGACACACATCTGCAGGGAGAGAGAGAGAGAGAGAGATGGGCTCAAAGGCTCGGGGAGAATGAGAAGGGGGTTGCAAGGGTCAGTGGCAAGTGGCACACACAGGGTGGGTGTGCGGGTGAAGTGGGGTGGAACAAGTGCTATAGAGGGGCCAGGGATTGTGTTTTTCCCATGGTCCACTACTCCCTTTTTTTCCCCCTCCCTCCCTCTGAAGTCTCCCACCCAAACCCCCAAAAACCGGCGGCCCCCGCCCCGCTCCCCCTTCCCCCCCGAGCTCTCTCTATCTGCCTCGCTCTCTTTCTCGATGCCCTGTCAAGAAAGGAGCGGGGCAGGCTCAGTTTCACTCCACAGGGCCGGCGTGTTTTCAATGAATTTATACAGATGAAGAAGTTCAACACAATGGATGGATTACCTCAGCCAAAATAGAGTGACCCCCGCCACTCCCCTCCTTGTGCCGCCCCACCCGTGACCCACCACCTCCCTCCCAGCAGTCCCCTTGTAACCCCCCACCTGCCCCACCTCGTCTATTCACACAGCCACTGACACGGACTAACACTGAATGATATAGACTCGCACAGACGCGGACATGTACACACATTTTCTTTTTTTTCTAAGAAAAGGCTTTTCGAGGACGGACAGTAAAAAAAGAAATGAGGGACTACTTATACTTTAGATATCAGAAAGTGACAGTGCCAGGTTACTACCAACTTCTGTAACACCATGAATTTGAGTTTCTTTTTTTTTTTTTATATCTGAGCTCAGTGTCCCAGTTTTGCAGCAGATGAATGCTGAACTTGTTTAACCACTAAAAAACACAACAACCTCTTTTGCACACAGGTCAAAAGATTTTCTTCATCTTGAACCCATTTTTATTGCATTATTTTGGCCTCTTCCAACGGAAAGTCAGTGTCCGAGGGTAGAAAAGAATATAGTTGCAAATCTGTAATGAAAAATGTCAAAAATAACTTTTTTTGTCCGATGATGATAGTCTTGCATGACCTCTCCTGCACAATGACCACCTAATTTCCTGCATGCCATTTAGGGGCACCACATCTTTCAGTATTCAAAATATCTACATAAAAATCAATACTCTAAATTCGTTATCGATGGTGTCAGGTCGTCCCAACAATCCTCCACAAGCATAACTTCCATAAAAGAAATCTCGAAGATTTTTGATCTATGTTCACTTTCTCCAATAATCATTCAATATTGAACCAGCTCATGAACTTGTGTTGAGTCTTTATAGTCAAATGAAGTCTTTCATATGCCTACATAGAAAGCCAGAGATGGTGTGAGGAGCAGCAAGGCCTCAGAAGCACAGAACAGAGCAGGTATCCAGGATAGAAACAACATAAAAGGAAAAGCTGTGGTGAGGGTGGGTTGCAAGAGGCTTGCACCTCTCAAAAACTGTGGAAAGGCTGAAGCAACTCGAATAACAAAGTCTATTTTAAATTTCCCTATAGGACATGATGGGCTCCAGCTGAGCCAGTGTTTTGGGTGATGCTATCAAGACACCTGTTAGATATGAGGTCTGTAAAAGAAAACATAATTGTTTTCCATTCTTAACTGGTCTTTTAAGTAGCAGAGGGGGTTGTCAATTAGTTTCAGTTGCTTTAGTTTTAATGAAATTAACAACAGGTGCACTAGAGGGATGACAATGAGACAACTTGAAATGGGAATGATTTTACAGGTGGAGGTCACTGACATTTTTCCACTCATCATCTTTTCTGACTGATTGTTTTCGCTAGTGTTGCATTTGGGTCAATGTCACTACTGGTTGCGTGAGACCATACCTGGATAGACCTTGTTGGATAGACCTCTACAGGTTAGGTAACGGCACCCTGACAGCTGTTAAGGGTGGCTGCCACTAATCAGAAGGTCAGTGGTTCGATCCCAGGCTGCCTCCTGGCTGCCAAGATACTAACCCCATGTTTGCCTACTGGTGGTGGTCAGAGGGCCCGGTGGCGCCAGTGTCCAGCAGCCTCGCCTCTGTCAGTGGGGCTCTGGCTACAATGTAGCTTGCCATCGCCTGTGTGTGAATGGGTGAATGACTGAATATAGTGTGAAGCGTTTTGGGGTCCTTAGGGACTAGAAAAGCACTATACAAATGCAGGCCATTTACCATTTAAATATCAAGATGAAATCTTTGGAGTCATTGTCAGATCCTATCATGGTGCAGTGAGTCCTGGGTTCCTCCTGGTACACTACAATGCCCGGCCTTGTGTGGTGAGAGTATGCACGTAGTTCCTGGAGATTGAAGGGACTGATACCTGGCCCCTGGCCCCCAGGCTCGCCTCACCTAAATCCAACAAAACACCTCTGACACATTCTATTTCAGCCCATCTGATGCCGCCCAGGAACTCAGTGATGACTGATCCAGACCTGGGAGTTCATCATTAGGATCAGTACCCGATGTTGTCAGGCATGCATACAAGCACGTGGGAGCAAAATAAACTTCCATTAGTAGTACCATTTTGAGTTGGTCCAATGAAATTTCGGGAAAAGGGACTAGCCTGCTGCATCATTTTTTCACTTTGATTTTTGGGGTGTCTTTAAATCCATGCTTCTGTAGGTTGATAGTTTTCATTTCTGTCAAACGATGTGGCGTCCTTTGTTGCTAACAGTCCATATCAGTATAGAGATCTAGAATGATTTTTCCCCATCTGATGTGTTTTGAAAATGTTCCTTTAATTGTTTGAGCAGTGTATGTACAGAACTAATGTTGCATATGATGCGTGAGGACAGATTTCTCCTTTTTTTAGGTAGTAAACAGAAGAAACTAGGATCTTCAACTTGTGCCAATTGCCGCAATTCAGGAGGGGGAAAAAAGGCACAAGCTTGTAGATGCTTTATGGACTGATGATTCCTGGGAAGTGCATCCCAAAAAAAGGACCCATGCAATGATATGATTTTGGCTTTTATTACATCCTGGACAAAATGTACCAGCCTGCTGCTGTAAACCAAAGGCCCTGCCCACTGCCACTGTGGCTGTAGTAGGAGGTGGAGGCGTCCTTAGCTGTCCAGGCTAATGGCTACGAATGGGCTCTAATGCATGCTTCTACCAATAAATCACATGCACAGCGCCCTGCTTAGACATTCAGCAGCTTGGCCGACCACTCTGCTCCATCACACACTCTGAGATTAATGAGCACACACCCATTTACCTTGTACCAGTGGACAGCCAGATACACAAAGGCAGACACACTCACACACACATGCAAGTGGACAAAACACACTTAGATTTATATGACAATACTTATGAGGACTTTTATATTGACTGTTATTATTCTCCGAAACCTAAAACCCTGACAGCGAGAAGGGGCACAAATAATTTCTTTTTCCACATCTTTCTGGGCACGTAATCACATCCTGACAACACAGGTACACCCAAACACTTTCTCAGGTCTAGCGAGGCTCACGCAAGCCTTTATTCCGTCTGAAGGATAAAAATGTCTCGTCACAAATATCAACCGCACCGGTGTCGAGGCAAAACGGCACAAAGACAGAGAGAGACAAGAGCACGAGTAATGACGGTAGGCAAGCTGAATGATTAATAGGTTATACGCACGAGACACAACATTTCCTTTCTCCTAGTTTGGGTAAACTTTCTCCTTCGGGAGGCTGCCGTGTCCTTTGATCTTTCATTTAGAGTTATTACAATCAGACAACGCTGCGGCGAACACTTCAAGAATCCAATGTGGCGAGCAGAAAGCAGTTTCCAAATGTTTATTTTAGCAAGAAATAATGCACCCAACTAACCATATCTTTGGTGTTATCATCATTGCCCAGGCTATTTACAAACTGTATCTATTAATCATTTTTGAGCATGTACAGCAATTAAATTAGGCCGGGTCACACTCGAGCAATAATACGATTTTAATTGCGTGGGGCAAGACTCTAATTCAACTATCTCTGGATCGCTTGACGGGGGCAAATGAAGCACTCACAGAGAGAAAAGGAAGGAAGGAAGGAATGAAAGGGAGAGAGAGAGACTTTGGGTTTCAATTTATGTGAAAATGAACCAACGGAAGAACAAAAAGTCAGTGATATAGTCTAAAATCAAAACAGTAGACAGTCTCTATCTTTTCAATTATGCACCTGGGTGTTGCAATCTGAAAAGACAAGCGCAACCGCAATTACAACCGAGCCAGACATCTGGTTTCGCCTCATCTCCCCTCCCTGAAACCTCTGACAAGGGGGAAAAAAAACATTTCAATACAACTCATCTGCAATCACCTTCAAATATGACGAGGTAATCCCAGGTCAAACTCCTACTGTCTGTACCTGGCGAGCAAAAACCAAACACCCCGCAGTTTAAGAACAGACAAACAACGGGAACTAGAGGACAAGCACAAAAAATAATGGAACGGGAACAAAACTCCGACCAAAAACCCGAGCTGCTGCTTCTGCAGTAATATGAATGTTTACTTGTTGAATCTTTTATCAGTTTTGTTTTTATCTCTCCCCCAACCACCACCACCACCTCTCTGTCTGTGTTATCTATGCAGCAGGTACTGAGCTATGCATTGGGGCTGCGTGGAGCTGATTAGAACAGTGATAGATGGGAGGGTGGATGACCTTAGCTTCCGACTAAACACAAGGTTGGACATTTGTCTCCTTGCTGCATTTGCATGCTTTCCGCCCGTTTATGGCAATTTGTCACCATAGTCGCTTTGCCATTGAGAAGACACGGTTAAACAAAAAAAAAAAAAAGTGCAAGGCTAGAATCCCAGGAATGAAAATTTAAAGCAGGTTATGATGAAGCACTTTCATTCAGATAATTCCACAATGCTGTGAGTTCTTCTCATGCTTAGCCTCTCCCTGTTAGTATCGTGTTAACTTCTGGAAGTGCAATTAAGGAACACTGGTGCAGAAATTCATCTCAGCAGCAAAACTGGGAAAGTTAAAAAAAAAAAAAAGGGAAAAAAAATGCACGAGTTGCAAAGAGACACTTGTTTGGAGTCCACCTTCCACCCCAACCCTCCACTCTAACCTCCCCCGTGCCTGTCTGCCACCCACATTAAGCGCCGTAAACACACACGCGTATACGACACACCGCACATGCTGATGAATGGCCTGTCATGCTGTTTGGTGATCAGTGAATTATTTACACTCATATGCCTTTAATAATTCAGGGGGGCCCTGAGTCTTAACAAATTACAGCACTGCTCCCCAAACCAACAGAGTTCACTCAGCCAGAGTGCCGCTCCGCCCCTCACCGCACGCGGCCCGTTCATCCACCCTCCAACACGCCCTTGGAACATGGTGGTGACATTTTTGCGAGGCACTAAATCTCTGGAGTAATTCGATAATTCTGAAAGCTGAGACATGTCTCAGCAAATCGGTCTCGGAAAACATGTCCACTGTGACCTCTCACCAACGCACGCATTAAGGCTAAACTGCTTATGCTTACGTTTGACTGATCGTAAGGATCTGAGAAGGTTTTGCTTTCAGACAATTTTGCATCTGTAAAACTCCAGCATTCATATGCTGATTTTGTGAGTTTTGTATCACCCAACAATTGTGTAATTAAAACCTTCTTCCTGTTATTATACAGGACTGCAAAGTACAGGATATAAGTACAGGATAGGCGTCCTGTATTGTTTGGAACCATGACGTTGGCAGCAGACCCTTCGAGACTGTAAAGTGAAGCCTGTATGCTCTTTTAGCATCCCACAGATGCTAAAAGGGGTCATGAAATGGGGTTCTTGGAGGATAATGCCTTGTTACTCTTCCAAACACAAAAAGGTTTTGCAGTGTAGCGCACTATGTTGTCCTGCTGTGGGAAGTTTGTGCCACTGGAGAGTGCCACTGACATAACAAGCGTTTCATTAGTCATCAACAATCTTTAGATGGTGGTGACCCAAGGTTGAGGAGAAGAACATTGAAGCTGAATTAAAATGATCAATGTTCAGGTTAGTGCAGGTTTCTTTTTGACTGTACTTGGTACCAGGAGGTTGTTTTTTAACTGTTGACAGTTGCAAACACTTTTAACAGAGCTACTTTTAACTGTAGCTCTACACATGGATCTAAGAAAATGGACACTTTCCTGAAAGCTTTCCATGTTCCCGGAACACTTCAACAATTTCTAAACATGGGTAACCTGATAGATACTACTGCCCAATCTCACATGAAGATCCAGAGTTCTGTGTGGCGTTTGCATGGTCTCTCCTGGTTTCTCCCACAGTCCAAAGACATGCATGTTTGGTTAATTGGCAAATTACTCATAGGTCTGAATGTGACAATGAATGTCTGTCTCTTTAAGTTAACTCTGCGACAGACTGGCGACCTGTCAGGCGTGTACACTGCTTTTAGCCCTAACAACTTTTGTTGTTTTCGTTTGAGGTCACAAGCCCTGACATAGCATTGCAAAAAGCATTGGAAATGTCTAAAGAGAACTCCTCAAGATTTTAACTGTTATTCTGGACAAACCCCCAATTCATCATGCTCCTCCCTGTTTCAAAGGAAGAAACTTACAGTAGCCATATAAGCATGTTTAACATAGTAAGGTTTATTGTGAAATAAAGCAAAAGAAAAAATTAAACGAAGCAAAGCAGAAAGAGGACCTCGGTTGAGTTTTATGAAGTATCATGTAAAAAAGGCCAATGCTGAGAATTTTGGGGGGTTCAAGACTGTAAGACTGACATGATACTTCACTAGTACAGAAACAAACATACACACATATATGTTAAACTATTCAATAATTCTAAAGCAAATATAAAATGATCTTCCGTCACACATGTGTATCAGTTGGCTTACATTCAGTACTTCCTGTCAGTCACACAGAATAAGCTGGTCATGTATACATACAATAAGAGATTAGGTCATTACTACGTGCCTTTCTGTATATCCTTGTCATCAAGTAACACACACATACACACAGACACAGAGACAAAGACGGCACACACAAAGATAGAAAGAGGCACGCACAAGCACACACAGAGGCCCCACCAGACACTTCCAGGTCCCTAACGAGGTCGCTAATTAACTCTCCCACTTGCGCTCGCTCGTTTTCATCCGAGGTGCACATTGCTTTTTTGACAGGAGAAAATTGCTGGGCAATTAAATCATCTAAAGACGAACACTCCAGCAGCTGGTATTAACAGCTAAATGTTACATCCATTTTCAAAAATGTGATTGTGGAGAAACTGTACAGTAAGTGACTGACTGCTATAGTGCTTTCTAATAACACAGCTGAGGCTTTATAGCACTGTACTGCACCAATCCCACATGGTATGTTGATGTTACAAATACAAATACTCCAGATGCTGCTTTTTATAGCCTTTGTGCTCTGCTTTGTTAAAGTATTTGTGCGATAGTGAATGCAGATGTTTTACTGCTGACTGTGCTGCCATTCAGCCCAATGCAGACTCAATGTAAAGCCAGAAACCTGATTAATAAAGGTGAAAAATAGTTTCTGATTCTGTTTATACAGCAACTATTTATTGTCTGCATTTGTAAAAAACCATGATTGAGTTTTCAATGAATTGGTACAAAACAGTGAAATGTGGCAGGGATTTTCAGGAACCAAGAAGGTTGTTGCACCGCTTTGGATATCAGAGAAAAACACATTCAAGAAGCTGAAATCAGGGCTTATTTGGTCATTTTTTGTGTGTAATTTTAAGGTAAAGTTCTTAAACTTACCCAAATGGAATGGCACACAAGTCAGCAGGAAATGAAAATGAAAATGTGAATTGGAGTACCTAAGTACCTATGGAATATCATAAATAGTGCAGTGTGGAAGCAACACAAGTCTAACAAGATAAATCAAAGAAATAAAACCATTAGGATACACAAGAGAAGCAGCTGAACACATCCGACACACTCGATTTAGATAAGACACAGCAGAATACAGACAACAAACTGGGCAGGAAAACAACAAATATAAGAAAATACAGCAAGCCACATGAGATTTTCAAAATAAAACAGGAAGCCAGGCACATGGTGATGAGATAAAGCAAAATGTTGCAGCAGCCTAAGCAAAGAAGCCCTGACCTATCTCTACCCTACCACCGCCTTTAGGTGATCCAAGGCAGCCAAAAAATGTATGCTTGGTCTACCCCAGGACCTCCTCTCAGGACATATGCCCAGGACACCTAATCACAAGCATCATAGTCAGATGCCCGAACCACTCTGGCTTCTTGATGTGGAAGATTAGGATGAGATAAATGACTGAACTCTCCATCTCTAAGGGCTCCTGTAAACGATAGATCTACATTACAGTTGATCAACTTCTCACATGAGTTACATGACTTTAATGGCTCAAACCCACAAAGAAGAATCACCAAGAGCCTGAGGTCTTTGCATTTTTAGCATTTCAGCATCTATAAACTCATTTTCACATGGCGATCTCCAGGGGGTAAAAAAAAAAAAGGTCAACTACATGTGCTAAAAACTGCTCCTTTGTTATTATCTATGTATATGGTTATTTATACTGAGACACCATCCAAGAAGTCTACACTCCAACTTTGGTGAGGGACATTTTAGGGTTTTATTTGCATGTTATTTAGCACCAAGAAAGCAGGCAGCCTGTATATGGGTGATAATGTAACACTTTATCACCCATATATCATATATCAGCTACATTTCTAGATCCAGCTAATATCTGTTTTCAGTGAAAATGTACTCACACTAAACTATGAATACAGTTATTGTGGTTGGTGCCTGCTGAAAAAGCAGTAACAACTTGAGTTTCTCAACATTTTATTTTCCAACTAACTGACTGATTTGGTAGTACGGTAAGTAGATGGTGTGACTGTCGATCACAGTTGACGTGACTTAAAGCTGATTTTGTGTCAGTTGTTTAGAACTTTGGCTATCCTGTAAACCCTGCCCTTTCTGTTAGCACCACTCATTAAGGAGAAACAACATCTGACCCAGCTCCGTGCACCCATGCAGACATATACACATGTACACACACACACACACACACACACACACATTGTGTTCCAGGTCCCACTTCATGTCAGTTCAGCCTCCTGGGTCCCCGGCCTCTTCTGAAACTGATTTTTGTCTCCTATTTTGTTAACCTCGCTCGCAATTAACCCCACGCTGCGAGCCAGCCACACATGGGCCAATAGAGGCTAACCTACAGTATGTGAGTGCCCAGCCCGGTGTGAATCACTGCATTGTGTCATCTGTCCTGCAAAAGAAAGGACTGGGGAGAAAGGAGAATGAGACACAGAGAGGGAGAAAGAGTGCTGTTTTTTGGGGGTCCGCTATTCTTGGAAGGATACCCCCGGGGGCGATGACAGCAGTGTAGGGTGGAGGGTTTGTTTCTGCGTCTGTGTGTGCGTGCAGTGAGGGAGGGAGGGTCCCATCCTGACAGGTTCTTTTGTAAGGGGTTGGGGATGGTGTGTGGGGGGGTCTTTGGGTCAGAAAAGAGAGGGAGGAAGGAGGGCGAGGGGGTGCGTAGGTGAGGGCATGTTTTGTGGTGCCGTCAGGAGCGTTGGAGATGGCGTGAGTCGCCACCGACGGGGGGTCATTGTACCCACTCCATTCTGTCTCCACACTCTGCCACTGCTCAATGGGCGGATTAAATAATACGCCTGAGTCTTAATCTTTGAACTGCGCAGACACAGATGCACAAACACTCACACACGCAGCTGAACCGAGTCCGCCAAGGTTGGATCCCACGCAGCGTGTGTGTGCATGTGTGTGTGTGCGGTTTCGCTAAACGTCCACATCGATGGTTACGCCACAATCCATAGGTCTCATTTGCATCGCCGAATACACCGTAATGATGTTACCCACGCCACGGCTCATACTGTAAGGCTTCTTTTTATAGATCCCTTCTTGCTTTTTTTTTCACCTCATAATGAGAGAAAAAGGTCAGTGTCTGGTGAGAGGGAGGAGGGGGAGGGTATTAAGACAGGATCCTTGGTTTCTTTACAGTTCTCCAAGTTCACCAACTCCAGCAAATGAGTGTGTACAACAAGCCAAGGGGCCTTTTATTGCAAATCTAATTCATTTCTCTAGACAACTGTGAAATTTGCCATTGACATTAGTCATTACCCCAAGGCTAACGAAAAGATGATCTCAGTTAATAAATGATCCCTAACAAGGAGCGCTCTCTTTCTCTCTCCCATTGTGTTAATGGCAGGGGCAGCTGTTAACGCCATGCAGTTACAGAACAACACTGCTAACACCGACTCTGGCTCCACTTCCTTCTCAGGCCGTCTGCTTTCATTTGGCTGCTGGGTACCCTCGCTCCCCCCTCCTGTATTATCATCATCATCATCGTCACCATCACCCCTGCAGATCCTGCATTATGCAGTGCCATCATTAGAGCCTAGATTTCAGACGCTTCCGGCACCATTGCTGGATTGTGACCTGGCTCCTTCTTCTTCTTCTTCTTCTTCTTCTTCTTCTTCTTCTTCTTCTTCATGGGTTCTGGTCGGCTCGGATTCCAAGACGAGCTTAGCAAGCTGTTGGGAACGGATGTGAGTGATAGAAATTGGAAATGCGGAGAAAGGGTGAAGAGATTGCAGCAAATCAGGCAGGATTTGGGGGGAAACTAATCATCTGCAAATGACTCTGACCCTCCAGCTGGCCTTGGCCATCACTGATACTTAACAATAGTTGTTCAAAGCACCATGAGCAGGAGCACAACGCGTTCAGTATGGGCCCTTCTACAAGACAAAGAAAAAGGTCACCAACTGTAAGCAAACCCTTTTGTTCCTGTCAATTTACATAATTTGAAAATAAAACATATCACCACTGTGCTGTTTTACTTCTAGACCCCTCATAATTGTTTCTTGAGAAGTGAAATCCATTATTAGGGTGCTGGGGCATCAGCGTTTGTCTGCCTCTGAAATGAAAAAGTCACATTTCCTCATCGGAGGAAAATGGAATTGTTCAAATTGTGTTTGCAAGAGAGGGCTGCGCACGTGTAGCGGGGAATGGGGAGCACATAATACGATATTCCCGTTTTTTTTCCCTACTCGGAGTTCCAATTTATTGAAGTAACCGAGCAGAAAATGCACTGACAGCTGTAGCACTTTATTGCGAATTAGTATATACATTCTACACCCCGCGAGAAAAGCCAAGCCTCATTGTATTTCTGTAATTGCTGGAGCCCGGGAGAACGAAGGGCCAACGGCAAGTCGAGCAATTACAAGCTAAAGATGACAGGGTATACTTTTAGCTTCAGATCCCATTTGAAACTGGGAGTGAAAGTTGGGAGGAGATGGCGTCAGAAAGGTCTGTTAGGTGGCACGAGTGGGAGAGAGCAGGTGTTTAACAAATGAAATGCAAATACGTGCTGGTCAACGTAGATGGTCATCACTGTTGTCATGGTTATTGTGATTGCTGGGTACTTTTAGAAGTTGTGTTTAACAGAAGGAGAAAAAAAACACCTCTTTTCCTAAAATCTGCTGGCTAATTAATGTTTTTGATTTTACTTTTTACTTACAACCCATCAGATGATGAGTATTTATTTTCAGGAATTTGTTCCCAGGTAAGCAGCTTTCTGCTGGTATTGTTGTGGCAGAATTACCAGCAAATCTACATGGAGAGGTGTGTTCCTGGATCTCACCGTGTGTGTGCATGTTTGTAAACCTGTCTATAGGAATGTGCTAACGTATATTTAGAATCCATGCGTACACACTTACAAAATATAATTGTGCATATGTAAAAAAATATAAATGTGCATACAGGTATTAATTAGTGTCAGAAATTTTACACAGTTTACATTTTTCTCCACACATTTATGAATCACAGCACACCCAAATTTGAACATTTTCTTTTATAGATTTATGATCCCAATTCAAAAAAAAAATGGGAACCAGTATGAAAAGTAACTAACAAAGTTTGTGCAGTGACTTCCAAATCACTGCAGAAACTTTGTCTAGTAAGTTGTGGAGACATTCTCATCATCTACAGTACAAAATACAATCAAAAGAGTCTGAATATCTGGAGAAATCTCTGTGTGCAAGAGACAATACCAAAAATCTACACCTGATGCCTCCGATCTTTTGGGAATGCTTCAAAGTGGAAAACTCTTCTGTGGTTAGACAAATAAAATATGAAATTGTTTTTGGAAAACATGGCTACCGTGTCCTCAGGTCTCGAGTGGAGAGGGACCATCCAGCTTCTTATTATCACTGAGGTCAAAAGCCTGCCTTTCTAATGGTATGACAACCTGGCACCTTGCACATGTGGAAAGACACCAGCAATATGGAAAGGTATTTACAGGTTTTAGGGCTCCCATGCAGATGCTGTCTTTTTTTAGGGAAGACCAGGGCTGTAAAATAACTTTGTTAGCTTGTACCACTAATGGTACAAAAGTTGCTAGCTTTGTAGCACAGACCAAAAAGTCTTATGCTTTATGCTTGTGCTACCAAAACGTAACACAAGCATAATATTCTCTCTTTTAAATATCTTGTTTCCCACAACGTAAGGATCGTCTAATTTACTCTTTTTTGCTGCTTCTGAGCAGTATTGAAAAAAATTAAAGTTGCTTCTTAATCAGCCAACTTTTACTTTCTTGTCACACATACCCTCAACTGGAAGGTTGTGTTTTAGTTTCATCCTGATGAGCCTGTTTTCCTTTAAAGGTTTAAAACATCACTTGAAACAGTCAAAGTACAGCTTTTAAATTCCATTAGATTCTCTGAGCGGCTACCCTACCCTAACCTATCTACCAGTGGATTGGAGATAAACATAAAAGGAATTGTGGGAATTTTTTTAGAAGTTAAGGCTAATAACACTGACACGATAACAATTTACTACCACAACACACTACATTGCTACTACTCTGTAGCATTGTGACGTACCATGGCTTCACAATAAAACTAAGTGGGTAGCAAAGCTGTTGCGCGAGCGTATGCAAGACCATTTATGGCACAGACAGTTTTTTTCATCACATATGCAATGTATATGTTGCACTGTACAGCCCTGAGGAAGATGATGCTAAACTGAATACTAAGTTGTTTACAATAGCGTGGCTTCATAGTAGGAAACTCTAGTTGGTGAACTGGCTTGCCTGGTGTCCAGACCTTTCACCAGTTGAGGACATTTGGAGCATCATGAAACCAAAAATACGACCTAGAAGATCCAGGAATGTCGAGCTAGGATCCTCTACCAGAAAAGAATGGGACAAAATTCCTCTCCCAAAAGTCCATCAGCTGCTCGCCTCACTTCCCAGATGTTCACAGACTGTTGTTAAAAGTAGAGCGGATGCTCTAGAAGACCTCTCTTTAAAACTTTCTCAGTTTACATGTTTGATATGTTTTTTTCTACTCTGAATAAAATCTGGTTTTATGAGATTAGCAAATTGTTTTCTTTTTTTATTTACATATTACACAGTGTCCCAACTTTTTGGCGGTCTGGGTTGTAATCGCACACATTCTGAATACATATTTACGCACTTTTTGTACACATCCACAAATCTCAGAGCATATTTAGAGAATCCTTTACACGTTTAAAAATCTAATTACAGAGAGACAGAGATTTCAAAAAACCCACATAGCTCATCATACACATCCACAAATACAATATTTCTTTACATTAGCAGCACCGGCATCTTCATAACCAGTAAAATGTATTTATTACAAATGGATAGTGAGACTCTTACATTTGTTTTAATTGTGTATTTATGTTTGCCTTCATAAAAGTCTGTATGTAAGCCTGTGTAACCAGAATGATCCTTTTCAGGAGATTCAGGAAGTCACTGCTTGCCAGTGCATTTCTAAAAATCTATAAATGACCTTAAATGACTTTTACAAGTGAAAAGGATAGACATACCCTCCAGTCATGACTTTTATTCTTTTTATTCATTTAGATATAGAAATACACAGGATTTTACACATCTTTGATTAAGGTTCAAATAAGTTTAGACCAAGCAGAAACTTATAAACCAGGTTAAAAATGAAAAAAGGGCTTCAAAAGTGAGTTAACCCCCATAGGCACCCGTGTTAATGCCTGATTTAATAGCACAAATAAATGTGTTTACCACCTGATACCAAGCCTGGTTTGGTCAATAGAACTCTCTGGGTGTTAAAAATCATATTAACCTGAATGCCACTGGTCACCACATCTAATTGCTGGACTGATCGCCCCTTTATGTTTGTGGTGTTTTTGGAGCATTTTGAATGCAGTTGTTTGGAAAGGGTTAGGGTTAGTATTTCTAGTATTTTATTCGTATGATAGCAAATATTAGCTGGTATCTGTGTCCATGCAAAGGACCGTCTATCCCCTACTTCCTTTAACTGTTTGCTTACACAGCCATCGAGCTAGACCTTGGATGTGAGTGTTTGTGGGTAAAGGGTTAGCTGTTCATCTGTTTGGTTAAAGTGTAGGAAAACTATTAGAGGGAATTAAAATGAGACAATGTTTATTTTCATAACTGGAAAAGTTAGTTCATTGTAAAAATGCTGGGTGTTTTAAAAGACTATTTTCATGTTTTGACAAAGAATCCATTTTGTTTCTTTCAGTGCTGATAGTCTTCACGATTAAAGGCGTTGCATCAATCCATATTAATCACTTTTTTTCGCTGTCAAGTAGCTTTTGTCATTTTGTGAATCAGCTCCATTAACACAAATGTCTATGGCAGCAGCAGCTGCCACAAAAAAGCCATAGATAAGCGTTCATGGCTTCACTGAACATGTCCACAGCCACATGTATATAGTTATAAGAAAATGACTATAACACATTCTCCTTTGATTGCTTCCATCAGTCTGCTCCACTTCTCTTTTCTTCAACAAAGAAACGCAGAGAGATCTCTGGCCTGAGCTGATCCCAGACCTGCAGGGGATTTCAGCTACCTCCGAGCTCCCCAGATGCCTCCTTTCATGATTCCAGGTAACTCCTCCATGCGGTCTTGCAGCTCTGTTGCTCACTTGCAGCGTGCTAGGAGACACAGAGGAGAACATGCTGTTTTATCACTCTTCTGTATTTGTCAAGCTGATGTGCTGTTTGGTGTGCAGAGCTGCTGAACTGTGAAGTGCCGGGGGCGTTGAGAATAAAGAAGGACCTGGCAGTATATGAACCAGCCAGCCTGTCCTGTGTGCAGGTGAACTGCCCAGGGCCTTTGAGGGCTGCCCGGAGAATTGATGTCAAATGAGAGTGACTTGAGAGGTTGGTCAGGTGCATGAAATATGTATCGAGGTGTATTCCAGCTTCAGCGAGAATGTCTTCCTTTCCTCAGGTGATTGATGGATTGATTTAGACTCTCAAACTGGAACCAACTGTACTGCCCCGGGAGGAAAGCCACACCCAGCAGGCCATCCCTGTGCAAAATCAACCAGACACAGTCAAAACGAGAACAGTGAGGCTTATAAATTTGCAGTATTTTCTCCATCAGATCAGGCTGTTTTATTTGCCATGCTGGAACTGCGACTGTGCCTCCACTCTGCTGCTCTGCTACCAGTGAGAGCAGCCCTGGGGATGCTAACAAAGAGACGGAGAGTACTTAGGATGTAAAACGCACAAAGCCGCAATGTAAACACTTGTCTTCCTTCATATTAGATTTTCCATCATCTTCATTGCTCCGTCTTTTGCCGAGAAGCACATCTCACACTCCGGCATTTCAATTTGCAACGCCGCCTCTCCAAAGTACATGTTCATTTATTGCTGTTATTACTTTGTCATGTTGGATAAATTGATAACATGACATAACTTGTTTGCTGCCTTGTTGCGCTGGCAGTCTGATTATGAGGTCAAGTGCGTTAACAAATGACAAATGCGAGAGATGGGAGAGTTGCCATCCGTTCGCTTCGAGTCACTTCTTTTTCCTCTCCTAAAATTAAGACTGCTGCTCTGCCAGGGGTGAGGCAGATTGCAGGTTTCTCTTTGCAGAAATAATTCACTCTAACATATCAAGCTGTGGAAACTAAAGTCTAATCAGTAGCAGAAGAAACAAGAAAGCCTGATAGTCGATGCCTTTGGGTTGTTTTTGTGGTATAAAGCATATTGAACAGTTTGACTCTTTAAACTGCAGCATATGTAGCATTTTTCATGTTTTAAAAGATGCTTTATTGCCAACGCCTGGTTAGACCGTAACTGTAAAAATGAGAACCCCGCGATCCAGAGGATCTAGCCTCAGTATCCTTCTTACATTCTCGCACAGCAAGCAACAGCTAACTTTAGCCTGGATATGTAGCTCGCTGATCGCAACAGACGACCTCCTCCTGAAATTCTGGACCACAACACCGACTCCACATTAGGACAAAAATCCAAACCTCGGCTACTTCTCTAAAGCACCTTTTTCATTAGTACCTACTCAGATCGATCGTTTACAACCCAGTACTAGCTTGTGTGTGTGCTTGCATCTTAGGTGTTAATGCATTAAGATGTTTTAGGTGAGAATGTAATGGCGTAAACTTCAAATCTGTGGCCGATTTGTTAGGTTGTTTTCCAAGGTGTCCACTCCTGCTAGTGTAACAGCCAGAACACCTCGTCAGCTATCATCTGTTTGAACCCGTGATGTTCTGCTTCTCGGCCCGTTGCTCTTTAAAAACCCCTGCTGGCCTTCGCACAGTGATGGAAGTTCAACACAATTAGCTTACGTTGCTTTGAACTGGTTAAATTTGGGTCCATAGCTAACCGGTTTTGGCTGAGATTAAAGTTAAGCTTCAAAACTGAATAATTTTATTCAACCTTACTGGAATGCTGTCGGTGTGTTTTGAACTGAGTCATTCACGCATCTCTATCTCCTGATGTCCAGATCTGTCATCCTTGTTTTACCATCTTATTTTGAATTCAAACTGACATTAAAATATTTTAATCCAGGAAGGAAAGTGAGTGTTTCCACCAGGAGCAGAAACATCTGGACCAGCATGTTGATGCTATTCATGGACAGAACCTCCAGAAATCTTAAAATTATGTGTTTTGAGAAATTATTCAACTGCATTCTCAACACCAGCTGTCTGCTGTAAGTGTGGGGAATCCACTAGAATAAAAAAATAAAATCATTGTAACATCTGTAACATGTGACCTGTTTGAGAGATGAAGCTTGTGCTTCACTGTGGTTATTTTATTGTTCACGCCTTGAAAAACACCATTTAGAAGACAACTAAAAATATTAATTACGATTAATAAAACAGTGGTAGGTGTCTCTAAGCTTATAACCTTTGATTACTAAGTATAATATATAAATATATATCAGTATAGAGGTGTATAGTTTCAACCTCCTAACATTATTCCAGTGTGCGTTAAAAAACAAATCAGTGACACTTTTACTGCAGTTTTAACTAATTATTTCACAGCGATGGTCCTTTTAAAGTCGAGCATTTTTCCAATGTGCTTAAAATTAATGCTGTGCAGATAAACAGAGAATGTTCACTTTCAGAGTAAAAGTTGCACCTTTGAAACACACTGGTTAAATTGGTAAGACACAGTGTTTACTTTGAAGGCAAACATTTCACTTTTTCAGCATTTACTACAGCTAAAGAGTAAAAGGAGAGTATGTGCGCACTACATTTAACCAAATTAGTCGCACTGAAAAACAAATGTATCCCCAGAATTCTGACTTCAATTCGTTTACATGTAAATTATTTTGTCATTTGATTATAATGTAAAACTTAACTGATCAAATGAAATTAATGCATCTGGTATGAAGTTATTTAATCCAAGCATATTTTACTTTACACAACAACAGTCTCCCCCTTTATATTGTAAGGTAAAGACCCTAATATAATATTATTATATTATATTATTATAATAATAACAATATTTTATTTTCTTTGCATGGAGATTTTTGATGACATCCATCAACCTCCAACTGGTGTTTGGGGGATACACACTTTAACCAAGCAACTGAAGGTTTCCAGGGGGTCACCACCCAGTGTATAGGCCTCCATGACTGAGCCCTATACTGTCACTCAGGTATATCTACAGTATAAAAGCGATATACAGTGCAGTGGTTTCCCAGTCGCTGTTCTTGCATATGTTCAACGTTACAGTACAGGACGTTTTGGACCCCGCTAGCTCATGCACAGAATGGAAAAACAAGCACCAAACGCAAACATAAAACACTTCTGGTGATTATTCGTCTAAATGTGTGATAATGTTCACATTTTCTTGTAGCTCAGGCAGAAAAGATGTCAGAAATGTTAAGTTCAACAAGGCCAGAGAGGTCATGAGTTTAATGGCATGATTGGGTAAATACAGAGTTCAAATTTGGCTCCAAGATTCCTAACGATGGTCCAATTCCTGAGGAATTGGCAGTGATTAAGAGGAGGCCGAAGCAGGAGGAAAAGCCCTGTCAAGGTCAAAGAGGGCTCGTGATAAAGGTTGCTAAGCTACAATCTGTGACAGGCAGAGAAACCTGAATGTGTGTGTGACTCAAGAAACTACAACACACTTTACCTCCAGGTCTTAATTTACAGTGAGCTGTCTTTAAAAAAGAAAAAAAGGAAGAGCTGTACGTGGCCTTTCTCTCCCACACTGGTTTTTCAGGCTACTCAGAAGGTTACATTTAACTCCAAATTAGCTCTCAGGCAGCATCTAAAGGTTTCACGAGGATCGGAGCTGAGCTACAGTAGGACCAAAGATAACACAGAACCGAGAAACAGTTGAAAATGTGAGCCTGTGACCCCAAATATTTCTTCGGCAACATTCGTATAATTGATTTAAATTCCATTTACTGCTAAGAGGTGTGCAGATTGAAGTGACCTCTGCCTAGGAATAGAAGTGGAAACAATAAAAAAAAGTACTGAAAAAAGCGCTCGATGAAGCGCTCAAACAGCTGCGAATGACGCCCTGGCAACACCATACCTTCAGGGGCCCAAGTGTACCGCCTGTCCTCAGGGGGACGACTGTACTGTCAAAGAATTCCCATTATGCATTATCACAAAGTCAGACAGCAAAATCTTCAAAACCAGTGTCTGTGATGGGCTAAGAAAGAGCTGACAAGAGAGCGCTAGCCGCCCCCCTCCTCCCCGCCACCCCCTCCGTCTGAGTCACTTTGAAAACTTAGCAGATCCACCTTTTAACAATCCTATGGGGATGAATCAACCTTGCGCTCCTATCTAAGACGGTACAACCAGCACACCTAGAATTACAATGGAAGCACATCAAGGGACGGCCAAGCCTGACTGACAAGCGCTTCCCCCCCCTCCATAAAAGAGCCGGGCTGCCTTCATTTGCATGACGGGGTTTTGGACTGGTGGTGAGAGTTAATCAGGGCTTTCCACTGTGCCATAGCAGGGGCTCTCTACCCCCACCACCACTGCTGCCGTCACCCACCACCACCACTCTTTCCCCTCTAACCGAAGCACCCTTCCCCACGAGGGCCCGCCGGTGAAATCCTCTTAGTGGCAGTAGGCTAAAAGAGGAGTTTGCACCCACCTTGCCTCCTGGGATGGCTTTTTTTTGTGGGAGTGGGTGTAGCGCGAGGCTGGCCGTTCTGGGGGCTTCATCTCCATCGGGACTGACCTCCCTTCCACTGCCTGGTACCTCCTAATAAAGCAGCTTTAATTACAGAGATGATTCCTCCACTTCCTCTGCTCCTCCAACTAACACCCCTCCACCCTCCCCACCACACCCCACGCCTATCTCTCCCTCTCCACAGGGGAGCACTCCTTGTCTCCTCTCCATTAAGATTGAGAGAGTGAAGGGGAGAGGAGCCCGCAGAGCCTACCACTTCCACACATTCAGCAGGGAGCAAATACCATTTTCAGCTTCAAATGTCTTTTCACAGATTGGGTTTATTCATTTATTTTATTATTTTTCTCCATAGATTTTTTTTTTTGATCTATGAAGCAAATTAAAAATGATTCATGTGTTTGAGCGTACTTGGGGTGCGTGTGATAGTGTATGAAAAAGAAATGCGTGTGGGAAAGTGGGTGTGCTTTCAACAAAGTTGGACAGATTGAATCGGGAGCTCAGATGTCAAAAACGTAGCACCAACTGTGGTTCTCGCCGTCCCAGGGATGATTAGAAAGTAAAGATTGCAATGTTATCTCCGTCCTTTGGCCCCAAAAAGAAGCAAAAGACTTCTTAATCTACATCGTACAAGAGGAAGGTGATAAAATCACCTTTGTTGTCCACTTTATACCCGTCCACGTCCAGACTCTATTACACCGGGATGGTACCTGAGCGCGGGAGAACTCGGGAACCATTTTTTTCCTCCATTTCACAAACAGCCAACTGTTATCAGTTAATTCCAGCGAGGGATGCTTGATTTATGCTTCCTTGGATAATAAAGTACAGTATCGCTAACATGTGTAAAGTGTTCCCCAAGCGCCACCTCTGTCTCCTTGATTAATGCCGATTTAATTAAGCGGCGTGCTAATTAAGCAATAAATAATGACAAGGTGCGCATTTATGCAAAGATAATAGGGTGAAGTGATACCCCGGAGAAGTTGCCCAATCAGATCATTTCTTTGGACAACAATGGGGTGAGATTAAATGCATCAAGCAGACATGTTTGACCATTGTTATGCAGTGCATTATACACGTCCGATAATCATCGCAATGTCTATTTGCCCTGAATGTATTTAGAATTATAATTAATAGAGCAATAATCACCAGGCTATTATTAAACATGCTACCGGGTGGGGG
>NW_024582399.1:1561477-1576004 GCF_018398535.1 Haplochromis burtoni
AACTTTCTGCAACTACTTTGGCTGCACTCCTGTACCAAAAGTTAAATATTAAACCCATCCATATTTTTGAAAGTAAGATGCCGTCCTTAACGTGGGCGAAATCCGATAGAGCCATTAATCAAAATCACGCCCCACTGTCCCGAACTCCACAATCTGAGCAGCAAAATAAAATACCAATTTCCTCTTGTTTAGCATCAGCAGCAAAAGTCCTCGAGCTCCTCGCCACCGTACGTCCCCGCGTCACTTTTCTGATCATCCGCTCACACGCCTATTTGCGGTAAATATCCTCCCACCCCCTTCCATGTCAAATGTCTCCACGTACAGACTCCTGATATGTGTATAAGAAGAGCGTTATTTACACTGATTAATGGTCCCCAGCTTCAGCGGGGTGTAAGCCGCTCGCGTCCAGACAGCAGTGACAAATAAATCTATCAATCATAAGAGGGATTTTCTAATCCCCGAGCCATCAGACAGAGTTGCAGCCTAAACACTTTGTCACCGAGCGAGCTGCCCTCCGCTCACTGTAAACATGCGCTTATACAGCGAACACAGCGCTTTGAGCGACACAGCAGCCTCCAGGTCGCTACGTATGGAAGCATTTTCATATTTAGCATGATTCAGCAAGAAACCCCTTAATGAGGGATTTCTGAAATTCAAGAATGGTGGAAAAAACTGCAAATATTTCACTTATATTGCAAGTTTTGGCCATAAAAAGGCAACCTCACCCTTAAAAGATGTATGTTATGGAACATTTCCACAATGTCCTTCATGGTGAGAATGTTTAAGAAAGCGTAGGCTAGAAAAACATCTCCAGCTGACATTTTGGCACTTTATAAGTCTATTTGAGCCAAAAGAGAGGAGTTTAGGTACACTGCACAATGCTAAGTAGAGACATCAATCGGCATCCGAAGTCCTCATGGGTCTATCAGCTCCAGTGTAACAGCATGGCTGTCTATTGCAGAACAAGCCCCTGGTTGCTCTCAACCATCTGTGACTGAAAACAAAGACTGTGATCACATTAAAACACCATGGAGGGAAGAGGAAAAATGTATCAAACTGCAGCACTTTCCATAATCTGCTCACAGGTCTCAGCCATTATACAAACACAGGGCAAATTCAATAAACCTACAACTGCCATTTAATTAAACATTTGGCAGCCAAAATTCAATTAGGCAATAATAGCTAATTTCCAGAGATGGCTAATATGTTAGACACAGATAGGAAACTCCGGGTTGATATCCTGTGTCAATTCCAATTATTTGGAGCTCTCCTTTTAAAGCTGCTTTGGCAGATTACGCAATGCCTATTTTCAAAACAGTCTGACTGTGAGGCAGCGTGTGTCCCTCAGGTGGCACAAGGCAATGTTATTATTTTTTCCTCCATCCAAGAATGCAAATTAATAGTTGCCATCTAGTTGTGGTTGTTGCGGCGACGTCCGTGCCGCCATTCGGTCCCACGTGGAAGTCAAAGTAAGTAATGCTAAGGGAAACCTAATAAGATCTTGCAGGGGGGGGAAAATGATGATTATCTTTAATCACTAACCTGCCTCTAGTGGCACCACCGCATTATCCAGCACCTTCACTCCTTATAAAAATATCTATCACACACAATACTGGGGCGATGAAAAGAAGCAGCGGTGACGATGGGAGTGGAATGCCAATGGCCTCATTACTTGTCATAGCACATTGTAACTGGAAATTGCTTCTTTCAGGTTTTGTTTGCTCAGGCAATTACAATAAACTCTCGGCTTGACACGTTGTTTGCACAGATGTAGGACATTAATAAACATGAGCTCTAATCTGAATTATTGAACTGCTCGCCATAATTCTGATAATGGATTTGGAGCCCCTAACGGATGGAGGGACAGGAGGAAAGGGGACGGCAGGGATCCCCAGGATACTGCCCCGCTGGTTGTCTCTTATCACCTGAGAAATCCCCTAATTGAATGTTGGAGTGTGCCGCACAGCCCTGCAGGTATTCCTAAACTTGGTTCAGCCTCCTTGCTTGTCAGACACTGGCGACTGCCAAAACACACATGAGCTGCATGGATCTGACATTTCCTGTGAAAACTGATCATAGGCAAAAAGGAAACAAGAAGGAGAAAGACACCGGAAAACAATCCAAGAAACTGACAGGGGGAATATAGAGAAATTCCAGACCTCTAATTTTTCTGCTTCTAAATCAGAGTTACAAGTGGCCCAGGGGGGTAAATCTGCAGCAGCCAGTAGATACATGGACAAATTACCTCAACTAATTTGACTTTGACCAAAAGGTTAATAGTTAACTAAACAGTAAATGTTAACAGATGTCACGTACAGAATAATTATTTAATTATTTGTATCACGTGCACAAATAATTAAAGCAGAGGCATTAACAGAAATCATTAAATCTGCTTGGTAAATGTTTGGCTAACAATTAAAACTGTTGGATCATACTGGACATTATTGGGTAATCAAAAATCAACTGAAATTTACTAGCTAAAATTATTGCTTGCAGATGAAATAGCTAAAGAAAATGCATAAACAGCTAAATGGACAGCTAAAACTAAAAAGACATGGCTAGCTAACAGGATGGCTAAAGCAATTAAACCATTATTTAAAAATAGATAAATACCTAAAGGCATGCCTAGATAAACAGAATGGATAAACTAGATAGCTAACACAAAAAAGGCCAAGGATGAAAAAAATAATTTAATCATTTAAACTCAATTGGAAACTAATTTCAACAAAAAGCAAATATCTAAGCTAAAAAGTTAGAAAAGTGCTAACTTGCTAGCTAGATGCTAGCGACAGTTTTAGCTAATAATTTCAATGTTTATTTTTAGCTTGCTTTTTCAGCAGTTCATCTTTTATCTTTAACTAATACAGTAGTTATGCTAAATAAACAGCTGAAAGTAATCAGTAAATATAAGAAATAGTTATTAATTAGGGTAACATCTAAAACTGATACATGTTATCATTTCTTAATTTGAAAAGCAAACTTTCTTCTTTCTTGTTTTCTAGTTTTCACAGTTTCGCTACAGCTTGGTAAGTAGTTTGTGAATGGCTGTAGATAAGTCAGCGTCTTTCACACAAACTACTTGGGAGTAGTCCAAAATGCTAACAACTAAAGCAAATCAAAAAGTTGTAAAGTTGTACCCCTTTGCGACCAGTTTTAAATCAGCGACTGCCAGCAACCACTCTCAACCGGTCGGGGGATATACATTTCGCCATCAGGTCTCTATAGCCCAAAGTCCAGTTCCAAGTTAGTACAACAAAACATGACATTGCATTACACCCAACTGGTCTCGCTGCCAGAGGTTTCTTCCTGCTAAAAGGCACTTTATTCATCCCACTGTCGCCAAGTTTGCTCAGAGGGGGATCGTTTGATTGTCTGGGTCTTTACCTTACAATATAAGGTAAAGCCTTGAGGCAACTGCTGTTGTGATTTGATGCTATATAAATAAAACTGTGGTGTGAAGAAAGGGTTATTGAGTTCACTAGAGCATCCCATATGAAACTTTTTAAAGCAATGCAAATATATTTAGTATATTATTGTTAGTATTAAAATAGCATTCAGAGTTTAACTGTAGGCAATCAGAGATGATTTTATACTCAGACTAGATTCTGTTCCTCTCACCACTGCTGTACATATTGCACTTGAACAAATATATAGGCAAAGCACAGGTTTCATTCCTCCAGTAGCTGCTTGTCCTTTACTTTCCTTCAAAGTTTCACCAAAAAATGCTGGACAACCAGCTTCCCAGGCAAGCGTGTAGTGGGAATATCTACAAGAAGAATGCAGGAATAGCATTTTTTGTCCTCCTTTTTTGTCTGAGGAATCTTAAGATGTTCAAAAGGCATAGCAGAGGGAGGGCCTGGCTATTCTAGATAATCAAAAAGACTATGCGGACTTTGATCACCTGCATCTCATTCAGTGCAAAATTACTGCGGTGGGGTCCTTGGCTTCTCGACATGTGAGCAAGATGGAAGCTTATTATACTGTACACAGAGGCAGACAGTGAAATGAAAGAGGTCTTTTGTCAGTTCTTTGATTACAGTAAGGCATTGTGACTGTTAAGCAGACTACCAGCAATTATGAGAGCCTGAGCAAGTGCCGATGGAGAGTTTAGGATGGAGATGTAGCCAGACAAAGGGATGAGGGGATAAATAGAAATGTGGTAAAAGAGACAGAGGAGGGAAAAAAGTGACAGACTGGACTGACAGAGCTGAACGTCCCAGCCCTTTTTTGCAGATACAACTGCAATCAGCTGTAAATGATGATACAAGCACATATGGGTCATGAGAACGTCAATGAAAATACCTTCGGGAACACTGTTGTGCCTGATTGTTTTGCCTGTTTGGATGATATAAGCATCTGAAAGCACATCTCGGTTGTTTGCTGTGGGTAAACTCGGCTGTTTTATACCCTTTGATTCCCTACAATAGGCAGTATTAGGTGAGAAGTATGAGGCCCTGCATTTCCATGTTGAGCCCTCCCATCCTCCCTCTTTGCAATAAATATTGACAAAGAACGTGAGCCATCGCCCCGTCACAGGTTGTTAAAAGCAAAGTTTATTGTGTGTTTGCTGTCTGCGAGCATACACTATGTGTGTGCGGGTATTTGTGTGTATTTGCACACACATTAGCATATCAGTGTTTACTCCAGAAGTTACTGTGAAGCGCCCGTTTCTCCTTGGGGAGAGCTGCTTGGCAAACACCTCGGAGTAAACAAGACAACCAGTGACAATATGCTAATGGGTCGATTCATTATTCCCCTCCAACAAGCTCCGCCTCGCAGAAGACACCTCAGATCTCCAACATCTCCATCACATTTCGCATTTAGGATCCACGCGCAACAGCGCTGCTCCACCCCTCCCGCCGCCGCCGCCTGATTAATATCTCATCAAGCGCTCCACTTTTCCTCCAAACGGCCCATCAGTCATGTGGCTCAACAATGTTTCACTTCTGACATTGTCAATCTTCCGAGATTGCACAGAGGTGATGCTCTAAATAAAGTTGTTCACTTTTTAATGCTGCGTAGATTGATGCCCGGCTCGTCAGGGGTGCCCTCAAAAAAAAGATGAATCATTGCCAAAAACCTGCACCAATCTCCCACATTCACGTACACAATCTTCTTGATGAAGACGTTTCAAGCAACCACCTTGAGCTGCACTATACAAGTCAATAAGCAGCCGGACGAACCAGCTGGAGGGCTAAGCCTGCAATAAGGTTTCCCTTTAATTGAATTGGACAATGGATTGGATTTATTAACTCCACAAATATTTACTTTGTTGCCAGCGGCCTAAACTTATTACTCTCCTATGGATTTCTCCTCCTACACATTTACTGTTGTAAGTTGCATCGCTCCGAATCATATCCACAAGCCAAAGGAAGACCTCTTAACGATGCATGAGGAAAAGGCCTCATATATGGCACAAGCACCGCATGCTTCTATTGATTTGCCAACAGAAACATATAGACTGGGTACAGATGTGTAAACATGGATGTGTGACTAAGCTACTGCCAAACGGTATTTGTGCTGCACGCCCAAATTACCCCCAAAATGTCAATATAATTCCTGACGCTATAAATAGGGTCAAAGTCACATTTCAAGCTTCTTTGAGATGTAAATATCTAAATATCTATCTGTGGCGCTAGTTATGACTGAGCATTCATCTCAGGTTTAATCAACAGCCTTGGTGAGAAGAAACTCTCATTTTGTGTTAATTTAAACCTGCTACTTCGATGGTTAGTTCCTCTGTTTACTCTTCTGGGAGCAGTGCGAGCTCAGGAGTGGTTCTAGCTCCTCGAAACTCTTTGTAGTGCCAGGTTTTATAGTAATGTGGCACTCCATTTATGAAACAAAAAGCTCTTGCGCACTAGCACCTGTAACTATCGAGGTTTTTCCATGAACTTTTCAGCTCCAGCTGTGTGTGCGTTTGGAGCTTCCTCTGTTTGATTTGAATGCAGATATATATTATTTTTTTGGGGGGTTTTGGGGGATTTAGACCCAAAGATTAGTAGAAAATGCAATTATTACCCACAAATCTGAGGAGTCCGTAGGGAGGAAGAAAAATCAGGTGATGCTCACCATATTCCAAAGAAGATTTCCAAGTTATGAAGCGTTGCGAGCTCCTGAGACACAACTCATAATTCATCAGCGCACTGGGGTAATTTATTTCCCTTGGTTTTAATATGTTACAGACGAGTGCTCGTGTGTCTTTCTGCCATCAGAGCTTTACTACATAGAGGCCAGGCATGTACCGGGGACTGCCGCCGTCGCTGCTGCGCACCATACACCCCAATACCTGTGGTGCCTTTCATGGTTCAGGGCCCCCTAATTTCAGTGGGAAGTTGCACATATTTCATGGACACATCCCTTCTACAGAGGAAGACGAGGAGGGAGGGATGGATAAGAGTAGCGGGTTGGTCTCGCACAGGAGGAGGCTGATGATGGACTGTGCCTCTTCCTCCTGTGCATTGCAGGCCATCCACTTTACAACAGAAGGTTCTGGATCATTTGGTCCAGCCGCTGGCTGCTCTACAGCTCACACAGTTTGAGGTCACCTGACTGTTTGATTGGATGAAGGGTAAGAAAGCTCAGTGTGGGGTTCAGGCTGTTCAGAATGTGGATGACACATAGTCACTATTTCTCCCTGGAAAATTCACAACTTATATCCTTCAAAGTGAGCAGCTCTGGTAAGGTGCTGGGTTCACAACTCTGTTCAAATAAATATGCAGCTACTTTGGTTTTCTTTTAAAAGCATAAGTATGTTCATAATAACTTTCACATCTGTTATTCCAGGACTCAAATGTACACATGACGTCTTTGGCGATGTATTTTCGAGCAACACCCACCTTATTAGCATGCCAGTGGACCTTCGTTTAGTAGTTAAGTTTACCTAGCGGTAAACTGGATGTTAACCGCTTCTCCATTGTAAGGTTACATGACAGGTTTGCCTTGCACACACCCTGCTCCCTAAAGATCCTTTTCAATGTGATTTAAATGGCTTGAGTCTGTCCTGATGCTTGAAAAGCCAAACTTTTCTCACCTCTCTGCCAGAAGTAGAACATACAATTTTACTCAGTTGTTAGTTCTCAAAAAGGGGGTGTGGGGATGCTAGAAGTCTGAAATAGTCCTTCAAACAATTGGCTGTATCATTAGAAAGTGTATATTTACAGATGGTGGCTATTTGAATAACACATTAGTTTGTCCCTGCAATCGTATTTTTGGCAGATAATTGTGACAAATCACAGCAGTCTGCCATCAGCTGCCACCATTCACTTCTCAGTGCAACAACTCCATCCAGCTTTTGCATAGCTTGGCTTATTAGCCACTTAGATAACTGGTAAGCATTTCAAAATATCAGGGGAAAACCTTTCCTCCTGTGTAAAGTGTCCTTGGCCTTAAAATGTGTCAGAATCTCTGAGTTAGGCAATGCAACGTGTGACCCTGTGCAATATGACTGAGGACAGAGGCAGCTGAAGCCTGAAACTTTAATGTGTGAGTCCAGCCAAACAGTGAAATAATGAGTTCGAGAGGCACTACAAATGTACTGAATGTCATAGAGTACAACACTGACCAACAACATCTCTAATCAGTGAGCAGATAGATATTTTAAAAAAGAACAGAAACACAAACCGAAAGCTTCCCAAAAGGGATGTTTTTGCAGCAATCACTTCAACATGCACTTTCTGAAATGCAAATCAAATAATTCTGATCAAAAGGTTTAAAATAAAAGAACTGAACGGATATTTAACACGGATTTAGTGTGTTGTGTTACTAACTAAATGTCTAAATCCAGGGCACCAAGGAGACTGCAGTGTACAAAGCAAAAATGGCGAAATCAGCTACAAAGATCCAGAGAAAAACAACAAAAAGTCAGCAAAGATTCATGGTACAGTCACAGTAGGGAAATAATGGTTGGAGACTGTAGCATGACCAAACTTATTGCAACTGTGTGGAATAAATAAATAAACTTTCAAAGACAGGGCGACTACACTTCACTTCATTGAAACAATAAAGCAGGACTGCAGAGATAATTTGATCTTTTAATGTAATCTGTTTGTGATAAATGGTCAAAAATTTCAAATCTGCTGCTGAATATACTTGAAAACTGAAACTCAGATATACTTCTACTATATTTGCATATAGCCAGAAAACATCCAGTTGGCAGCCGGTTGTATTGCAATACGTCACAGACAAGTTTATGCTCATTGGACAGATTGAATCACAACGTGTTGGCAATCTGTTTGTGTTTATAAATGAGACACTGTTTGCTAACCTTCTTGGACCATGATAGGTTGGCAACAGGTTGCTTCCTATTAGGCAATCTGTGCGATCACATTGTGACCAAAAACGGTTGTGCAGAAGTTGAGGTTGTTGTGTTGCCACAACTACTGGCAATCGCTAAATACGTATGTTCCAGGGAGAGAATGGTAACAAGGCACAGTTTAACTCAATCGGACAATAAAAAGTGTGGGAAAAGAACAAAGGCAGGAAGTGAAAACAGCAGTCACATTAGAAACTACCCTTCAAAATAAAAGCGGACATGAAATATGGATACATAAGAAAAGAAAGATGTAAAAGATCAGATGACACGTGACAAAAGACACTTAACATGAGAGAAAACTAAACATCAGTGGCACGAGTCCAGCTCATTTATGATTAACAACAACAATTAAATGATCTTATGGAGATTACACAAAAACTTTTTTCCCCCCAATATCCAAGTAAGAGTAAATCTATTCCCAACACCACTGTTTTTGTTTCAGCAGCTAATACTCACCAGGTGTGCCAGCTGGTTGCTTAGTAACATGAATTAGGATAATGGTGCCATAGACTCAGACACAGGTGATTGGTGAGGAAGAAATATCAACATATTAATCAAATTGTAACATTTGCAAATGTAGTTAAACTTGTGAACATTTTAGAATCAAGATTATGGTTAAAAAAAAGGCAAATGTTTGTTTTAACACTGGGTCACTGGGATGTTTTGGTTGCTACTCTGTATATTGTTCCTAAATCATCCTGTTTTTTTAGCTTTATTAATGTAATTGATGTTACTGAGTGATGAACTGGCAAGCCTGGCTTGTATTAGCTTTTATTTTGAGCATTTATGAGGCAATGATGTTTTTCCAAGCTTAAATCATGAAACATTCCCATGTTATTTTCAGGGTTTATCCTTTTTTTAAGAAAAAAAGAAAAACACGTGTCCAATCCTCGTAGCTAAACCTGACTCGGAGAAGATTTTCTGAAGCACAAAATCGGGACACCTGATGGAAATGGGTGCACTTTGCACTCCCGCGCAGCCATTAAACAGCCCATTTTATGCATGTGAGATTATCAGTTCCACTGTATCATTCCCCAGGTGTGCTGGAGTAGGGACCTCGAGTGTTGTCCCAGCTGTTTGGATTGCCTCTCCTCGGGGCTGCAATAATGTGGTAGATTCTAATCAATACTCAGCGCCTGAAGAAGAATAGATCGCGGAGCTACAGCTGGACTCCACCTCACTGTCCATCCCCCTGCTGGTTATGAATCAGCATCCTCTCCCTCCAGAGGACAAAAAAGCAGTGCCTACACACATGCATATAAACACAGTCTCCAAGAGAAGCTGAACCTTGACCCCTGACATTTGACCCTTGACCCGTCTGTCTGATGGCCTATTGATTACGTCTGGCCTCGCCTGGGTAATTGTTGCCTCACAATTACTTCACATGTTGTGTTGGGGTCTGCGTAACGGCGATTTGGCCGTGTGAATATTGCACGAGAGCACTCGAGACCGCGGGACACAAGTCTCGCCTCATTTCAGGAGATTACACCGCACACTGGACAGACAATTGCTGACAGAGTTCTTGTGGCTTCAATGAAAAATAATTGCTTTCCATACAAAAAACTGTAATGTTTCAGATTGAAGGGTGAGGCTGAAATAAAGAAAAGTAATCAGGGACATTTCTGGCTTCTCTAAAGGAGAAGGGTCTGAGGCATGTCATGTGGTACACTGAAGGGCTGCCTCCTACTGTCCAATTTCCTGGCCTCATTGCGTGCGTAACCATGAGGAAATGAGAAGCCAGCCCCTCTCTGGGTTTGCAGAGTCACGGGTGGCATTTCAGAGGAGGGGCGCCTGTTTTGGTATGAAATGGATTTGAGTGTCTTTCAGATAAATTCACAATAAAGATCTTGCACCCCATTTCATACATGATATGACATGAGCAGCTTCTTTAAAAAAGAAACAAAAAAACATTTAGAATATTTGAATTGCGACGAGGCAGGCGACCCTGAAACAATGATGTAAATGAAAGCGCGGTCCTCTTCCCTCGGCGCCTCAGAAGGATGACTCGATGTGACTCGACCGTTGCCGTGGCATTACAAATGAAAGAAAAGGATCTTTTTGTTGTCTGTCGTCGACACATCCCGCGAAAGATCTCAAAATCGCCTCGGCAAATTGAGTTTGTTGTGTATACAAGTACCTGCCAGATTTAATATCGAATGGATGATCCAAAATGGATTTTTGATCCGGGGAAAATGAGGGGAGATGTCTGTAACAACAAAAAGCGGGAAGGAGTAAAAAAAATCCATAACCCTCTCAAGCTAAAACCCCGCTGCTGGGCGCGGAATATATTATCCTCTTCCTTGCTCTGTCTCTGTCCCTTTTACGAGTTGTTTTCATGTAAAGAAAAACCTATAGGCTTGACCTCCGCGTCAGTTTGCCTTTGGCAATCCACGGATTGCAAGTTTTCAATGCTTGATCCTCAGGGAGGGATCCAAGTCAAACCCTATAAATATTTCAAGACTATTTCTTGCTCCCTAGACCTCTTACTAACACACTTGCCTCTGTTGGCAAGCAAATTCTGCCTGTTTACATTCGCCACTAACTTGTCATCACTTTAAATTCAGCCTTGTGCAGTGGCTTAATGAGAGAGGCAGATACTACCATATTGCATGTTTAAATGTTTTGCCAACAATCAGACCCTCTCGCTCAAAAGGATTCATGGATACCGATCAATATTTTTCGAGTCTAAAGGGTCCTTCGCTGAAGAGACGAAGGCGGAGGAAAAAAAAGAAAAACAACATAAGATGGAGCTTAAAACTGATTCCATGCTTTTCTCCCCCTCGTGTTTGAATGACAGATTCACATGTTGAGAGAAGAATCCCCTAAAAATTAAGTGTTGGGAGTCTTTAGAGATACGTCTCGACATCTGGTCGCCATCTGAGGGAACCTGGAGCAAGGCCAAGGATACTCCAAAAAATGAAAATGACTTCATTATGAGGGAATTATCACTGGATAGTGACTGAATAGCTGGAACTATCGCACAAGCTGAGTGGGGTTATTATAAACCGCTGCAGGAAACTTTATATTTATGCTGTAAATGAATGAATTAGGCTCTTTTGGTGTAGACGGAGTGAGACGTTGAGGTGCGCGGTCTGCGTGAGGCTAAAATAAAGGCAGAACCACACAGCTCAGTTGCACCTTGCTACTTACAGCACTCCCCTTCCCCTGCTCATAATATAAAGTGACATTATTTGCTCACATAAAAATTAGTGCTGTTGAAATATGGTATTTTTATCAAGGCTCTTAAACTCTTTGAAGTGATAAAAAATGCTCTTAGAGGGAAAAAATACAACAGTGGCTGGCTTAACAGTTTTAATTGTTGCTTTAAACAAAGGGATTGAGGCAGTATAAGAGGATCAGTGTGACAAACAGTCCCAGCGGTCCCTCTATCATACACAATACTCGAAAGGTAACAAAAGCGAGAACAAAACAGTGCTGGAAAACTTCCAGGAATCCATTTTAACATCAGCTCTGGGTGAATCAAACACTTTAGAGTAGGACACATCAGGTGCTCGTGAAACTAGCACGTAACCTTTCCAGTCGCTGAAAGGAAAAGCAAAAAACCCCCCAACAACAACAACAAAAAGCCCATACAGTCGATATGGATTCAAATAAGATCTCATATCGAGGTTTGTTTAGTTATTTATTTATTTTTAATAATATTGTTCCCAAGCAGCCGCAAATCCAAGTTTAAGAGACGATGAATAACAAGCTCCCCCTTGGAGCAGATGACTAATTGTCAGCCTCATTATTTTGTTGTTGCTGGGTAAAATCCTCACAACTCCAGCTCTGTTGATTTGTTGACGCTTCTGCGAATCTGGCATCAAATATTCATTCATTATTGCATCAGAAGCACCTCTATGGAGGAGAACGAAGAAATCTTTTAAAGGGGACCTCGTGTGCTTATTTCTAGTCTCTTATCTTCACTCTCAGACTTTGCATGATGCACACTTCAGAATAATAGAATTATCTTATACCGGGCCTCGATGCAATCCTTCAGGTGAATTTCTGTCCAAAGCAAGTTGTTTTAGTTCCCTTTGCACTACTATAGGCTGGAGATGATTGGCTGGCTGCCCCTTGTAAACAACTTTGAACCACATGTGGACAGGGCTTTTGTGTCCTTAAATGAATGAACACCATTATACACTTGGTGTGCCATCATGTAGAGTACGAACAGTATGAAGGACAAGCTTCTTGATGTGAAAAGTGAAAGCAATGCAGAAAAGTTTAAGCCTGCATTACTTTTTCAGAGCCAGCAGGGGGCGACTTTCGTGGTTGTAAAAAGACTTCCCAGCAAATGGTTGAAATGGCGTCATCTTATTGGTCGTAACTACTTTGATACAATGAACAGATGTCAGACTGTCTCTTCAGCCTGGACTCACGGACGTTTGTGAAATAGTCACAGGAAAAGTAATCTATGTTTTCGTGTTCATTACGTTTTTTTTTTTTTCATATTATTAAGCATTAACTTGCAAGTAATGGATCTGAATGGGACATAGATTTCATGCCAGCTAGCTGTTATTTCAAACAAACAATGATGTTTTTGTAAAGCTAATCAAGTAGTGTTTGAGTTCTTACCCTAAATCAGTACTTTTTAATTCCTTAACCCTAACACAGTAGGGTTTGGATTGGTGTATAACGCTAACCAAACAGCATATTGGTAATTAACAACGTATTTAAAAACCGTGTGTGAAAAATTGTAAGAGGTAGGACTCAACTTGCATTTCTCATAGTTTTTTTTTTTTTAATGAATAAAATCATATTCAGAAATACTAAATAATGCCAAGAAAGACATGTTGAGGAACACGAATCAATGGATTATAGGTCATGACATTATCACAAACTGCTTTGTGAACTCAAGTAGAAAAACAGCCAGAAACAGAGTTTTCAGCAGGGTGAAGCATGACTTTTTGGTCCTTTTTGCTCGCATTGAAGCTTTGGCCAAGTGCTTCATAACAACAGTACAAATATTGTCTTGACCTGCTCTTAAAACGTTAATGTAGAGTCCACAGATCTCAGTTGTAACGGCACTGTATTACAGTTAAGGAGCGGCAACCTCAAATTCACTGTCTTCTTTAGTTTTCGGTCTGGAACGAGGAACTATCACAAGGTTTTAGTCATAGAACCTGAACGGCCTTCAGGTTGTACACAAATGCAAGAGTCTGTTTATGCAGATGTGTGACCATGCAGAGCTCTGAGAGTGATCTCCAAAGATCTTAAAGTCTGAACCATATGGGGAGCCAATACGAAGATGACAAAATAGGTGTAGCCTCGCAGCCACATTTTGGACTACTTGTAAGCAATCCAAAGAGAAACATTTTGATGCTGTTAAGATATTTTCTGAAAAGGCATTCGAACTTTTAAATCGGCAACCATGATTTGTTGGTTAACAGCCAGCAAACGCAGAGACAAGTGGTACAAATGGCTTACATAATCCTGTGCGACAACTCTGACATAAATTTGGTCGACGTGCTAAGCCTATTGACAGGCACAAAGGTTTGGGATGGATGGCCCACTAAGTTGTGTTTTAGTGCTACTGTAAACAGGATTAGCATTGGCAGGTATCGGGCTATGAGGGATACAAACAGCTCGGCACTCCGTAGGGAATGGACTGATGCAAATACCAGCTAATGAACTCGGCTGCTGTTTGTAACAAGGCAAAGAGATGAGCGGTGGTGGGGGGGGCAAAAAAAAAAGTTGAGGATGAGTGAATGGGCACAAGATTGATTAGTTTGGAAAATGGCCAGCGGGTCAGTTTTTAATAGCTTATGGTGGATTTCCAAGCGTGCTCGAGCGCCGCATATCATCCTGGACTCTACCTTTGTTTTAGCTCGTCCCAAGTTAACGTCGAGGAGGCTGATCTACTGTATCCCCCATTCAGATCAGAAGGTGCTGCATCAAGCTGTCTCTTCTAAAGACGGGACTTTATTGGGCCGTCTAAATCTGTCCTGTACACAGAGCCGAACAATGAGGCCTGGAGAAAAATGGACGCCACCTGGCAGTTTGAAAGAAGGACAGCCGTTTCCCGCTGTAATCCATTCAGTGTAATCACCTGGGGGGCTTGCTGGAGAAGCCTCACCCACCCCTCCCTCCGCTCCCTAAACACCATTCAGCAGCGACACGGTGATGAAGTGCAGGGTGAGGAGAAAGCCAAGTGTCCCTTTTAGAGATGATCAACTATCATGTTTTTACAACCGCTGCCTCCCCCCCCCC
>NW_024582399.1:1576024-1612608 GCF_018398535.1 Haplochromis burtoni
CCCCCCCCATTGATGTCGATGGCTCTTCAGGCTTTTTCTTTTTTATTTCTTCAGCTGCTTGAGCATGACAACAAACTCTAATACATTTTTCCTTCCTTGTCCCTCCTCTTCCACATACACACATGCTATGCACACAAAATATTTGGTGTCACCTATTCAGGGGAAGAGGCGCTGTAAATCGCATGTCTGCGGGGAGAGATCGAAAGCAATTACCATTAGATGGCGGCTATCGTGAGCCAAGTGTGCATCGGCCTAGCAGCTGACTCTCAATGCTCCCTCTCCACTAACTCTGTGTGCATGCAATTTAACCGGCGGATCAATAGCTAAAGGCAGTTAGTGGCCTTGCAGCACTCCCTTCAACTGGGAGCGCTACGGCATCAGGCAGCGGGCAAATGTCAAAATGTTACGCCATGCCAGACAAAAAAGGAGAAACGGCCACAGAAATTGTTCTTCTGAAACATTATTGACACCCTTTAACTCACATTTCCACCCTGCACACAGCAGCAAAGTCAATTCTCATTTAGGAAGGTGGTGCAGCAGCTGTGGGGACCAGTAGGTGAGGGGGTGGTGGCGACCAGAGGGTCAGCAGGAGCGAGGCTGGAGGGATCAAAAGGATCAGAGGTCAGGGATTGGCCCAAGGTCAAGGTGACAACAGCAGGGTATGAGTGCAGGGAGGCCTTCATCTCCACCGTGGCCTTGGACAGGATCAATACCATTAAAGATTCTGTCTGATCCACCACTCCCCTCCCTCCTGCTGTTTTCAGTCTCACTCCTCCTCCTTTACTTCTCCCCGTACAGTTCTCACTTTCTAAAATATCTCCTGTTTTCACTTCCTTTTTCTTGCCCTCTTTGCTTTTTTTTTCTTTTCTTTCTTTCTTTCTTTCTTTCTTTCTTTCTTTCTTTCTTTCTTTCTTTCTTTCTTTCTTTCTTTCTTTCTTTCTTTCTTTCTTTCTTTTACAGCGGATTCATTTAATCAGCTGCCGCCTCGCTCCCCTTCGTTTGCGCCGTCACTTATGGAGGAGCAGGTCCAATCTTGATACTGACCCCCCGTCTCCCCTCGCACAACCCCTAGACGCACGGGCCCCGCTGAAAAACGGACAGGAGATAACTCGGGCCCCCATATTGTTTGAACAGCATTTTATTAAGCCGAGCGCTCTCTTTAATATTTACATTGGCGCATCGGAGGCTTCAGAAACGCTTTAGGCAATTACACACATGACCAAGTCGATAGCCACAGAAACAGCAAAAAAGCCTTTATCACGCCGCCAGGAGAGTATTGCCAATTCCGCCGCCTAGCCGTTGATGTAGTTTGCATTTCAATTAAAAAAAGGCTGCAATACTGGTCTTTTATTCAAAGTCATTGTCGTAAGAGGGATCCACAAAATGCGGCCAGAATAGAGTATTTTGTGTATGTATGTGTAATAATGCAGGAACATCACACAAGCTGGTGTTTGGAATCACAAAGAAGCAGAGGTGCAGTATTCAAGAGCAAAAGGGATGTATGCGACTGAACGTAGGAATTGTGGAAGAGGCTGATGATGCCGAGTTTGAGATTATTGAGTTCATGGCCCTGTGTTACATTGGGATTGTTCTGTAAAAGCATGGGGGTGTTGGTAAATTTTGCTAATTTTCTGGAGAAATTACAGCTGAATTTGGCTCTATTGTTTGTCTCAAAAAGTGAAGCCTTACAGGCAAAAACTACTTTTTTTGTGCAACGGTTAATTTTGAGATTTACGAAATACATTTTTCTCTCCTGTCGCGTTTTATTTTAGACGAACAATTAAAAGACACAAAAGAAAATATACATTTAGACATTTATATTATGCATTTATATAAATGCATACTCAAACACAAGATTTCAAGTTTCACAGCTACAACTATAACTACACTAACTACAACTAATTATTAACTAGAACAGCAGTTAATAATTTTACCTGTTAATGGTTATTTATATTAAACTGGGATTTTTACAGAAATCTCTACTTCACTGCTTTCCAGTCTTACTCATGTTGATATTCAGAGGGGTTTGTTCCTCCCTGTGAGGAAGTTTCAATAATATCTATTGGTCGTGTCGCCCCGAAAAAGTCTGATTTTATTATGTACAGTTAACGCTTTAGTTTAATTAAATGAAAAGGCCAAAACCTGAATCAGAAATCCAAACCAGGCTGGCAAAAGATGGGCAAAAGTCCTAGGCTCCATTTAGATTACACCTACATCACCTGCTGAGCCATGGAAACCCATGCTACGAAGCTCCCAGCTCACTAACCACTTAAACCTTGATTGTCGATGATCTAACATAAAAGAAGTCCTATTACAACATCAGTGATTTCAAAGGCAGTTTGTATGGCTAGCTGCTTGATTTTATACACCTGTGGGAACCGGGCTGAAAACACCTACATTCAAATATTTATAGTGCTATGGACGTGTATAGTTAATGTGGAAAGCATGAAAAGGTAACACACAAGGACTGAGTGAAGACACAAAGGCTGAATATGAACCAAGGAAAAGGATAATAAGGCACTAGTGAGCTCAATCAGGAAATGACAATGGTGGGGAAAAGAACAAAGACAGGAAGTAAATAAACTTTAAACTTCTGAAATTCATGAAGAAAGAACTCAAACCAGCATGAAACATGCTTAGAAATACAACAACACTCATTTGTATGACATTGCTGAAGAAAACACAGAAATCACAAGAAAAGCTTAGAAAGAGTCTTTTTCATTCATAACCCCTGAATTGCACTGACTACAACTTAAAGTTATATCTAAAGCTGCATACAGGCCATTCCCTCCTTTGATTGCGGTGGAAAAGCCACTGAAAAGCAAAACACTTCAACCTAAACACACATTTTCACATCAGCCTCCTCAATTGCAAATCAAAAGCCCGCGTCTGCAGTGTAGGTGTGTGCCATTTCCACCGTTCAGTTTCTCCTTGTGTTTTGCATTGTTAGTGGCAGCTGTGCTGAAAATGACCCCCTGCATTTGAAAAGCCTCTGCTCGCTGGCGGCCCAAGAAACAAACAGATAAACAATAGCAACAGAGGGGTTTGGCAATCAGGGGATTCTAATAAGGTATATGAGGTTGAGCAAGGAAGCGAGCTTTGCTTTGAAGTGCTCCCAGCCCTATCTCTGTACCCCCCGGTGGTCTTGCCTGCACAAGCGTCCATCAACAGAGAAGCAAGGCAGCGAGTGTGTATGCTTGGAGGATCATAGGTGGCTTTGATAATCACTCACATACTCCTAAAACAAATGCAATTACTAAGTTAATTGTGTTCAAAGTGGAGGCTGGCAGTGGAAGGAGAAGTCAGCAATCATGACTGTGCTGACGGTGCAGCCAGCATGGAGAATAATGGATGCATGCGGAGCAAATGCCGGGGGGGTTGTGGCGGTGGTGGTGTTAGTGGTGGTGGGAGGGGGGTCTGTGATTGCAGAATGGGCTTAAGGGGTGGAGGGGGCTGAGAGGGGTTTGAGTAAAGGGAGCGAGGGGGTTTGATGAGCGGTCGGGAGTACGGGTGACATGGTGCTGAGAGATGTGGTGCTGAGCGCCACCCGACTTGACCTGCCATTTATCAGAGGATAAACAGCGGGTCACCTGACCAGGAATGCAATGGCGTGATTGGTTGGCGAGGCTATTTAGTATGCAGGTGCCATTGTGCGGTGGGCGCTCGCCACGCACAGACCACGTCTGCTCCATCACAATGAATTATTGGTCAGAGGAATGATCAATTTGAATCGGCTGCATCCTAAGCCACGGTCAGAGGGAGAGGAAAGGTGAGGAGAAAAGAGGGTCAGAAAGTTGTGCGTTTTTTCTGTTACTCCAGGGTTCACTTCCTCAGCTACTCTCTCTTCTTACTTGGAATTTTTTCTCAATCCAGAGATGGCAAAAATAAGGGAGAGGGAGGGAGGGGATTGGAGGGGTGACAACAGATGTGCTCCCTCCTTCAGAGAGCTGCTTGTTTGATGGTGACAGTGGAGCGTATCATGTAGCCTGAGGTGCTAACAGTAAATATTACAATACCACAAGATGCTCACTGCAAACACCATTTCTTGCTCTCTGCCAGTCAATTTCTCCTTTTTACCCCTGTGGTGCTGCTCTGCTGATGGAACCAAGTCTGAGAGAAATTCAGTCTGTGTGAGCGTCAGTATGTACAAATACACACACTCATATATATATATATATATATATATATATATCTTTGTCTGTGGCATAAGAGTGTACAAGGCCAAATATTCAAACATGAAATTCAACTGTGAGTGTCTTTCTGACACATTACGAACAACTTAAATCATGATGGAAAAGAAAGTAAATCAACAAGGCACCATCAGCGAGAAAAAATGGCACTTTAAAAGGGCTTTCTGCAGAATAATAGGCGAGCCCGGGATTCATGGGATTGCATTTGGCTTCCTGTGGTGCTGGGGTGTCTTTGGCTCGCTCAGTCATTTCAGACAGAGCAGTGGTGCCGTCCCACCCTGGGCGCTGTACAGATGGGCTCATGTGTGGAGAAATGAGCCGCGAGCAATCATTCTCTCCTTCTCTTTCTTCCCCCCCCTCTGTCTCTCTGTGTTTGTCGACTTCTCCTTGCTTTCTGTTTACCTCTTTCTGCTTCCCCTCCCCTCGCTCCCCTCTGTCTCATGTCTGTCCCTTCATCTTCTCTACCTCTCATTATCACCCCCCAACCCTTCATGCATCTTTTTCCTCTCTTCTTTTCTCCATCGCTCTTCCTTCCCCTCCCTCTATTCCTACCCCCTTCTTTCCCCCCGTAGTGACTGTGTCCTGGGGCTGCAAAGTCTCGTCTCCCTGCAGTGGCAGTAGGAAGACTCGGCAGGAGGCCCGGCGAAACGAGCTCACCGAGACGCAGGAGCACATCTCAGGCTTGTGCTACCGGAAAATCTACCCGTTCACGCTCTGCCGCGCAGCCAGACGTGCTGATGGAGGCCGTGTGATGGGGAGATGTTGCAGAAGGAGCACATAGCCTCTGCTATTGTTTAGGTTGACACTTTCTTTACAGTAGCTCCAGCACAGTTAAGGTGTATGAACACAGTTAGCATTTCCACCCAAACTGACCTGTAGTTTCTGTCTTGTCAAAGAGCATTTTTTTACCCAGTGTTGAGCCTAAACAGTCGTTCTGGATTTATTACAGAGTGTGCTAACCATGTAAAGGTTTTCAACCCAAAGAGGCAAAATAAGATAGTAATTTACAAGGAAATAAGTGTATACTCCACTTGTCAGGCTTATGCTAGCATTTTTGCTGTTTAGCTAACTAAGACTTGATTCAGGCTATCTGACAGCAACATGTCAATTACTAACCTCTAACACTGTAATCTCAAACTCACTGTGGCTGCAGTTTCTTCCATTTCCCCTTGTCTTCTTTGTGACATAATATTGTGCAGATACTGCAACTGATTGTCAATATATAAGCTAACCAGGGCTAGCATTAGCAGATGACTTCCCTACATGGCCCCATCATCCAAATATGTTGACAATCGCCAAAACATACACTTTACAAAAATTTGACTCTCACCCTAAAACCTAAACACATTAACTGGACCACTGTCTTTAGAGTATATTAGCATAACAATACATCTGTAGCTAGCCATACCGTTACAGGTACACAGTTTCATAGGCACATTTTTATGGTGTATCTATCATTGTATGACTGAAGTGCAGCCTTTGAGCTTTATTTCACGAGGTTGTACAATTTTTTTTTTTGCATATTTAGGAATTTCTAAAATTTTTTATTTTATGCAATTCATAAACAGTTGACACAATACTTTTGCAACTTAAAATTAAAGTCTGATTTTAAGTCCCATATTGATTGTTTGATTTAAAATACACTGTGGTAGTGTAGAGAGGGAAAACTAAAAACAACAAATATGTTTTTGTCCAAAAATTATGGACCTGTTTATAATTCACTATAGATATTCACTAACCTTCAAAACCTTGCTGCTTTTTTTATTTTTTCGTTTACATTTGTAATTTAAGAAGCCCTGTATATTTTTTTTATTTTTGAAATGCTTAACCAGAACACGGATTATCATCTGTAAAGATCAACTGATGAGCTTACCACTAACCTCTAATGCCAATCAATGTTACAAGTCTGATGTCTGGTCTACACTTAATTATGACACCTGGGAAAACGGCTACACTCAACTATTTTTTTAACAGTTGAAAGAATTTGGGATTTTTCACGTTCCCAATAGTGATTATATGCTTGTTACATTGTTTGGGGAACAGAAGGAGCATCTGGACCTAGAAATGGTCATTATGTCACACTAAAAAGTAGATAATATTTATCTAACTATATCCATATTAAAGTATATTCATGTATTGGGTGTTTGCTCAAAGCACTGACAGTTAATTTTTAGCTCCTCTGTGTTTTCTAGCTCTTAGTCAGCACTCAAGTCATCTATGTTTTCTTAATCTTTTCTCAGTATTTGAATATTTGGTCCCTGTTGGTGCCCCCCGTCTAATGCTGAGGCAGAATTCTTCATTTCTTCTGCCACATCTCCCTCGATGATAAGTTCGGCATCTGAATCAATCGCAGGCAGCAGGAGTTCAGCGAGACGCCAGAGGCCTCCGAGGGTCAGCCAGTTAGAGTTTCACTTGAGGAAATAGGAGCGCTGTCAGCATTCTCCACTCTCATCCTCCAGCAGGCTGCAGCGGTGCTCCTATCAGGTTCACATGCTTCCTGGTTTAAATTACAAATAGGCTTTGGAGGAAGCGAACAATAAACAGCAAGCCATAAAAGAACAGCGAGGGACAAAAAGGGCTCGTTTGGTTTGATTAAATAATGTATTGATTAGGCAATGTGTAATTAGTATGGTCAGCAAATGTGTGTGGAGGGTGGATTGTTTTAACATAATGATGTGATTCTTGGTTTCCTGAGGTCATTATGGACAGATCAAAGACTCCACCTTTTGTCTTGGTCATGCGCGGTATGGCTGCCTCTCATCATGTTTGTGCGTATTTGTGCTGACTTTGCCAAAGGGGACACACATGCAATTCAACACATGGAATTTCTACACTTGTGAGGACAGTGGGAAACAAATGCAAAGGTTTCTTGCAAACCCTAAGCAGAAGCATCCAAACCAAAGGTTTAAATGCTTGAAACTGTTTGGCTCATTTTCACCATAACAATCATGGAACCATTGATTGGTAGGTGCAGCCTGCAGATTCTGTCCACAGTTTTCTTTCCAATGAAATTTTCCCAGCCTACTGTATGTGAAACGAGGTTTTCTAACCTTTGAAATTGTGGGCTGATCCTCAAAAGGCATCAAGTCAGAACTGACTCAAGTACCAGCACCGCATCAGCAAAAGGAAAAGAAGCATGCAGACTGAAGCCAATCACAGTGGTGACAGAGTTAAAGGCAGGGTACACACTGGACACGTCAATAATCTATCACAGGGTATTATTTAAAAGATAATACAGTGGAGTTTGTTTTCTTATTTGAGTGTAGATAGGTGCTTCTATCTGGCTAGATGTTGTTAAAAATACTGCTAAAGGTGAGATACAATAGTTGTTCAGTCTGTTTTCAAAGGCATTTGTGTTGTTCTATATGCTAAAAAGTAGAATAGTTATTAGATAACTGGTTAGCTATTTTTGGAAAAACTTTCCATATTTGTTGCACTTACATGTTTCAGATCCTTAAAAAAATATTAATAGTACAAAATAGAAAATCCAAGTTAATACAAAATGCAGTTTTTCACAGATGAAGATTTCATTTATTATGGGAAGAACGTTATCCAAACCTATCTGGCCCTGTGGTGAAAGTAATTGAACCCCTGTGTTACATCACAAATTAATTGTAATTAAGGACATTTTTTGAAAGCTGAGTTCAGTTTCATGAACCACGTCCAGACCTGACAACTGCCAGACCTGCTGAATCAACAAATCACATAAATAGAACCTGTGAAGCAGGCTTAAAGATCTCAAAAAGCAACACGTCATGCCACAATCTAAGGAAACAGCTGAGAAACAGTGTGGAAAGGGGTCTGGAAAGGGTTACAAAACCATTTCAGAGTCTTTGGAGACTACAGTGGACCACAGTGAGAGACATTAGCCACACATGGAGAAAACTTGGAACAGTGGTGAAGCGAGAGGACATCGACGACTCATCCAGGAAGTCACGAAAGAACCACAACATCTAAAGAACTGCAGGCCTCACTTGCCTCAGTTCAGGTCACAGTTCATGATTCAACAATAAGACAGAGACTGGGCAAAAATGTCATCCATGGGAGAGCTCAAGGAGAAAACCACTGCTGACCAAAAGGATCACAAAGGCTCATCTGACATTTACCAAAAACATCTAGATCAGGGGTGTCAAACTCATTTTCACTGAGGGCCACATGAGCATAATGGTTGACCTCAAAAGGCCAGATGTAACTGTAAAATAGTATAAATGTAATTCAATGTAACCAAATATAACATAAAATAAATGTAACTACTTCATAACATATTGACAAATGTATTTATTACTCATTCAAGTTACAAATATTACTGTGCATTTAAAAAGAGTTTGCTTGTTGTTCTGTTACTGTAACATACATCTAATCTAATTTGTCAAGTTAAGAAACCCACATTACTCCACTACTCAACAATCAAACTATTTAAGCAAATAAAGAAAAATATTTAAACAAGTTATGATAATAACTTTGGTCTCGTTTGAGAGGGTCAGAATAACATACGACCATAAATAGTGAGCTACCAAGAAAATGTGACAGATGTAGAATTTTACAAAAGCAAAGGCTGCCCACAGCCTTCAGGAGTAAACATTTGTCTGCATAAACCTGTAAACAACAAAAACATTATTGCACATAAAGTAGTATAATATGTCTCAAAATAACAAATAAACATTGTCTCAGCTCACAACTAAGAGTTCAAAATGACATGCTGCCTGTCCTTGAACACATCAAGTGGATCCGCTCTCCACCAACCTTATCCATTGATCATGTTCTGAAAACAACAAACACAAAACAACATGTAAGTGCTGTCATTAAATTGCACTTGGTTGCAATACATTTTATTATATTTTAAATAGGTTTTTAAAGTTACTTACCTATGTGTTTTCTGGCCTGATGTCTGACACTGTTTTCCTTTGGTCAGCGTGTCAATGTCTGGTTTTAGTTCTTGTGCTGTTGCAATCCGCAAAACAGCGTGGAGGTTGTCACCAGTGATGCGTGACTTGTGCTTGGTTTTGTTCAGATTCATCGTTGAAATCATCTGTTCGCACAAATAGGTGCTCCCAAACATGGACAAAACACAGGCAGCATGAAGTCGAAGCTGTGGCATTACAGCAGGGGACAGTAGACGGTAAAAGTCCACGACTGCAGCATCCTGGAACTTTGCTTTCAGGCCGCTGTCACCTTGAAGCTCGATTAACTCGAGCTGAAGGTGATGGGGGGGCTTTGCTGACATCAGTGGTGAAAGGACTGGTAAAGATGGCAAAGCCCGAGTGTTGTACTCTGAAGTCCGAGAAGCACCAATCAAACTCATTCATTAACCGGTTGAGTTTTGTAGCCAAACGAGCACATGAAAAAACACCCGGAAATGAGGCTGAGATCCTCTGACAAACAGAAAAGTGGACAAGATTGCCCTGTTCCACTTGGCTCTTCCATAGATCCAGTTTATGCTGGGAACATGTGATCATATCGGACATCTGTGTGATGACTTGTTTGCATCCCTGCAGCTTCTGATTCAGTTGCGCGAGATGCTCAGTTATGTCACATAAGATGGCAAAATCACACAGCCAGTTTGGATCTGACAGTTCAGACAGGAGTTTTCCTTTATTCTGCTTGAAAAGAGCAATGTCCTCCTTAAGCTCAAAAAAGTTGTTCGAGGACTTTGCTCCTACTCAGCCACCTCACTTCTGAATGAAATTTACAGTTTTCATGACCGTGTTCATTACATGATTCATCTCCAGCACCTTTCCGCACAAAGCTTCTTGATGGGTAATGCAGTGATACATTATCAGTGGTGTGTGACAGTTACTTTTTAGCAACCAGTCCTGCTTTTCCCCCACACATAGCAGGAGCGCCATCTGTAGTTAACGACACCAACTTTTCCCAGGGCAATCCAGTTTTACTTATGGATTTCTCCACCGCATTATAAATGTCCCGTCCCGTTGTGGTCCCATGCATGGCAGCTACATCCGAGAGCTCCTCGGTGACAGAGAGGTCCGGCTTAATGCCTCTAATAAAAATGGATAGCTGCGCCGTATCCGTGTTGTCTGTGCTTTCATCAACAGCTAATGAGAAAGCTGTGTAACTGCGAGACTCTTCAGTTAGCTGTGTTGAAAGGTTCCCTGCTAGCTCTGTGACTCGGTCGGCGATGGTGTTTCTTGACAAACTGACAGTTTGAAAAGTCTGTATCTGGTCGGGGCACACCTGCACACACACCTTCAGCATGCACTGCTTCAAAAACGTTCCCTCCGAAAAACATTTTGAAGCGCGGGCGATTTCTTCAGCCACAATAAAGCTAGCTCTCACTGCCATATAATTTTTGGCTTTGGCTTTTGTGAAAACATTCTGCTGCCATCACAGTTTGTCTTTTAATTCTTTGATTTTTTTGCTTATTTTACCATACTTGGCTTCGTGTTTGGTGTCAAAATGCCAACGTATATTGTACTCTTTGACTACCGACAATGCCTCATGACACAAAAGACATACTGTTTTTTCTCCTTGAAGCATAAACATGTATTCACCTTCCCATCTTTCTTGAAACATCCGTCCGTCTGCATCAATCTTTCTCTTCCTGGACATTTTGGGATCATTTGTGGATAGCTCTTATCACTTGTCGCATTAATTAAACACAGATATGGATAAACTGCGACCTAGTGGCGGAATACTGTCACTGCACTGGTAACACAATCGACATATTGACATATAGACCTATTATAGACCTATTATAAGACACATTAACCACTCACCTTGAGTTTGACACATGTGATTTAGATGATCCCCAAGAAAATATTCTGTGGACTGATGAGACAAAAGCTGAACTTTCTGGAAGGTTTAAGTCCCGTTACATCTGACATAAAACTAACAGCATTTCATAAAAAGAACATCACAGCAAAAGTCAAACATGGTGATGGTAGTGTGATGGGGCTGCTTTGCTATTTCAGGACGACTTGCTGTAACTGATGGAACCACGAATTCTGCTCTCTAGCAGAAAAACCTGAAGGAGGATGTCCGAACATCAGTTCATGGCCTGAAGCTCAAGAGCACTTGGGTTATACAGCAAGTTTATCTTTGAAACATGTAACCTCTTGGTACCAAAAATCTCATCACTTGCCTTCAGATTCAGTACACAGATGAGTTACATAAACTGGTGTCTGAGATGTAGACTTACTTACTTACTCATGGATTAAGCTGAAGTTAATTTTAACCTTAAGCTGTTACATGTATTAAAAGTGGTGTAAATGCATTTGAGGGACAGTTTTGGTGCATTTTATAAAGGACACTGAGGGGATACAGCTGACTGCTTTAACCCAGCGAGTTTTCTGCTAATAAGTAGGACAAAACTGGGACTCAGTCCAGTTAGTAATTGAATTATAATTGCATGTAAAGCATGCCAAAAATTTTCTGTATGCCACACATGAAATTACAAAAGTAAATAGCCAACAGAAAAGAAAGCAATGAGTGACATTGTTCCTATATGTCCAATGAATTCAGGTTTCTCCAAGTTTCTAGCTAACTTTTTCAGAGTGAAAAGATCAGAAGATGAGAAAGTAGAACAGCCTAAACTTGCCTTGCTTTCCAAAAAAAAAATGTCCTCACTTTTCAGGTTCTAACTCTAACTGGCTCTCACAAAGACACAAACACACCCACACAGTCACACACGTACGGCGCTGAGCGACTTCTTGGTCTCATTTCTCCACTTCGCTTTATAATTCACACCCTCTTACCCTTCAGCGTACAAGACCATCACCTTGTTCACTTTTATTTCAAACTGCAGCCCTTGTACACGTTACAATTCGCCTCTCCCATTCTGCTGCTCTCAGCTGTCTCGCTGTATTACGCTGTGTTGTAGGCCTGTCCTAACCCGGGGTGTCTTATCGTCTCTGCTTATAGTCTTTTCGTCAGTTTTCTACTAATTCTAGCCAATTTTCAGTTAGGTGCTATGAAAGCCTGATATAGTGTATGAGAGAAGAGAAGCTGGTGAAGGTTTGGGCTACAGTTTGTCCTTCTCCCTCACACTCCCCCACCCCCATCTTCCCCTATCTGGAAAATTCAATAGACTAACCTTAAGAATTTAATTGATGCTGCCAACGGGATTACAAAAGGGCCGGCCGGCACAGGCCGGGGACAGCTGATTAGCAGCAGGGGTAATTGTTAATTGATTGATGTATCTCCTTACCTCTCTCGCTCTATGGGTCTTTTAAAGAGTGTTTTGTTTGCCACAGTGGCAGCGCCAGTGCAGCCGAACATGGCATTACCATACATCTTGGCTTTTTCCCCCTCCTCTTCCGTCTTTTAAAAACTACAGCCTCCTGGATATCTTTGTGTGCTGAGACAAAAGGCGGCTAAATATGCTGGGTTTAAGGTCACTGATAAGTGCGTAAAGGGCAGTGATTCCCATTTGGAGCTGACAAAGGCAACTGACAACCTGCAGCTATGTATGGTAGGTATTGGAGCGCCGCTCCAAAATCTGTTTCCTGCTGTGTTTTATTTAGTGATCTGATTTTTTGCTAACCTATGCTTTCTATTTTCAGAAATTAGCTCAGCCAAGATAAAAGCCTGGTGATTCTAATGATTCTGAAGAGAAAAAAACAGGAGGTATGTAATAGCAAATGAGACAGAAAGAAACCAAGAGGAACACAGCGAGAGATTTGGATGTGTGTGAGCGTGAAGTGATGCTTTTGGGGTAACACAATCCTTCGCGGGTTCAGCAAACAGAAACAATCTGTCCATTATGCCGTCTTTTCTTTGACAACAAGGCTCTTTTTCATTCTGATCCCTCTCAGTGTGAAAACCCCGGGCTGTGACTGTCCGATCGGCGACTCCGAAAGCTTCCGCTGCAGCCATTTCTGCTCACTCTTGTCCAAGCCAACACCAAAGCGACTGCCAAGCGTCCCCCCCCCCCAGCTTTGGCACAGCAACGGGCTGACCATCAAGCAATTACACGGGAACTTGGCAATCGGGAGGAAATCCAGTCATTAAAAGGGCTTAACACTGGCAGAGGGTCTCGTTGGTGGCGAGCCGAAGCACCCGCTGCTCCCCGTGCTGAATGGGACCACTGGGTGTGGGGGGGACTTGTAAGGGGGGAGGTGGGGGTTTCATATACCAAAGATTTGGCAGGGACTGACTGGGTTTGTGTCATTGTGTACATGAACACGCATCTGTTCACAAACACACAGTCTCTGCATCTTAGGCCAGATGTTCTCATTCATAGAGCAGGCTTCCACAGCAGGATACTATGTCATTGCTTTAGGGTAAAAGCCTTGTACTTCTAAAATGTCAACTTTTCAGCAACTCTGAGAAGCAGCCTCAGTTTTAGCGTGATGACAGTGTGTTTTCCACGTTCCCTGATTGGCTTTGAAGCCGTTTCATAAGCCAGAGACCGTTAGAGACGTTTCTCAACCCACAGCAAAGCTTTTCAGCCGAGGTGAGAACATAAAAACTTGACAGAATTGCAGCTGTGAGGTTGTTGCACTACGACAGTGGTGATGTGAAGGCAAGCACAGCATCCATGACCAAGGTTACAGGCTATCGACTGCAGCAGACATAAACTGCATTGGATTAGAGGCACTGGTTGAAGTTTCAACACATTGATTTGGCTTTTCATCAAGGCTTCTGGACCAAAGGCAAGGCCAGCATACTGTGGTTTGGCACCAGACAAGCATGTTTGGTATGCATAGTATGGCGAATGTACAGTATTGAGTGAAATATTAATTAGTTAAACCAATAAAGCACTGCATATATATTTTTCACAAAGCTGATTTGCATATTATTTAGAGCCCTGACAGCTGTTCCTGCATATTGAAAATATATCCATCCATATTCTCTATCTTTTGTCCAATTGACAATATTGCAGCATTTCATCTCAAGCCAAATCTGGCAGCCATGGCTGCTTGCAGCCCAATTTATTTCCCACATTGCTAACAAGGAACATTAAACTTTCAGAAACTTTAGGCCTTCAGATAACAGAGGGAAATCAGTTGAGTTTACACAGCTGAATCTCATCCACCTTAATAATGAACTTGTTCTTTTTTTTAACACTGACAGCCACAAAAGTATGCATCCCCTGAATTTACAGCCAACGATTAAAATTTGTCAAATTATATGTTGATTAATATATGTTGGTTTATAATGACACATCTGGTTGACCTTAAAAGATAAGACGAGAAGTTTGTATTCTGTATGGTGCTTAATAAGATTCAAAGTTCAAAGAGGAAACAAGAAGCAATGCGAGAGTACAAACCTTCACCAGGCAGCTCAATGTCTTTTTATTTACTTTTAAGGGAATAATATTGTATTATGTTTACATTCATTTATTTTTCTTTAAATGCAGTAAGAGTCAGATAAGGTTAGCATGACAGATGTTTACTTTGTTTACAAAAACTTTATGTAGGAGTAGGTATTAAGTAATTGTAACTAACTGGACATGAATAACTTGAGTTTATTATATAATATTATACTACAGTATATTTTTAAGTAGCTAGGCAACTCATTCTTTTTCTCTTTACAGCACTTTCTTTGAAATAAAAAACAGATGCAGAATGCAGATGTGCAATTTAAAAGGTCAGAGGTCAAGCATGACACGATATATGGATGCAAACTATGACGTGACATTTAGAATCCACATAAACCAATGTGTCATTCACTAAATGTTGCAAATAATAATAACCAAAGGCAGTAGAATTTTAAGCATTCTTTTAAAAATAAGCTGCCAGCAGAAACAGTCGCAGTAAGAAACATGTATTTAAATGGCGCTATCGATCAATCAGTGAAATGTAGTATAATTTTTTAAACCTTCATATGGGACATCACCCTTGTAAGAATCACAGTTTTTAAGTTATAGGACACTTTTTGACCAATAAATCATTAAGTTCACCTTGAAGACCTCTGTGGATGTGACCCAAATTTTAACAGATTGTTAACATGACCCCACTCTGCACCCCTACAAAGTTTTATTAGAATTCATTTCAAACTTTTTGAGCTATCGTGTTTATGGACAGAATGACGCATAACTTAAAAACTTAACATCCAAACTAAATTTAAACGTACACTGTAAATAAATATTACTAAGCAATTAAAAAACAAATTGAAAGTCTGGCTTACCAATACGCCGGTTTACATGCTTGTGCACTTCTGCACATAAAGCTTTAACAAGTATGTCTTAGTAATAAAAGGAAGCTCTGTAACGTGTTTTCTGTTAATATCAGTGGAAATGGAAATTTTGTCAATAGCTCATCATCAAAAGTCACAACCCTCTAAAGCAACTGTCAATGACTGCTCTGCGGACATGATTGTCCATCGCTCCGTGCCGAGGCCTTGGGAAGTGCACTCCACGTTGAACTGCCATTGAACTCCTCACAATTAGTTTCAATATTTTCTCTTTCTTTCCAGCAGAGGCTCTGAGCAGCGAGCTGAGCACATTTCAGATGAAGGTATCCCTTAGAGATATTTAAACTCCCTACGTGCCGGCGCTGCCTCCGGGAGTGTGGTTGGGATGGTTATTAATGCATTATTTACACATGCTTCCCGCTGTCTCCTATTGTGGCTTGGCTTGATTAAAAGGGATATTGCTAAGGAGGCACTTTTTGCACACTCTGATAGGAGAAAGAGAAGTTACTTTGTTATGAAGGACTTTTCTTTGTTCTTTTTTTTTCTTTTTTTTTTAAGTACTGCAGGTTTTGTGGGCTCCTCAGATTAGACTAAAGAGGATCTGAAATGGACTCTTGTATTAGAAACGAGCACTTCCAGGTCTTAATAGAGATCTCTATAGCTCTCTATTTCAGAAAGAATCAATCTTCAAGATAGAAATCATACCTGAGGTAAGGCAAGATTCCCCTATTTCAGGTTAAAATGACATGACATGAAATAAACATGTATTTGGTTTGCTTGCGCCAGTTAGCCAAAAAACACCCTAAATAGAAAACTGATGTTAGCCCAAAGAACATAACTAGGTATTGGCTTCTTAAGAGTGACCTCTAACCTGAATATAAAGGAAGAACACACTTAATGTGAATTGATCCATTGTTTTGGGCCTATTTCTGGGCCTTAATACTCAGTGCTAGCTTGTTTTTCTGCAGCCAGAAGTGATCATGTTTAGACAAGATAGCGCTATGCTGTTGGCTAATGTTAGCTACCTTGGTTTACAAAGTGCATCTATAAACTGTATGGGCACGGATAGTTGCTAAAAAGAAAGCACTATAATTTCCTTTACCAGAACTAGAGCACATCCCAAAGGCGCTAATACCACAAACAAGTTGAAAAGGTCCAACTCTTCACTCATATTAGACAGCTATTAGCTTTACATAAAGAATGGAGGGATTTTTTCATTCCATATCAAGAGTTGATTGACAATATCTATAAATGTATTAAAACTGGGCATTTTAAAATATAAATATACCCTTACAGAAGGTGTTGCCCTATATCCTAAGCTGCCAAAGGCCTAATGCGTGTGGAATGTATGCTCTTCATCTATAATTATCTCGACGTTTCTAATAGGCCTTCAGTGTTTTACAGGCTTTCTTTAATTAGAACATTGCCTTCTAGTGTGATGACAAAGGATGAAACGAGGCCTCGTCGTCCCCCAATAATAATTCCCCAGCTAAATAAATAAAGTCCTCCTTATATTGGACGGTCATGGAGGACCATGTTTTAGTGGTATTCTAATTGAAATACATGATTCAGACAGCTTGTTTCTGCACTTACTCGCAATGAACCATATCTGATTCGTCATTAAGTAATTATGAATGCTAATGCAAATAAAGCACCTTTCAAACGGAGCTCTCCCTCTCGCTCTCCCCCCGCTGTATCTCTCCTTACAAGGAAATTAATCACTTGCTCCTCGACGGAGGGGAAGACGACGAAGCAAGGCAGCCAGCTGCGGGACGGTCACTTCACTCCCTTTCTGTCGAGATATGAAAGAGAGGAGAGACATTAATGATGTCTTGGGGATTCCACCAGGGAAAGTGAAAGGACTCTGAGGGAAAATGAGAGCACTACTCGTTTCTTTTTTTTTTCTTTCCCCGTTCCTTGTTGCTTTAATAAAGCAAGGAAAGGAATGAGAGAGTGAGAAGGGGGGGAGAGTCACTTAGAAGTCGCCCATAAAGCACAAGCCGGAGCATTTTGCAGCAATTACAGACAGATTGGGGATTTAGATATTAGTGCCCGGTGGTCCATTAGCTGGTAATTTGCCTGTCTTTTTTCTCCACTCTCAGCAGAGGAGTGTTCGTGCTAAGATCTCTACCACTCTAATCCTGTAAATAATAGCTGCATGGAAGCGAGAGGGGAGAGCAGGTCTCTGATCGCTGAGTGACACTGAAGATAGCTCAGTGGAAGGTTAGAAGGATGGGTTCGTGGCAAATGTGCACAGTTAAAAGTAGTATCTCCAGACATGAGCACAATGATAAAATAACTGTGACAACATGGGCTAATTGCTTGGAATAAGAAAGCTCGTGTTTCGGCATTCGCATTCTGCAGAAACTTCGTTGCCTTCAAGCACCGAATGCAAAGTTCTTCGCTGTTTTCATTGACTGAAGAAGCTGAGCATGTTGGACGTGATTCCCACATTTGATTCAGCACGTGTTCTGATAAGAATCCCAGAAAACATCCTTTCAATATAGAGAAAATAGTCATATTAGACCACTCTGTTAAACCCGGAATCACTTTTACTTGCTAATTATCTGTTTGCACTCTTTCATTCTAGAGGAGGGATGTCAAATTCATTGGGACCAGTGAGACTTTCCTTTCAGTCACTGTAAAGAAGTTTAACCACATATTTAATCCCTGAGATATCTTAATGTAGAAAAAAAAGTCATTTTAACAGTTTGTCTCAGTTTTTCTACGTGATAAAGAAATCCTGCCGTAGTAAATGAAAGAAATCTGTGAGCACGACTCTTTGGGCTTAAATTGGAAGGAATAAATGTGATTGGCCATTGCCCATCCTTCACATTTTACAAAACTGTCCAGTGGCCCAGACTGGAGTCTTTGCCGGCCGATACTGGTCTTATGTTTGACACCCCTGTGAAACCATGGTGGAAGTTATGGATCTGTTGAGTTATGCATTTACTAATTACCAAAACATGTCTGGACACAAACTCAATCCGTTCGTGCACCTCCACAAGCCGGACTTCTTTACTCTGCCTTGTTTACACAATACCCACTGCGCTGCTCTGGCACTGAGCCGGGCATGTTGTCTAATAGCCACAGTTTGTACAAAGTGAATTCAATTATACAAAATATTTTGCGAAACTGTATCCAAGTTTTTGATGCCCTGCTGCTCTGTGGCACCAAGAACAGATCTGCCTGCTTTGATGGTGAGGATTAAAAGATAAAGATTTAGTTTCAGCAGTTCTCAAACAACAGCTAACTCTTTATGTTTAGTGCTGTAAAGAAATTTAGAATATTACCAGATATTTTTAACTCTGTTTAGTACAGGAATTACAGTACTGTGCAAAAATCTTGAGCCATCAATCATCTGTTTGTATTTTGTTTTCAAGGAGCCAGACACATGACTTTTATTTTTATTTTCATGAAAGGAGCAAGACTGTGTCCTGCAAAGAAACAACTGTATTATGCTGCTAACACAACTTTGGTTCTTTTGCAAGCATCTGCACAGACAGCGTGCTAACACGGCTCTAATGAAGAGCCCAGAGAGACGTTAAAGCTGAGCGAATGCTGACCCCATCTCAGCAGCTATGGCTGCTGAGCTTCAACAGGTAACAACCCCAGTGATGAGCAGTCAGGCTTGTAGCAGTGAAGTGTGGAAACCACTTTGAAGTCTTTTTGGGCTGGTTTTCAACTACTTTGTGCTGTTGGATTTTTATTAACATTTAAACATGAAAGATCGTATGTGTGTCCTCACTAGGACAGCGATTTTTGTTCATGTGTGGGACTGTTTACAATATGGACTTGTAATTAAGTCACAATGCATTTCAGGTTAAAAGCAATGTAACGAGTCGTGTCACAAATTCCTTATTTTAGTGGCTAGTGATGTTATTAATTGCTTTTAGGAAAATTAATGAGTAATGTGTGATATATACTTTATTTTTTTAGTAAAAACTGATGAAAAGTGATGAAATTATCAAAGTATCGTTAGATTTTGATCCAACACACAATACCCTCTGGAAAGCATGTGATTCATTTTCCAGCATGACAATGATCCCACACACATTGCCCAATGCAGTAAAATCATACCTGGATAGAAAAACATAAAGTGGAACACTATCAGTCATGGATTGGCCTCCACAGAGCCCGGACCTCAACATCCTTGAACATTATTGTCTCTTAGTTTTTGTGACATAAAAGCAATTTACATTTTTCTTGACAAAGCAAAGTGTGCCTTTTGTTGTTTATATTTTTTTTTATCCGGTTCCTGAAGTCTGTTACTGCTGCTAAGACCAATTTTTCTTGACTTTATTGTAGTGTACACCAATTTAGCCAATTTCCACAGCATAGTTCAAGCACACATAATTAAACTCATTTCTCAAATTAATTTAAAGTGCAATAGTTCCCAAAAGAACTGCAGTTACAATAAGAGCATAAATGAATACTCAAAGAAATATTACACAGCCAGTATGAAGAGATCCAAAAAGAGTCTCGATGTAAATCGCTACCATAGAACAACCGTAATTGGCTTGTCCACAAAGCTTGTTATGAGCCGCTGTGGGCAGTGTATTGAAAGGGGATGGTAGGTAGTCCCTGTGGCCTGGCCCTGGGATGCTCAAGCTTGGGGTGACATTAATCACGGTCCCCACTTTATCGATTGCCTGGATAATGGTTCCGCTTATCACCTCACTGGTTTCTAAAGGGGCAAAAGCCAGAACTATTCAGGGACATCCTCGCTATTTTTCTATTTTTTTTCTCTTCCTGTTTTGCTTATTAAGATTAGTGCATTCAGGATTATTGTCATCAATGTCGTCATCATTAGTGCTACAGAGTCCAATTCATATTATAAACAAATTAATAAAACCCAAGAGCACAGTGGACACTTATTAAAAAACATTTTTCCCGTGTTTACATACTGGATCTGTTGCGTTATGTGCTTACTATATCAGCAGTGGCATAAAGAGTACCCATCCATCTTTCACGTCTCCTCCTCTTTTCTCACCTCTAATCTGTGCTCTCTCATCTCTCTTTGCAAGAGGAAGAAGGTTAGCCGAAATCTCCACAGATCAATTAGGAAAAGGGACCTGCCCTTCAGAGCGAGGGAGGGGCAGGGAGAAGGAGTAAATGACGAGAGTACGAGTGAGGCAGAGGAGCAGGAGAGGTCACAAAGCGAGGGAAGAGGAGGGGCAAAGGGAGGGAGAAGAGAACGGAGAAGATGAGGGTTGCAGGACTGGAATGGGTGAAGGGAGAAGAGGAAGGCGTGACATATGAATATCAGCACAGCACCCCGCAGTGGCGCCAACTCGCCAATCTCACTAATAAGTCAGCCACTAGTTGGCCACTTTCCTGGTCTCCCCTCGGCTCTGTGCCCTAATAGGCCGTCTCTATGGGATGAGAGGCATCCACGCTATTAGTATCTGTCAATCTGGCTGAAAGAGCCGAACTCTGGGGACCTTCTGGATCAGTGGCCCTCTTGGGGGGACTTGGCATCCCTTCTTAAGCCACAGGAGGGATGGCCCCTAGAAGCTGTAAAACCTAAAACTCTAATCTTGGAGGATCTGGGGTTCAAGACGTAGAGAAGAGAAGAAGCAAGGCAAGAATGGATGGAGGCTGGCGAGGATACTGACAAGAATGCTCTTAATGAACCTCTGCTGATTCCTTTCAACAACAAACACACTGAAAAGAAAAAGCCTGTGCATCTTTTCAAATTCAAAGGATTCAAATGTTTCAAAATTTGGGAACTTGAATCCAGTGTGTGGGTAATACACATAATATAGGTGAAGTCAGGTTTACAGATAAATTAAATACTGATGTTAAAATTTCCCCATAAAAAGCTTCTTAGCTGAATCTGGACTGATGGTGGACAAAACTCCAGATCAAAGAATAAAAGCCCATCCGAGACATCTGGAATTCTACTTCATGTGAAAAAATCCCATTTGAATTTTGGAATTTATGCACATGCAAAATTACAGGTGAAACTGATCTTTGCACGTGTGATTTCTGAGAAGTCTCAAGGGAAATGAAAACCATACTTTTTATGAAACCCATTTTCTTACCAGGGCGTCAAATACTGCTGCTCTGTCAGACACTGCTGGAGTCACGGGGATATGCACAAAGTGTCCTTTGGCGCTGGTACAGTGACATGATCTGAGATCATAATGTCGCTCTTTTAAAAAGCAAGAAAGTCTAAATTGGGAGGCTGAAGAGGTGCTGGTCACAGGTTTAGGCACTAAAAGCTACTCGAATCGGGTCAGGACAAGATCATATTTTAGGTTAAATTCACTCCTTCAAAAACTTAACCTTAACATTTTCACCAAGGAGCTGTTCTTCCTGATTGTGCTGGTGGCGATTACTGTGGTTGGAAAAAGACTTCCAGTCTTATAGAAGTCTGACTCAAATAAACAGTGAAATGTTAAATTAATTAAACTGTTATAATTTCAGGACCATGGACAGCGTGCAAGGTTTTAAACTATTTTTAATGGCGGATCTACACAAATTCAGGTATTTCAATAGATCACAGATAAAAGCACACAGATAATTAAGGCAACTAAATTCTTTTAGTTAACTAAATATTTTATAGTGGACTACATCTAAAGTTTTCAGAAGAAACAGAGAGTTAGTTGTGCTATTTCGTGTACGTGTCTCACCTTGCTGCACAATTTGCACTTTCAAACTTTTGTTGTCTTTCTACACAACTTAATTAATTCTGATTGGATCTCATCTCCCAGGAATATTTTAATCTCTTTTTTTCTTCCTTAACGAAGTCGTCACTAAATTTAATCGTAGTTTGTGTCCTTGCGCATCAGTTTTTAATTACTTGTCATCTTTTTATTGAAAGAAAAAACAGGAAAACTATGAAGAGTTTAAATGAAACTGCATTTTTTTTAAGACTAAACAAATCCGGCAAAGAAAAATTGTAGTGTTACTCTTAAAACCACCAGTTGCTGTTACAGATAAAAAAGTTTTTTCAGTCGGGTATTTTAATAATTCATTTCTTTTTTTTTTTCTTTTTTTTTTCTTTTTGTGTCCCGTTTGGATCTTTAGCCATCAGAATTGTTGTCTTAAGGCCAAGAAAGATGCCAAGTGGATTTATTTTACCAAGTGGACCATCATGGCCTTGCCATATTGGTCCATTTGATTGACCTTTATTATAATTATGAATTTATTTTATTTTCAGTTGCTACAAACGGGACAGACATGACTGGGGGACAGGACAGGGAGAAAGAATTAAAGAAAGAGAGGGAGAGAAAGAAAACCAAAGGGGAGAAGAGACGGTGAGAAGGGGGGGAAAAGAGAGGAAAACAAAAAACAAAAACAAAAAAAACACCTGGATCACCTGTATGGAGAAAAAAAACAGAAGAGAAAGCAAACAACAAAGAGCAACATAATAAAAAACCAGCACCATCACCATAAACTAGCTAGCAGTAGATACTAAATAATAAACGATATTGTGCAGCACGCAAGATAGACACCGCACAATGTGCTTTGAGGCAGCAGCCAAGAAAGGTGTAGTCCGCGTCTGTGAACACCCATGTGTACACCTGTGTGCATACCTGTGTGGATCAGCATGCTTGTATTCCAAAGGTTTCTCCATGTAACGATCTGCTAGGGAGTGTGGGGAGCCATAGCCCCGTCCACCAGGGTATGAAGCAGGTATGGAGGAGATCCAGGCCCCAGATATCCAGAGGCCCCAGAGTACAAGGACCCGAGGAGGACCACCAAAGGGGGTGAACCATGCCACCCTCCTGGGAAGAGCTGAGTAGAGCCCCAAAGGAGAGGTCACCCCCCAGCTACGGAGCAGAGGCCAGAGGGGGTTGCAGTGGCGTGCCCGCAGGCTCTGCCGGCAGCCAGCTGTGCCAGAGAGGACCGAGCTTCAGGCCCAGAGGCCAGAAGCCTGAGGGCATCCCACCCCCTGGAAGGAGCCCAGCCGGGCCACAGGCGCCCGGCCCCGCCAATCGGCCACCAGGAGTGAGCCGGTACATACATGAGCGCCCAGCCCCAGACGACAAGGACTACCAACACACCAATGTTTGAGGGCATCAGCCACCGGCAGGGAGTGTGGTGAGGGGAGATAGGCCTCCATACTTTAGAGGGCCTGAGATGCACCCAGAGAGGTTGAGTCTAAGACCCAACCTGACATATAGACACAGACGAACAGGCACACGTGGACACAGACGTGCATTCCCACCCCATATGCACAACCAAATACTCGGCACTCACCCAACGTGTAGACAGACACAAATAGACACTGCACAGACAGTCGCACTCCCCAAACATACTCTATATCCCAGGTCCAGGTACCCCCGCCCTCAGAGGGGCAAGCCGCACCTAGACCCAGGAGATGTAACCCTTCTCTCTGGGGTGGAGGCAAGCGGACCACCTCCTTATCTGCAGTAGCAGGGAGGCCCCGCATCCCAGACCCCAGTCTGACGGCCAGCACCTCCTCCCAGCCCCCCAGCCCTGACGGCTAACAGAACCGGGGTGAGTGAAGACCTCAAACCTCCCTACGCCCGCTCATATGTAGTGTTGCTGTGTGCTGTTCTAAAGTGCATTTAAAACTCAGGAGAGCATGGTACTAGCTTCCTCTCAGAGAGCAGCACGGCTCTTCCCGAAAACCCTTAGTGTCTAAATGCATTTAAAATTGAGGGTAGGGCACCAGCGCCAGAGGTGGGTTGGAGTACACCGACCATCCTCTGGATGCTGTAAAACGTGCCCACCCCCAAGGCCCTATATGTATGTGTTATGTGAGAGTGTGAGTAATGTGGATGTCTAGGTTGCAGAATAAAATTGAGGCACAGGCGGCCAGAAGGGGACAGAGGGGGAGTGCCTCCCCTGCACCCTGGTGACATACCTGCACCCCAAGCCCTGCGTGTGTGGGTGGGTGTGGTAGAGCGGGAATAGGGAGGCAGCTGAGGATGGGGAGGGAAGAAAGGGAGGGGCAAGCGGCCCTCCCTGGGGCCAGCTCCCCCGCTGACCCCAGTAGGCACCCCCACACTCTGGAACCCACCAGGGCAAGGGGGCCCAGGCCCATCCGGACCGGGGCCCGCAGCAGCAGCACCGCCCAGCCCCACAGAGTCCGGGGCAGCCCACCCGACTCCACCCCAGAGAAAACTGCACCCACCCCATCATCCAATCATCTCCCAAACTACACAAGACAATAGACACCCAGGTTGAGTTCATTCTCCACCTCTCCTATATCTCTCCCCCCACCTGCAGAGTGAGCTCCTGTAGTGAGGAGACCACCTGCAAAGATATAACAACCTCCCCACCAGTTAGAGAGCCCCCTAGTAGGGCCGATGCACCAGAGGTCCCCTGCACTGGGGCTGAGCACCCCTGCACCCACCCGCCCACTGCTCCGGCGACACAACAGCCAGGACCAAAGCCCCCAAGGCCCGGCCAGCACCCCAGACCGGGGGGCGGAGCACCCCCAGACCCCCAAGCCTCCACGCCCATCCCGGACCCTCCCAGGGGCAGCCAGGCTACCAGGCCAGTAACCAACGTCCGCCAGCACAGACCCTCCCCCATCTCCGCTGTATGCAGCCACAAGGAAAACACCATCCAAGAGCCCCAGAGCTCCTAACCAGGTCATGGCCACATCCCCCAGGTTAGTCCCTCTAGAGAAACGTCCCTAGGGACTCCCAGGGCGTTGAAATAATTCATTTCAACGCCTTGAAGGGATAAAAAACGCTACAGCTAGTGTCGAAATATCATCGCATACATTCCTGCACTGGTGTCAGTTACTAAAGCCTGTTTCCATTATACCAACTGTGTCTGCCAGACTGCAAAGCTAGGCCTACATTTAACGTACACGTGTTTTCGCTTTATTCAAACGCTTATAGCTGGTATTAAACTACTTGTAGCTGAACAGCACCTTAGTTTGCGAACTTGGGCCAAATTGCACGGCTATTGAAATGAAATGACTCTGCCTCTGTCTGGAAAACAACTTTTGTAAATCAAACGTAAAACTGACCATTATCTGTACTATAAAACCACACATTTATTATGTCTGTGAAGGTTCTCAGTCACACATTTATTAGCTAACAAGCTGCCAATCACAAGTCATTAGCTAATGAGAGTGTGGTTTCACAGTCAGACCCACTGATCCTCATTGAGGGAAAATGTTTCTCTCTAAGCTTCAGAAACCAATAACTGACACAGTGGTGTCATCCATCTTTTAAATGTCTTTGGTTGCTGTTTAGCATTGTCACCTTTAAATGATATTGGTTGCCGGGAGATAATGGTCCTGGGTGAATTAATCCCTGAGTCTGTCATTAGACCAGGGGTGGGCAATAATTGCCCCAAGGGGCCACATGAGAACCTGTGACTGTTCTAAGGGGGGGCACCAATAAGTGTAACTCTGCTCACAGTTAATTTTATCTCTTTATAAACTGTTACTGCTAAAAGTAGATGCTACAGTTAGCCCTAACTGTGGCCCTAATTGATCACCCCTGCACTAGACCATGGTTTGTAGGCTTTACTCACTGATTTGTACTCACTTGTTGGTTCAGGCCCCAAAAATTACTTGGCTATGTTTAGTAAAAGATCATAGTTTGGGTCAAATCACAGCATTAACCAATGAGTTCTCACATCTGGGTGTTAAATACTGCTGTTTAGTGAAATAGAGGTGGTGTCTCTACATTGGTGTTTTGTGGAAAGTTTAAAGGGTCGTGGTAGCAGATGTTCTAAGTTTATCAGCCAGGAGAATGTGTTTTATTTGGGATGTTGATGTTTTGCAGTTTGCTTCACTTGGTTTTTGTCACTAATGACTCCCAGTTTGGTTAGGTTAAAACACCCCCAACTAAAAGTTAAACCTGCAAACTGAAAAATTTGTGGTTACAGCTACACATTACAGTACATTCAAATGCAGTGGGTCCTCATGTCCATCGGTGAGGAGCTGTTTCATTTTTCTGTTCTGTTCTCATCTCTGTTGGTTTGTCTGTCTGTTTGTCAGCAGTCTAGCATTCAGTTTTCAAGATATCACTTTTAAATTTTGTGTGATGGTAGAAACCAATAACAGCTGGAGCTGATTTCATTTTGGTGAAAAATTGGTCATTGTCACACCAAATGTGGAAATCAGTAAAACGTTATATTGCCCACAGTTTTTTTATGGATGTTCTACTAACTTCACAACAATATGCAAGGTCTTGGAGGACACGGGTACCTTCACTGGGTGACCTTGACCTTCATTGTTGGCGCCCAAGGTCAAAGCTGACCTTGAAATTATTTTTTCAAGAAACCATATTGAGTAACATATCATATGAAAGTGCATGGAGAGAGCTGTACCACACACTTTTTTTTTTATTTTTTCCAGTATGTCAGTTTTTCAATTGCAAGTAAAATAAAAAGAAGCATTATTTCTGTCCCACCCACACAGTTTAATAGATATGATCTCCGTGGTTTAACCATTTTTAGAGTATTTTCCCCTTTGTGAGCAGTGATTGCTTTCATTTCCACCGCACACTCTGCCTGTGTCTGTTAAGATATAGATGATGATGTTTCATTTCAAATGATATTCACCAAATCCCTGCAATTAAGTAAGCTCGTTCCCCTGCTCCAAAAAAAAGAGCCATTTTTAGACCTGTGCCATAATAATATGGTGAAGCCCGCTCAGGGAAGGAACATCTTGCCCTTGCATCATTTTATACTGAGAGAGACATTTTTAATCTTGTGCATGAGTGGTGAATATTTCTGCCTCAAGATAAATAATCTGTGATTTTATTTTATTTTTTTCGATATGCACTCTAATGTTGCTGCAGATTTGTTCAAATATGTTCTCCTCTCCTCAGGCAAAGTGTGGATGACACCAGACAGTTTTCATATATGTGGCATTAAGTTAGGGATAATCATGTTCTGCCGCTAATTTAAGGTAATGACAGTATGAGTATGTGAGTGCATACTGTCTCCATCACTTTCTCCCCCCACAGCCCTCCCTCATGCATCGGTAATGAGGCGTAGGCTTATTGACTGAGGGTGGAGATATGATTATCTCTCCTCTATGCCTTTGCCTCCCTCTTCCACATTCTCTTACTCGCTCCAGTCCCCGGCCATTCATCAGAGGCGGATAAGGCATGTTTGTTGCATGTATATTGATTTGTGCTGATTGTAAAAAAAAAAAGCAGGGAGACTCATCAAAGATGGAGGCAGAGGCAGAGAGAGCCTACTGGGGGCCCGGTGGTGTCTCTGCAGGCCTGCATGCTCTCCAGCTTAGCTGATTCAGTGGGACTTCCTCTAACATGAAGGATCAGCTCTCAGAAGATTTGGAATAATATCCTATAAAGTGGTTGTTTTTTCCTCTCTAAGGTTGCTGCAATTTTCAGCGTTCACATTTAAGGAGCTGGTGCAAAGTGGAGAAGCAAGTTTCACCATTTGTTTCTGTGTCGCTATGCTCCAAAACTGACTTTACCCCAAAGCTTAAAAACTTTTCAAAACCATTGTTCTTCAGAAAGCTGTAGTTCTTCATAACGTCTTTATTTTAGAAGCTATCAGGCTCATGTCACTTTCAAACAAGAATCGGGGTTGAAAATTTCTGTTAAAGGAAGTGAAAGATTGACCACGGCTCCAGAACCAGGCCAGTGCTCATACCCTGCCATGTTAAAATGTCCAACTTTACCGGTTAAATGAACATAATTCCAGCATGTTTTGTTAACAGGTGTCCTGACACAAGCAAATGTTGTCACTTCTGATATGCTTTACTTTCATTACCTAGAGTCGCTGAACTGTTGTTGGTCTTTTGGAGCATTTGGGCTATTATTGATTTTTATCTCTCTCCATGCTCAGATGCCTCCATATATGGATGAACTACTGTAGCTACATATAACGTCTAGATCTCTGACCTCCACTGAACAAAGCAGGTTGGCTGTATCTTGATCCAGTTTAAAGACAAATGGTGACTGTGCTTTTGAGGTTGGTTGGTTGGTTGCCAAATGGTCACCAACCAGTCTTTAGGCTTCTTTGACTGAGCCCAAACCAGCTTGATCGCCTCATTAAAACCTCATTCCCAGGCTCTTGGAACCATGCTAGGCTCCAGTTGCCTCGCTAACCTTCTAAAGTATTTACTACCGGGTCATATGTCAAGATTATAAGAAGAGTTTTGGTTTTTCAATTTGTGGTCTAGGTGCTATTATGTGTACAAGCAAGCACTGGTGAAATGCAGGAAAACCATTGTTAACCATTTTTTATGTTATTTGTATTAATCAAGAAGAGCAGAAACAGAAAAATCAGGAGCTCTGAATTATTTGTCATTGTGAAAATTAAAGCCAAGCAGGGTTACATTAGATTACTGCTGAGAATGAAAGCAGGCTGTATTTTCAGGTTATACGCTGTTTGCTGACAGTGGTATGCATATCTCAATGAGGGTAAAAACATAGTAATATAAAGAGCACAGGTCCAAAAAAGTCAAGAATGGGAGAGTCTTACCAAACTGATGGTGTTCGCTCAGCAGGAAGATCCCACTCAGCAAGTTGTGACCTCTTTCTGCTAATCCAAAGAAAATCTATAGTTGGTAGCAAAAAAAAAAAACATTAGAAAAGAAAAAGAGAATTTAGCATCTTACATTAGCATTGCACTTCATGGTTGTAGTGCTTGTGAGAAGCCAGCCTACACAGCCAAACTGACTTGCGTTGGTGTAGTTAGGATAACAGGAACACATGTACACACCTGCCAACATTTAGGTTTGAGAGTATGGGAGGTTTTCCAAACTGACTGTCGCTGCCTAACCAAAAGATGTCGGGAGATCTGTGAAGTTTGTGAATTGTTTTTAACTGTGTTAAAAAACACATGTGAAGTGATTTTGGTGACACCCCATTGTGTAGACTGAATAAGTAGTAGTACTGAAGTATCTTTGTTTTTGTTTCAGGGTTGCACTTTGTAGACGGTCCCTGTTGCTTTGAAAAACCTGAGGTTTGCTCTTTTTTAATGGAATTTTAAAGTTTCATTTTATTATCTACTTTGATATGGTTGAAAAGAAGTGCTGTTTGTGTTTTTTTTTTTTGTTTTTTTGTTTTTTACAATGGCTCACTTATGAGTTATTGATTAAAGAAGGTTGATCAATAAATATCTTTCCAACTTTAGTCTGGATTAGTTGCACATTAGTTTCATATTTTTTAACTCTTGACTTTAGACCATAGAAATAAATGGGAACAAAGTGGTGAAGCAACAACGAGGCTAAGGGAGTATGTTTTCATGTTCTAACTGTGTCTGCTTTGGTTCTCCGGGTACTTAGGCTTCCTTCCACAGACATGTATTTAGTTGATTGGTTGTACTGGGTTGTTGCCCATACATGTGAATGTGAGTGTAACCTGCTAACAGGCTGCCGGACAGTCCATGTATCCTGCCTATTGCCCTGTGGTAAATGAGATAGGCTCCATGATGGAAGAGAATGGATGGGTGGATAATATGTGTGCCTGTGCAGGGATTTGTTGGTTATACATGAATTACACCGTAGGCTGCCAGGTTGTGGTCACATGTGGGGCTAAAATATATGTAGTGGGCTGTCTGAAGATGGTATTTCATAGAAGATCTTGAAACTTGGCTGATGTTAAACACACAGAGGCATGCACAGTACTGTGCACGAGTTTCAGATACTGTTAATCTAATGTAGATAGTTTTTTAGGTTTTAACAACACACTGTACATCATATTGAGATATACCAACTTTACAGTTAATAGCTTTTTGGGAATCCCCCTGTTGGTGCAAAAATACTATTGTTTGTCTGTCAAACTGTGTTATCTTTGGCATTTTTCATAGATTCAACTAAAGAAATGGAAACAAATTATGTGTTTTTGTGACAGACTGCTAGTAACAAAGAGCCTAAAGTAACAATTTAAAATTGGTTCTTTGCTAAGTTATCTGTTATATGTAGACACAACACCGGTTCATCCTTTGAGTTAAGAGACTTTTTTTATGTTTCAGTGGGTTCATTCATAGGTCAGAGTTAAGTGGGTTGACAAACAACAACATTCCTCTGACAATGGTCAGGTACAAGGACAGAAAAACGAGTGAAAAAGCAACCAGTGTCCAAAGAAACCATTTGAAAGACCCTCAGAAAGTCTGGGGAACTATTGTTCATGAGCACTTTAAAAATGACAACAAAGTCAGGCTCCTTGGAAGCAAAATTTAAAGGTGTGAGGGGCGGCTGAAGAATTCATGCAAATGTAAATTTGTGCAAAGGATGGAGGAAACATCAAAACAGGAGAACATGGGTAGATGGAACAATGGGAGTGTTGTGTTGGCAGGCTTGCAAATGCACAAAGTTTCCAACATCTTGATGTTTCAGTTTGACAAAAGCCAGAAACTACTGATGATTATCCCTATAAAAAGCCCCACTTCACTGGATCTTCTGCGCAGCGCACCATCTGTATTGTCGTGCTTTTTCTGAACCTTTCCACGCCGAATGGCAGGCTACCACTTGGCATAATATGCAGCTCACTGTAGTCCTGTAATGCATGCTTCATCTTATCAATCTGACCCAATAACCCCCAACCTGAGAGGAATCACAGCACTCAAAAACTATCAACGCATCCTCTAGAAGTGCATTTGTTGCTCGTATTGTGGCTATATGAAGAGTTAGGGCACTTCCACTCGGGCTAATGAGTTTGCTGGCAGCGTCGCTCTCTGTCTAATGACATCATTGACACTGATGCTACATATTGTGTCACGGGCCTCTGGCAATTGCTCAGCAGCTGATGTCCTCACTTTGCCACCGGGGGCACGCCTGCCTGGCACCAGTGGAGTGACGGTTTTGGCAGGGCCGGCGGAGTAACCCCGCTGCTACTGTGGCACAGTTTGCAGGACACATCAATTTGTCCCCCGCTATTGTGAGAGACGATCTTCCTGGCGCCGATCCAGAGCTCGCCGCCTCGGCCTCATCTGCATATCTTTGTTATCCGGTGCTGGTTCTGAGGGAGAGAAAAGGTAGAGAGAGAGGAAGAAGACAGACAGAGGGATGACGTGTTGTGTGCCTCGCCATCTGGGCTCTGTTTCTTTAACGGCCACAAATTAAAACTCAAACCTGTATGAAGAGGATGAGGCAGAGGAGGAGGAGGAGAGGTGGTGCTGGTGATGGGATAGAATTGTCAAAAGGCAACAATACTTCTAATCTCTTTCTCCCTCTGTGCATTTTCAAAAGATGGAGGGGAGAAGGAGGGGGGGAAGAAAGCTGCTTTAATAATTAGAGGGGTAGAAAGCTCAAACAGATGAAACAATGTCCCCCTCCTTTCTTCCCTCTCCCTATCGTCTGTAATGACTCGCGCGTTGATGGAGAGGGCTCTTTGAGGATGACATTCAAATGCTGACATTTGAATTATGTCTGTTTATCAGAGGGAGAATGGCCCGCCCGCTTTTGTTGTGCCTCCTTCGGCGCACAGATTCGCCAGTTGCAGGTACTCAAGCCGGCGGGTTCATTTTAATCACGCGAGCACGAACGTAGCGCACACCTCGAGTATTGGCTGACAGAAATCCTGAAGGGGGCAATTTTAGATGGTTTGGTAAAAGTGCGGGAGAATAGGGGGACAGGCTACACACACAAAAAAAAGAAAAAACTTTAATGGGTTTTATTTCAAGCGTTTACAGCAGAAGAGCCATCAAATTGTAACAACCAACATAAAATCACTCATCGTCACTAATCCCCGCCTGGATTGCCGGTTTATCTGCACGGCTTATTTCCTCACGAGGACGAGCGCGGACGCCGTTTTGCGGCCACAAAAATGCTGAATCCCATCGCAATCCATGTTAACCTTCAGGAAGCATCATGCACTTAGGGGGAGATAAAAATTTGCATGGGGAAGATTTATTGTCTATCACTAAATGGGCTGCAATGCAAAACAAAGGCCACTCCACAGCGGCGGTGTGGTCCCTCCTCGGATGCTTGTCAAAGTTGGGATCTAAAATCGGGGACGATCCATCACGTTGGCACATGAAAAATTATGGAATTCACCCCGAGGAAATGTATTCACGGGACACGGGTGCAAATGGCTGTTTAACAAAGGCGGTAAACGCAGGTCTGCAAGGTGTGCAAAACCAAGAGAGGAGAGGGGAAAGGAAACTACAGCCTCTGATTATCAAGCTCACTATCTGAGGGCTGTTTCACTGCTCTACACCCCCCTCCCCCACATATTACATATCGCAAGTGAAAAATTTAAACATGCATATATATTGAAACGATCAGCCTGCTTTGATAGTGGAGAGTAGCTCTGCTGGGAGAGAAGAAGAAGAAGAAGAAGAGGGCAATTATCTGCATTTTTCCATTAAATATGAGATGAGACTTTTAATGTTCTGTCAATGTGAAATATACAAGTGAGCTCATGTAGCATGAGTTATCATTTGTATTATAGCTGGTGTTAACATATATGGATATTTAATTGGGAACAGGCAAATGTTGTTGTGTCAGTATGTGCAACGTAAGGCTTTCACTTTTTGAGCTCGATTTTCTGCTTCACTCCTTCACCTGTGTCATAAAGTACCGAGCCCTCCAGCCCCCACCCTCCCCTAGCTTCCCTGTCTTCCCCTAAAGGCCATATAAAAAGTGGATGCAGTGCATGTTTAACATTTTAGTCGCAGCCACCTTGATTTTTTTGGGGAGTAAGGATCAATGCATATGTATATGTATGTTAGCTAAGGCTGGAGACCCATTGGCAACCCCCTTGATCTCTTGGATAGGGGAAAATATCTCTGACTGGCCAAGCAGATGCTGAGGTTTCTGGCTGGTTGCAGGTGAAATCCATCATGAAGAGTCTACTGGACTAAAATCTGCAAAGGAAATGATTTCTATTTTAGCACATAAACATCGACAAAGACACAGACCGTGGATTTGTACAAAAGGAACTGGCTGGTAATGGACAGATGTGAGGTTATCAATGGTTACAACCTCGCGCAATAAAGAGGATTATGTTGTCTCATAAGACAGCTGACCAATCTGTTTCACTACCTCATTAAATCTAAACAAGACATATTGTCGAGGGTACAGCAACTGTGACCGTTTGTCTTGAAACAACAACGGTAATCTCAACATTTCAGCTTTTTTCTCAAAATGATCAACTATGTAGTTTTTTATTAACGTGCCCCTAACATTCCATCGTAAAAATTCTCCTTATGATTGCTCTGGTTGGAAAACAGATTGCTACAGTTACCAACAAGATTCAAGGATGCCGACTTGTTTGCAAACACTTGTCAACGACTCGCTAACAGATAGTGAAACTTAAAAAAGTGTGACTGATCTGGAAATAAAAAGGTAAAATGTTGCATGTTTGGTAAGACAGGTTTCAAAAGGTCCAGCTTTTACTGTGAAGCTAATGAGTGTCTGATTCCAGTTTGTGTTATAGCTTCACAACCACTTAGCAAGTAGTTGGCGAGTGTTTGCAAACAAGTCAGCATCCACTATGCAAACTGACAGTGGCAACTTGTTTCTGACCAGAGTCACAAAGTCACCATCACAATGCAGCATCATATACGTCTTCGCAAAAAATCCAATGCCAGCAGCCTCTAGCAACCACTGACCACCCGTTTGGGGAATACAATTTTTTTCCCTTGTAATCGGTGCTCACAGTCTTATGGTCTGTGTAAATGGGGCTTACAAACAGATTTCACAGCAACTGCTAGCCACTGTTTAGGGAATAACAACCGTTGGTAGCCAAAAGCCACCAATTGGCCTCTGTGAGGTCTTAGTTAGTAAGTGACATCTATATTCTGCATGAGTTCATAATAAAGCTGGATACATTCTAATTAATGTTACCATTCACACTGTAAAAGAAAGACGTGAAACCTCGCATTGATTTATGAGGCATTTTGAAGTTTCGCCATTAACAATTTGTTTGCTGCCATGTTGGATTTTTGGTGCTGCAAGTGACCTTATAAGCCAGCATATTCCTAGTGCCGGTCAACAGCCTGGATAAATGGGGAGGGTTGTGGCATAAAATCTTGGCAAATCAGTCATGTGGATCATCAAAAATCTGACTTCCATATTGAAGGAAGCTGCAATGCAACAATTAAGGTTAATTTGAGGTTAACAATGTGCTGGTGGAAGCTGTTGCTATTCGGAAGCAAAGAAGAGAAAAGGAAAGGTAGGAGTGTAGATGTGAGAGCAGGAACTTTAAATTGAGGTAGTATGAGTGTTAAAGGGAAGGAAATCCCTGATTTGAGGACGAAAAGGAAGGTAGATATATTCATGGATGAATGGAAGAAGGACATGAAGAGGGTTGGTGTGCTTTTTTTATATTATAACATGTCAATAATCTGATATATTGGTTTTCAGTGTCCCACTTGTGTAAATGACCTGCACTGCCTGCTATTATGACTTAACATTAGGAATATCTAGGACCCTATCCTAGATAAACCTGATGACATCTATATGACATTTAAATGTAAAATCGTTGGAATGTACCTTTACTTTAAAACGAAAGTCGGATGAGAGCTAGATTTCTACATTTCAGTATACTGTGTTACTTATTTCTTGCATCTGCATAAGCAGTATGTTTTGTTTATAAGCCTGTGCAGCAAACTGTATGTATCATCATAAAACAGTTGAAAAAACAAACACTGAATACACATTATGTCCCTGCATTGTGTTTTCAACCCCTGCACTGATTACAGTACAGTCTCATCATTCACCACGACATCCTGGATGCAAATCCCTCCCCCTGCCTGTGGATGAGCTGTATGATCACCATATCGGCATGTGAAAATAATATAGATTAGTAACGTGAGAGGGAGACCGAGTGGAAAATGAGATGATTGCTAAAGTATGTTCTAGCTGATAAAGTGAAATTGCATTTGTCTAAGTGCTTGCAGGAGCCGGTCCATGTGACGACTAGAAGTGGAAATGTCTTAAGGTGGAAGTTGAACAATCAGGGGGTATCGTTTTTGTAAGTACAGCCTTTTTCACAGCTGTTCTCTCATTATGGACTTGATTTACCACCTTTTTTTTTTGTTGGTTATATTTTTTGTTTCTCCACCTTTAGCTGTTTGCACTTTTATTCCCCTGCTAAAGTGAGAAGATCAGGCCTTTTGTGTGCCTGCCTCCTCTCTGGGGTGAAGAATTTACCATGTTTCCCAGCAGATCGGAAGACCCAGCATGCATTGAGTGCCGCCTCATGTTCAGGTCTTTCAGGACAGTGGGGGAGCTTTGCTTACCGGCATAGAGCAGGGCAATGGCTAAAAAACACTCACAATGTATTTACAGTTCAGCCGGGATGTCAGTCACAGAGGTGAGGTTAGAGTTTTTGCAAGGTAAAGGTGGTAATAAAGACTAAAAATGGCAATCTATTGAGTCTACTCACAAAATTGGACTGCTTTTGAGAGATGATAGATATCAGTGTTCATTAATTACCACAAACACACATTATGGTTTATTTCAATGCCACACACACACACACACACACACACACACACACACACACACACACACACACACACACACACACACACACACACACACACACACAAACACACGGCGTAAATACCTGCTAGAACACCACTGGGATGTAATGCGTATATTTCCTCAGGTATGAGCAGCATTTAATAAAAACGACACTGTAAAAACTTTTCCTGCTAAATTACAGTGAAGTAATGGCTGCTTTTGAATTGCCAGATGCTAGATGCCATTTCGGTCTAGCAACTGGCATATACAACATCAGTTAACACTCACCAGCCACCTTGTTAGGTGCACCTGCTAAACTTTTCATTAACACAATTATCTAACCAGCCAATCAGGACAAATCATTGTATTTACACATGTAGACATGGTCAAGACAGTCGGCTGAAGATCGAACTGATCATCAGAATGGGAAAGAAAGGTGATTTGAGTGACTTTAAATATGGCATGGTTGTTGCCATTTCAGAAACTGCTGATCTTCTTAGATTTTCTTACACAACCATCTCTGAGGTACATAAAATGGTCTCAAGACAGAAAATATCAAGTGAGCAGCAGTTCTCTGGGTTAAAATGCCCCATTCATGTCAGAGGAGAATGCTTCTTTGAGCTAATAAAGGGAAACTGCAAATCAAATAATCTCTCGTTACAACCAAAGTATGCAGAAGAGCATCTTAACAGCAGCAGAAGACCACACCAGATGCCACTCTTATCAGGTAGCTGATAGAGCAGAAAGCTGAGGGCACAGGTCACAAAGACTCTGAGACATGTTACAATAGCAGGCTGTAAAAATGTTGCCTGGTTTGGTAATTCTGGATTTGGTGTAAACAACATTTAAAAACATCCATCCATTCTGTCTTATACAGGGAGTGCAGAATTATTAGGCAAATGAGTATTTTGTCCACATCATCCTCTTCATGCATGTTGTCTTACTCCAAGCTGTATAGG
>NW_024582399.1:1613926-1636627 GCF_018398535.1 Haplochromis burtoni
CCACAAACATTCAGCTTTGATATTAATGAGTTTTTTGGGTTCATTGAGAACATGGTTGTTGTTCAATAATAAAATTATTCCTCAAAAATACAACTTGGCTAATAATTCTGCACTCCCTGTATGAAGAATTTAGGCTGCTGATGTAATGGTGTGGGATATATTTTGTGCCATATATCTGATGCCTGGTCAGAAACTGCTGATCTGCTGGGATTTTCCCACACAACTATCTCTATGGTTTACAGAGAATGGTCTTATCCAGTCTGTAAAAAGTTGCCAGTACTGTTTAATTAAGAAAGCAAAGTTAGGTCAGAGTCTTTCACATTGCTGTGGAGGAATTGCGCTGGAGTCCACGTTTCTTTGCAGAATCGTCTTAATTCAGCCATATCTTCCAGCATGAATGGCCCATGCAAAGCATTCTCCTTCAGGATTTTCTGGTAGAGAGCAGAATTCATAGCTCCATCAATTACAGCAAGTCATCCTGAAGCAACAAAGCAGCCCCAGACCATCACACTGTTGCTGTTATGTCGTTTTTATGAAATGCTGTTAGTTTTATGTCAGATGTAACGAGACTCAAACCTTCCACAAAGTTCCATTTTTGTCTCTTCAGTGCAGAGAATATTTTCTTGGTGTTCATCGAAATGTTTTTGGTAAATGTGAGACGAGCCTTTGTGATCTTGTTGGTCAGCAGTGGTTTTCTCCTTGATCTCTCACGTGGATGCCATTTTTGCCCAGTCTCTGTTTTACTGTTGAATCATGTGGCAAGTGAGGCCTGCAGTTCTTTAGATGTTGCTCTGGGTTCTTGTGTGACCTCCTGGATGAGCCATCAAAGCTCTTGGAGAAATGTTTTCAGGCTGGTCACTCCTGGGAATCTTCACCACTGTTCCAGGTTTCTTAAGTGTGGATAATGTTTCCCACTGTGGCTCACTGAAGTCCCACAGACTCAGAGATGGCTGTGTAACCCTTTCCAGACTGATAGATGTCAGTGGCTTTGTAATAAGAGAATAGTTTTCCAGCTCTATATAAACAGGAAAAAAATAGGTTGTGAGGCGACTACATAACAAAAAAAGAATAAAATCATCTACACGAATGAATGAGGTCTTTATTAAATTCTGCCTGAAAGTAAAACATCCTAACGTAGTGTCTAGGTTGAATTTACCAGCTTACGAGAATCGATCACGCCTGGAGTCACACTGCTGTGACTGACAGCAGCTTTGTTGTCCAACACATGAGGTGTAATGTGTCATTTCCAAACAAACAGCCGCTTCTCTTGCAGGTTGAGGTCAAGACCGGCTAAGGTCAAGGCCCCCGTACAACACCAGGGTTGCTGAAAACACACAACAGCCCCTTTGTTCTGGGGGGTTCCTGCTTGAGTGAACACGCTTTGGGCTGAGACTGCTGTTTTCATTTAGTTGTTGCTCCCGGGGCAGTTTTGTCTCTCTTCCTACTCCTCCCAGAGATTTCATCACCAATACGCTGGGAGATGATTTTGTGAATGAAGCCATGCATATCCTCACAGCTTTTATGATGGTAATGACTAGCAGTGCAGGAACAATGCCAGGAGAATGCTGGGATTCAGGGTCTATGCTTGTGGGAAACAGAGGAGATGAGGGTCTGGTTTTTGTTTCGTTTTTGTTTGTTTTTTTGAGGAAAAGCTCAAATCTCCATAATGTCTACTGATAAAAAAGAAACAAGTTTGACTTTTATCCTTTTTAATTTATTATATTTTCAATTATCTAACTTCAGGTGTCCTAAAAGTTGCTCTATGGCAGTGTTTTGTTTCTGCACGTGCACTTAAGAGTTCAGAAGTCATCAGCACATGGCGTTCCCCATCCTCCTTAAAGAGGTTGTCACTACCCATCTGCCAGAGCCAACCCCTCCTCGACCACCACCACCTTCTTCATGACGTTTAAATCGCATAGCAGAAGATGTGTAAACACACACAACACATTTGGCAATGATCCCTTCACCATGGCAACGACAAACAAGGAAAAAATCCATTAGCGCGGCACAAAACGAGTGAGGAAGATAGATACTGAGAGAGAGAAAGAGAGAGAGTTGGCAGGAAGTCAAGAATGCCAAGCGTTCTGGCTGCCCCCCACCCAACCTGACAAAGGGCGCTGGCAATTAGGGTGAAAAATAAGCCCGCTGTCGGATGTTGTTGTCTGTTGGTTGTCATCCTTCACATACCCTCCACCAGAACTCTCCTCTCAGCCCACCTTAAAACACATCTTGAATTGAATCCTTGTCTTCTCCACAGCAGAGGAGTGAGCGTCATTGGCTGGTTGATTAACCTTCGTAGTTAAGATTTTGGCAGATTTACACAGAAATGTGTTTTTTTGCAATTCTTTATCATTGGCTTGAGATTCAACTTAGAGACTAGCTGCTCTTGAGTGCTTCCTTTGACATCAAATTTTAGTTTTAGTCAACTACATATGATGAGATAAAAGTAGACTAACGTTGGTTCAGTGGCTAAAACGTAAAAGTTTGTCTTCTCAATGTGCAAACATGTCTGCTCTTCTCTTCCTCCTAAGTGTGGACATTGTGCCGTGTTTTCATGAGAAACAGGGAGCATGGGAGCTTGTTGTACGGCTTCCCGGGGGGTGATCAAATGTGCACGTCTAGCCTTACTACGGGAGGAGATTACTCCTGATAGCATAATTTCAAAACTAGTACAACCTTTCTACGCAACTTAATTAGTTCTGATTGGATCTCGTTTCTCATTTTTAAACATTGACAAAAGCGCCAACGCATTTCATAACAGTTTTTGTCCTTGTGCAATAGTTTTTATTTGGTTATGTCTTATTTTTGTCCAAAACAAGGTCATTGAAAAAAACTATTGGCCAACGAGATTCAGACTGATCTTATTTGTGTCTTCTCCCAGCATCCAATCTTGGATCTTTCACTTGTTGGGTGTCAGTGTAGCCACTGAGACTCAAATTATAGCATATATATATCCTCTCATGTATATACAAATACACCCAGAATACAACCAATTGGCAACCAGTTGGGTCAAGTCCCATATTGCACAGAAACACAAGGCAGACAACACTCAGTTAATTGCACCATGTTGGGATTCTGTCTGCTTTGATAAATTAGATGACTTACAAATCCTCACCGGTCTGTCTGAGAGAGTGAGAGAGTTGCAGGCAGTCCAAGTTGCACCGTGATTGTTCGGAGACAGGTTACATCCTACCATGAATCCTGTGCAAATGCCTGGCATGTTGATAGTGGTTGTCCAGAGGTTGAAGGCGCTGATCTAAACCACTGAGGAACCAGTTGATCACCAAACGCAAAAACCTTCAATGCAATGACTCTCAGACAGGCTGTCTGGACCTATTTGTTCTCATTTTGGGTGTAAAATTTTAGGAACTTTCTCTTTAGCTCTGTAATGTGAAGCGCACATGGTTAAATCTAGGTTGAGCTGATTTTTCTGTCTGTGTTCAAACAGCAGTACCTGGTAAATGCTTTGTGCTATTGTCATCTACTAAATATCCCCATAAAGCTCATCTTCTCTTCTTTCTGAAACCATTGAAATTTTGTATCTAGCACAAACGGTAACAGAGTTGTGGTTATGTAAAGAGCTGTTTGAACATAAAGGGTTAATTTAGTGGCATAAATGGACCCCAACTGTAACACTGTAGCAACACATCCACATAAAACTAAATAAAATGAATAAGCCCATCTAAAAACTAAAAATGTATCAGTATGAAATCTAACAGGAGCCTGAAAGCACCCATATGAATGAGTGAAATGTGCCATCTGCTCAGTAGATTTCCTTTCTGAGATACACTAAAAAAATTCTGTTCTCAAATTTCTCAAATTTCAAAAGCACATAATTATTGTTGTATAGAAATAATTTTTTTTGCGCTTAAGTTACATTACATCATAGGATCATACAATCAGATAACTACATGAATAAATGCTTTTTCCCCCAACATCCCTTTCTTATGTACAGACTCCAGCATCCAGACATCTGGCAGCGCTCCTTCTGCCAGACGGCTTTCCCCGTGACACCGAGTGTGGCTGAAAATTGAGGGGCCACGGCAGTTTAACTGTTATGTGATTGTTTGAGCATGTTCCAGCTTGTAGGCACATGGTTGCAGACCACACCGGTGGACCGAAACGCACTCACACGGGTCTAATGTACACATGCAAACACGCATGCATGCATGCTCACAGGTGCGACATACTGTACGCAAGTGTGGCTGCACAGGGGGAGAAAGTTTTAACAGGCCTTGCAGGCCGATTAGAGTGATTCACCGCGTCATTGATTTTGACATGCAGGATTAACCGATCAGCAAGCTGTAAAACCATCAACAGTAGCCATGTGGTAGAGATACAAAAATACACGCAGACCTTTTATTGGTTTGTGTGAACCAAGTTTTTCAAACATATATCTTCAGTGTAAAGTTAGTCTGGCCTGTACGCGTGTGTGTAGACAACGCCAGTATTGGTGTAAGGCTGAAAGCGGGCCTCCTTAATCCCTCACAGTAGGTCAACCACTCAAAGAACTGCAGCCATTATCGGCTTTAGCTTCATTTTATTAAATCACTCACCACGTCCCTGTTGTGTGTTAATGGGCTAATTTGTACCGACACTGAGCAAAGGATACAATCAATGATATGGTTTTATAAGGAGGCTTAATCAGATAACAACTTTGTTCTAGCCGGTAATTAGAAACAGGAGTCAAGCTGGAGGAGGAGACCGAGCAGACCGTTCTCAGCCTTCGCCCCGGTGCACCGTGGGAATGGAGGTTGAAGGTCAATTTCAAAATTAGTTAAGCTTGACGGGCTGCCACTGACCTGCACAGGTGCTCCCACTTCCCCCGCTGCTCTGCACTTCCTACCACCGACCCCGCCATCCAGAGGTCACAGACATTGGGCCCCAGTCTCCCCGTCTCCCCCGTGCTGCACCCCAGGACCAGTCTGGATCCATTAGCAGAACCAGGACAAAGCCCAGGCCTGCTGAGAAGACCAAAGACCACCGCGGGGCTAATGCAAAGCTTAAGCACATTCAGCAGAAGAGCACATTTAGGCTAAGTGTTTGCACACCTTGTGGCTGTAGGTATGCACAGCTCAGTGAGCTGTGCTGTTGCATAAAGCGTCTGCCTGCAAGGATATCTGCACTTTGCAACTGATCAAACATCAACTGTGCAGGACTTTAATAGTTAAATCTGCTGTTGCACATAAACATGAAAACAAATTTCCCTCCCTCCCTTCCCTTCACCTCCCCTAGGCCCGCCGTCTGTACTCTCAGTATGTTTTTTTGAGAGGGGTGTGGAGGGGCTGGTTGTTATTGGCGCGTCTGACCGAGAGAAGAGAAGCTAGTCCGTTGTTTTTGAGCCCCGCTGCGGTGTGGCCTCCCGCTGCTTGGCCTGCCATGTGTAATTAAACATTTGGCCTACACAATTACTCAGCAGTGTACACATGCCAGTGTTGGGCCTTGCAGAATATGCATTTCAAAGAGCACCAATTCCCTTAAAAGTGCTGTACTGACAGCGGAAAGGAGGGGAGAACCTTTTGGGTGGGGCAGGAACGGTTGAAGGGGAACAGGGGAGGAAGGAGGAGGGCGAGATGTGGGCTGGGTGGAGGTCCACAGGGATGGACTGATTAGAAAATAAATTGAACCTGAAGCAGAACTTGAAAGTGGACCAGACCAAGGCAACCATTGTTTAGGAGGTATGGTTGGAAGAGCTAACACGTTAGCGATCCTCTCATTTCCCTCTGCACGCTTTGTGCTATAAACAAAGACTGTTTTGGAGAATTTGACAACCTTATAGCACAGGAAAGTGAATAATTCATGCAATAATTTGAGACATTTCACTCAAACCAGAAAAGTTGACCTGATAATAGCGCTAGAGCAAAAAAGTCAGTGGATCATCAAAGTCAGGGGGAGTCATAATCAGACTTCCACTGACCTCTGTGCAGAATCTAATAGTGATGAACCAACAAAATGTACCATCACAGGCTGCTATGGCTAAAATGTTTCTAAAGATTCTGTGCACTGAGACCAGGACTGGGCGATTTGATGAGTATTGAGCACTTTTAGATACTAATAGCTTCATCTCTGAGGGAAGCTTGAATTTTTAACTTTTATTTTTCCTATTTAGTGGTTTGCCTTCTTGAGAATGTAATTTATATTATATAAGCACAATTATAAGCTGAACAGCAGGAGGGTGGTGCACGCTCCCTATTGTGTTTCAGTAAACTGAAAAGCAAAGCAATGCAAAGCAAAAAAAAAAGAGGTCAGCCAGTCTGTTGAGATACTTTTCAGACATGTATGTTGCCTAGTGCATGGTGCACCTTCTCTAACAGACTGATTCAGCTAAGCTACCACAAGGACACATATGAGAAACCTTTCGTACAGCATGCTATCAACTCAATATATCTGTCAGGCAGAGAGGGATCTACCACATAATTTTCCCAAATGTGGAATAAATAAAGTATTTTTCATGTCATCTCATCTCATCATATAAACAATGTATACAGCCACCATGATGTCAAGCCCTGGTTTGGTCGCTTTTACTGGAACATTTTGTACATCACCATCTTTGAGTGATCTGATAATCTACTCGTGGATTTGACCAAGAAGCAGACTTGTGAGTTACAAGGCATCCACCTTTTTTATTGTCTATTTTACTCTTAATTAGACCCTCATTTATAAAAACAATCATTGTGTAGCACTGAATAAAACTGCAAACTAGTGCTCAGGACAATAAACACATTGAGAAAAGGTTTATTGAGGTGACAAACAAAGTGAGGAGTCTGTTCCTTTCCTAATAGACTTCTTTATGATAGGACTTCTTTTTGTTTCCCCCTGCTTGTCATAAGTGAGAATGCAGACTTAAAGGAACTTCTGCAATAAATGGAAAAAAAGTGAAACTTGGGGAGGAAAAAAGGTAAATAGCAGCGGCCTTTTCTGCCTTTTCTTAACCCTAATGTTGCAGCTCTACAGTCTATTTTCAGAAACTGTTTCTAACATGACCTTCAGCGACCTTGATGGTGCTGTCACACACGCTTCATCTTTGTGTAACCAAGTCATAGCTTCCAGGAGACACTAAAGCTCCTTGCAAAATGACAAACCGGCAGCTCAGGCAGCGGCAAGAGAACCCAGACAAATACGACATCCCTCTGCAAACACCGTATCATGACTTGAGAAATGGCACGCTGGCATCCAGCTGTCAGTCAGACTTGAAATTCCTCAGCATTCAGAAACTAAAGCCCCCTATTTCTTCCCCTGCAGTTTGCCAAAACATGTGAATCTGCCACTTCTTTCTTATTGATAAGCTTTGACAAAAGTCTAAAGTCAGTGCAATAATGCAATAAGCTGAGGCAAACAGAGAGCAGGAAGACAGAGAGGGGGAAGTGCTGGATTTCGAGAATGTGTGTGCGTGCACCTCTCTCCCTCACTCTCTTGCTCTTACCTCTCTTTCCTGAATTTGTGTGTGTGTGAGAATGAGAGGAGACTAAGCTCCCCATCTCTCAGAGAGAAAAACAGCACACAAACACTCATCCTCTAGAGTCCCCCTTGAACAATGTGGATTTTAAAAGAAGAAACCTCTCTGCCAGCCCCTTGTCAGCAATGAAAGCTACCAACACGTCGCCGAGACGTTGGCAGCACCACCTGCCTGTGAGGCCCCAGTATCCTCTCCTCAGCCTCTTGTGTGCCATAGAGGTGCCTGTGTCCATGTCCCTCTATTGTGGTGTGGACTAGAGGGGGTATTGTGAACCTTGTCAACGGCTCTGCCATCTCCGTGCCAGCTGGCCGGGTGTGAGCGACGAAAGGGGGCGAGGAGGGAGCGAACAATGCAAAGATCTGTGCACAATGGGCGGCCGCGGAACGGCGGCATTGTTCCACCATCATCAGCCATGCCAGCTTCCCCCGTGCCGACTGCGACACAAAAGCAACAACTCGTTAAATTGGGCTACCTCAGATTAAATTTTTACCCCAGGAGGGGTAAAAAGAGTCCAACGCATACCGGTCTGCATTAGACGCAGAGCAAGGCGCAGCTCTTCATCGACATGGTTTCCATTTTCGCATCCACATGAGCTCACAACCACGGATATCCCCGCAGCCCCACTTTTGAAATCAAAGAGCGAAGGAACGGGGGAGGAGCAGCTTTAAGGAAAAAGTCTGGAATCCATCTGAGATTGAGAAATCCAACCATCGTTGGTTGGATCCAATTGAATGAGGCAGGCCTGAGTAACACGCTCCGACACGGCCTTTCTCTTCCTCTAACACCCCGACCATGTGGTCCCGAGGCCTTGCCAGAAAAGCATGTCACAGCTCATCACAGTTGCAGATGAATATTCATGCAGTAGAGGGCGTCTGTGTGTAAAGTATTTACGTGTGCGCCTGATTTTAGTGCAGAAAAAGAAGAGTGAGAACGTGTGTGTGTGTGACAGAGAGAGAGAGAGAGAGCACTGTATATTTGTGAGGTGTTTTTTTGGTTTCACTTCCTCACAAAAGTGATTCCCCGGCAGACTCCCAGGATGCAGCCACAGGCCTCTGCTGCTGACATGGCCACCGCTTGTAACACGCGGCGCAGCTCCCAGTGGTTCAACGGCCAAACACAGCCTGAGTAAGAGTCGGTGTTGGCTGGAACGTGAGGTCTCACACACTGTCTGGACGCGAAGGCGCACACACTCACTCACACACACACTCACACACACACACACACGTTCGGGCTGCCAAAACTCCACAGATGTCCTGGCTGTTGCCGCGTGTGAGTCAGCGCGGGCCGAGCTCTTTGATGGCGAGGTCTGGTGCGAGGTTTGGGGTGCGAGGATTGAAATGCAAGGCAGGTGCGCTGCCACGTTTGGCTTCCAGGACATTCTGATGCCCAGATTGGCCCCTGACCCCCTGAAACAACAGCAGACCCGCCATGTCGAGTCCCAGAGGGTGACGCATTTCACTGAGAATTTTTTTCATTTTTTTTTAAAAAAGGGAAAAGAAAGGAAGAAAAATCTCGGTGAGAATTTAAAAAAAAAAAAAAAAACCCAAAACAAAACTGGGAAAATCTGATTTTGTCTGCCTGCTGCAACTTTTAGACATGTTGCAATACCAAATGACGACTCTGCTATCACTGGTCTGCTTGTCCCCACAGTGACTAGATTAGCATTGTGGGTAGCATCAAGAGTGCAACCAAGAAAGTGACATTTGTAACAAGATAACTTTCTACAAGCATGAATGTACTTTCGGCAGTTCACACAAACTTCAGTGATGACTGTACCATTCGATGCCATGCGGGTTTTTTGCAGTGAAACTTCTCTGAACTCTTTGAAAGTTGGTGCCCATTTTCAGAGCTGCACTAATATCTGTCATTACGTGGCATTAAAACCTTCCACACTGCCTGCTTTTTTGGAAAGCAGACATGATGACGATGATGACTGTGACAATAAAGTAATTGCCCATGCTTTTCATTTTTGGACAATTGATTTTTAAAGATACTTAGCAGAGCAGGTGAAGCATGAAGGAGCCAGTTATGTAGACATAAAACTCAGCACTCCCATGGGTTGGCACAAAGCCTCATCGCTTTCTCCTCGGGAATAATCTAATGTACATTGGAATGGATCGGCTTATTAATGATGGCGATTCATAATGCAGAGAGATGTTTGAGAGCAGACCCAGCTGTGGATCGCTTCCACAAGTGTTTTCAGTCAAAGTCTGGACAGTCCTTTCTCTGGGCGGTGTGGGGGTGTAGACACAGGCCTTGATTGACACCCTGTAAGAATGAGATTTATCAGAGAATTTATCATGATTAAGCAGCAACCGGGTCACAGGGCGCTGTCCAGGAAAAACAAGACTGGAGTTTTAGTGAGATGAAGTAATGACAGAACTAGCTGTAAGATCTGCCATGAGTCATTTTCCATTACAACTGAGTACCACCTCAATGCGATTGTGGTTGTTATAGCAAGGTGGCCCGAAAGTGCTGTAACATCATTTGTACACGACACAAACACAACACAACAGTGGAGGACATCAAAGCGATGGCAAAAGTCCTCACCTCATCACCATGGTGTTGGTTTGTGTGCAGCCACTTCCCTTCAACAAAGGTGCGTTTGCTTGTTATGATGAAGTCCCTCTCCTTGTCCAGTGACATCAATGCAGTCTGTTGACATCACATTATCAGCTCAACTCAGTTAGTTTGGTACTAAAAAAAAAAGCATCAGTTGCTACCACCTAATGCAAAACCCTAAAAACAGAGACTTTAGACTGTCTATAGAACAAAGAAAGAAGTTAACTGTGGTTGGAAAGAGAGAAGGCAGAGCAGAAGTGGCTTAAACCTGAACTCTTTGAAACCCAAATGTAAAGCAAAATGACGTGAATCCGTGAATGGAAACCATCAGCTGGGATTCTCCTGACACCAACAGCGTTGAAGGGGAAATGCTTGGTTAAACTTTCTCTTTAGATAGAGACAGGTGAAAGAAAAGGAAGAGTGCTCTTGTTGTCGGATATCCGTGGGCTTCAAGTGCAACTGAGTAAAGCTGGGCTTTGTTTGGGTTTGGTGTGAATGCACCATAATGGCTAGCAGAGGGTCATTACAATGATTTCATAGAACAGCCATCTGCTTGTTTAGCTGTGTCCCAGTTTGAAATCTGAAAATATCCAACTCTGATAAACAGACTATGGTGAACTTTTTCCTTTCTCTATGGTAAATGGACTGGCACTTGTATAATGCTCATGTTTGGTGAATAAAATGAAGGCGGATGAAAGAAGAACAACATGAGACTTAAATCACGGAAGTTTGTTTTATTAGTTCTGACTTCATTTTTAGTTGTTTTTAGAATTTAGTCATGTGGTTTACACATTTGTGTCTCCTTGAAGTTTGATTGCACAAATCTCTTGGGGTTACATTAGGAAGGACATCATAAACTTCCTCATAAGTTTATGGTCTCTGTCACTATTTTCAAGTCTTACTCAGTAATGCATGCCATGCATATTATACATGACAGGAGAACTGACGTTAAAGGGTCAGATTTGCCCCTGGTGTATGAATATCAGACAGAAAATGCAAAATGCTTAACTCAGGTTTTTTAAACGGGACAGTGGGGAATGGAATTGTGGTTATGTTCCTCTTTTTTACAGCCTGTGTGTTGGACCTTGTGTTGCCTCTCAGAATGGAACCTCCACAGGGATTACAACAAAACAAACAGATTTATTAAGAAAATGTTTTAAATTTGCTTTGAGTCCTGACCTGAATCAGTGGCTTGTTGTGGGTGGGGGAAAGAAAACTAAATGCCACAACTTCAGCAGCACGGCGCAAACAAAACAGATCACTCTTCTCTGTAGGCACAGCTGCTGTTTGATTAGCAGCAAATTACAATTCATTCCTGTCGCCCCGCATGCCTATACTTCTTCCAGAGCTCTTTACACTTACATTAAACACAAATCATTACTGGTATGTTGGGTTTGGGGGAATACACCTGTACTTTTTCTTTATTTAAAGCCACCAAATAAACAATATTTTGCTGGTACTGATTTTGTCATCAATCCATCCACTTTGATGGTGGTAGCAGCCCATCCAGAACTAGCTCCCCTTACCAACCTCCTTCAGTTTATCCAGGGGGACATCAAGCCATTCCCAGGGCAGCTGAGAGATGTAATCTTAACCCCAAGGATGAGGGGGGTGCCTCATCCTTGTCAGATGCCCAAACCACCTGAACTGTTTCCTTTTGATGTGGAAGAGTAGGAGCTCTACTCTGAGCTCCTCTTGAATGGCTGAACTCACCCTATCTCTAAGGAAGAGTCCAGCCGTCCTTCGGAGAAAGCTTATTTCCGCCACTCATATCCATATCCTCATTCATTCAGTCATTACCAAAATTTCGTGAGCTTGACTGTCATGCTCACATCTCCCTTCACCAAGACCAACCGGTACAGCTTCCACACCACTGCAGTTGTGTCCTCAACCCATCTATGAATTTCCTGCTGCTCCCCTTACTTGTAAAAAAACCCTGAGATACTCATCTCAGGGTGGAGTGGGAACTCCGACGTGTTCCACTTGTGGATTTTGGTCTCAGACTTGGAGGTACTGATTCTCATTCCTGGCACTTCACATTCAGCTGTGAACCACTCCAGCGCGAGCTAAAGACCACCACCTGATGGAGTCAACAGAACCACATTATCCCGAAGCCACAAAAGAGGAAAACCTCCACCAACTGCTACAGCTAAATATTCTGCCCATAACAGTTATGAACAGAATCACTGACAAAGGGCAGATTCCATTAAATCTTCCATGAGGTCTGCATGCCACATCGGCATCGACAAGTAATGCAAAACCACACCCTCTGCACCGATTACCCAAAATTGATACCACCACGGTGGCAAATGCAGGTAAATACACAAAAAAGGGAATAAACTAACAACACTCAAAAAAATACAGATTTTGGCTGCTAATAATGATTTAACATGACTTTTATTCAGTTTCACGCAACTTAATGAGGTAAGTGAGACCACCCTGACAGTCAAGAGCAGTTATTACAGCAGACAAGCTCTGAAAAATCCCAAATCTTTATTTTATTATAATAGGCATATTCATATACAGCAAGACAGCTTCGAGTAGGCTTATGTGATCTTTTTACTTCTCAATCACTCAAACAGCACCAAGATCCGTCATTTGATAGTTGACGGTAGGAAAAAAAAATCTCTCTGGTTCATGTTCCTTCAAGAAAAAGTGGAAATATAAAATTGCACATATCAAAGACCTGGCATCCTGGACTCTGTTTTGCAGCTTTCTGAGTCCTCTTAATGAGATGACAAAAATAACACTTTCAGATGTGCCTGCAGCACAGCCGTCGCAACCCGATTGGCAGAGAGTGAGAATGAAGCCCGGAGTACAGGTGTCAATGTGATTAATTACACCGGGGAGGAGAATTAGCAGTCTGCTAATCAGGTCGACCAAACAAGGAGGGAAAATTGAGTTGGTTTTTTTTTTTTAAGTGTTAGCTTTTCTCACGATCGTGGCCCGTTGGAAGAGCAGAGGGAAGTTTGTTAATGGCTCCCAAGTCCATCCCGGAGGACCAAATTATCCTGAACGAAGCTCTCTGTTTGTGGAGTGCCGGCTCATATTTTGAACGCCTGCAGACGCGACTTGTAAAACTGACGGCCGATCCAAGAGTAGAAATTTATCTGAGGTTCAGAAATCCCGGTCAAAATTAGAAAATGACTTAACCCCAATAAAAGAAAAACAAACTCCGAGCTCTGGCCACACATAAAACAGGAAACGGGGATCACATCCAATCAGGTGGAACCATTAATTTTCATCTATGAAAACAACTGTGGATTAATGACTTTTGACATAAGGGTGATGAATGATAGAAAAACAAGAAAAACTGCTTTTTTCGGTTTCTGAAAAGTGTGTGTTGGTGCGAGATCGTAACATGTGTGTGGGAACATCTGGCATAGCCTGAAGAGACAGCCAGGACTGGACCTGCAGACATTTGGGGTCAGTGAAAATGGCATCTATCCCTGACCCCTCCTCTCCATCCTCTGGCTCAATATTTACATTTTCACTTCCTCTGTTTGAGGTTTTTTTTTTTCTTTCACACCTGCCAGTGCTTTCCCTTGAATGAGGAAACATGATCAGCCACTTTGCTGGGCTTTTTTGGAAAGTCACAAACACTCAGCTCATGTGTAAAATTGGCTTCTGTAAAGAAGGTTTAGCTTTAACTTTATGCTGTTTTAGTTCAGTGTAATTTTGTTTAATTGATGTCTGTTTCTAATTTCCTCTTTTGTGATGACTGTTTGGTGGGCTAATATTTATATGAGATGATGAGAAATATTGTACTACTCCCATATAATACGGAGAAGCTCTCCAAGTGCACAGAGCTCCACCTGAGGGTAATATTTAAGGCCTTTACAAGTAGGTCGTGTAAAATTTGCACAAATATTTCGTGTGTTATTAATATTTTTCTGTCTCATCTATTCTTAATGAATTTGCAGCATCTATAGTTCGATTTTTTCACTTTTTAAAATGCGAACAAACAGATCTGACCAATCAGACTACTGCATTTGGTAACAAGTGCACTCGTAGATATTGCTGAAGTAAAATTGTAATAGTTTTGCAGGTTATTTGACCTCATGGTGGCACGGCATAAAAAATGCTTCTCCTTAGCCTCCTATTAGATACACCTATCGTATCAATGCCATTGGTGTATCTAAGGTCAGAGCTCTCCAACCTCTGACCTTTGAGAACAAGGTCACCAGGGTTGGAACTCGTCCAAGATTTTTAGCAGACACACCCATGGCATCAATTTGAAAATCCTCCAAGTTTTCAACTCAAACTAAAGTCAAGTCAAAAACATATGAAACCAAAAATCCCCCTAATTCTTATCTAGATCAGATATTTTGATGTCGTCATGTTGCCTAGCAACCACCTGACAATAGGCTTCAATGACCCACTTGTAGCATTTATGCACCTTTCTGACTTAAAGGGCGTCACATGATTTTTATTTCACAACAATTAATTTATATCTGATAAACCTGAACCTTAAACAGAATTTCAGGTGGAAAAATGTCACCTGCAGGAGTGCTACTATAGTCATCAACACAGGTCATTAGTAAATTCAGTAAGGTGAGGTATTTGTTGTTTATAAGGTTAAGTGTTGACGCCAAAATAAAAACTAGGATCTCTAGAAATTATTTTTGTGCAGAGTGCAGAGAGGAGCCCACTTTACGTTAATATTTGAAACTGTATCGACTGCAACAACTCAAAATGAATTTTAGGCCCTCAATCAGCCACCTCAAAGAAATTGATTATGTGAAACATGGATGCTTCATCAAGTGAGTGAAGGTTTATTGATGCTGTCTAAGGCTAAGGTGAGTTTTATGTTTTCTAAGAGCCATTTAAAATTCACTGAATAATTATTAAGAAAAGCATGTTTGGCTGTTTCTTTAATTCCTTCATCCTTCACCTTCATCAATCAGACACAATAAAGTGTCTATTTGAACTGACTTTCCAAAACTGTATTTGTTAAATTGAAGCCAGTAAGGCTAACAGTTGGGCTAAAGTGGCCAGCTACCTTTCATGGTACCTTTTTTTTTTATTATAAAGCAGAACTAACATGTAAAAGTTTACTTTAGTCCACTTGATTTAGAAGAAGATGAAGATTTTCTTAACCTCTTGCCCAATTCAGGGTCACAGGGCAAGTATACACCCCGTACAGGTTCCCAGTCTATCTATCATTTTAAAGTTTAAATATTGTGATTTTTTTAGAGAGTAGTTCTGAATGAAGGATACAACGCTGTCCTATAATATGTGTTTTCTTTTTTGTCCTGTGTCCCACCTCCTGCCTGAGCCTGGTCCTATCAAAGGTTTCTTTCTGTTAAAAAGGAGTTCTTCCTTTCCACTCTCGCCAAATGCATGCTCATAGGGGTCATTTGATTGTTGGGGTTTCCTCTGTATCATTTCAGGGTTTTTACCTTGTAATATAAAGTGCTTTGAGGCAACATTTGCTGTGATTTGGTACTATATAAATAAATTGAAATAAATTAAATAGCAATATTGGTAACAGCTAACTTTCATAGTGCTTTTCTACCTAATTTAAGCACAAGTGTCATTTACACACACACACCCCAAAAAACACACACTGTCTAACATTTGCATGCATCTTGTGATTTGGTATCTTGAGTGAGATTACTTTAACATAGGAACTGGAGACGTGTGGGTCTACAAACATACAGAAATGCTCTAAAAGTCAGACACAGGCACTCCAAGGATTGTCTTTGGTCTCTCAGCGGTAACTGTTAAAATGTGGTCAGTGAGAAACATACGTGACACTCATTAAGTCAGAAAAATAGGACCTGGGGTGGGTTGCAAAGAGGCTTGCAGAGGTAGCAGCAACTGAAAATCAACTAATGCAACTTGAAAAAATTGTTTATAAAGGTGTTTATAGTTCTTCCAAGCAAAAAGCTGGCCTGCCAGGAAATGAATGTTGCCTCAGAGCATGCTGATATGTTTCTATTTAAATTTCGAGTTAGGCTGGACTTAATGACAGTAGGATACATTTGGCCCGAACTTTCGCCTCCAGGTAGTTTCTTCATTCTGCAGCCAGATGCAATGGCCACCCAGGAAATAACAGCTCTCTACACATAATAAGAAAAGTCCACCCATTAGATTGTGTCACACCTTTCAAACATAACAGCATGCAGGCCATGAATGAACCTTCTCAATCCCTTCACCATCATTTGCTCCTCTTTTTTTTTTTGGCGACACTCCTCTCCAGCTCCGCCCCTTCTACTCTCTCAGCCTCCTTTTCTTTTCATTCACTTGGGGTTTCATGCCCCTCCAACCACCACCCTGCCACCCACCCATCCATCCAACCAAGCTGTTCATTAGAAGACAAGCAGTTCCCTTTCTTTCAGAGAAGAAAGTCCAGTGGGCAAAAAGGAAGTGAGAGCGCGCAGGCAGGACATGAAACCTCTTCCCAACCGTCTCGGCCACCCAGGCCAAAGCCTCTCAACTCACAAGCCCCTTCAAGCGGGCATTTTCCAGCGCTGTGAATTTTTGTGCAGGTAAAGATTAGCAAAGAGCCCGCGGCAACAAAGCATTCAATCACATTCAAGTAGCGCCCTGTATCAAATGCGCCCTCCACCTCCACCTACTTTAGGAGTGCAGGTCTTTCTTCTCGTCTCCCTTTTTACTCTCTCTTCTTCTCTTGGTCAGACTGAATTGCCTTTGAATCAGGCATCTCTGGCCCACCCCTCCCTTCCTCACTCGCACATACCCCTTGCTCCTTCATCTCTTGTCAATCTGAGAAAGCCAGGAAATGAACGCTCTTTGTGGGATTAATTAATAGCGGGAGCTGGTCAGCGCGCTAGCAGAACTGTAATTGCTACTCAGCAGAGGGAGGAAGGAGAGGAGGCGGATGGGGAGGTGGGTGAAGAAAAAGTTTGGGTTGCAGTTTTTTTTCTTTCTTTTTTTTTGAGCGCAGAGGGGTGGAGGTGAGGGGTGAGGTGGGGTGGGTTCCTGAGCGCTTTGAACTGAAGGGCTCTGCTGCAGTGGATTAAAGTGAGAAGAGAGAGATAGAGGAGGGAGGAGGGGGGGCTTTGAAGTCTGCTGAGAGGTCTAGGAGAAGAAGAAGAAGTGAAGTTGGGTGGTAGAAATTCTGTCTGGCAACATCAAACGCCGTTATCGCCCACTTTCACCTGTTGACACTCAAGGGTGAAGACACTAGATTCGGCACCGTGAGCTGCGAGGCCAACGCGTTCCCTTCGTCTTCATTCCTGTATAAACATCTCCACTGAGGAAGATGCAGATTGGTTTTGTTTGCACCAGTTCGCACTGGGGTTGATTCGGCTGCTCGCATCTGAAGTCATCTGGTTTATTTCCAAAGAGAAACGCTGCAGCTTTTCCACCTGAACTCCAGGGTCAGCCTGAGTGCACGAGTACGAGCATTTGGATCATTAGAATATTCTTCTCCCCCACCCGACTCCCACACAGAGGCACATTTGAGCCGAGAGAACATACATGTAAATGGCTGGAAAAAAAAGGAGAAGAAGAAGAAAAAACTCTTAAGGTCATCTTCTGATTACTGAACAAGTTCACCTTCTGAATTTCAACACCAATGCGAGAGTTTAACTTATTAATTCTGCACAACTATATTCTTTAACGATCCAGCAAAAAGCTGTAATGCATTCCCCGCCGCCGTGCAGTCAGGGTCTAACAGGTTTTTCTGCAAAGCTCAAGTGAAAACCTGTAAAATTTTCCTGAAATTTTTGGTAATTTTTTTATTCTTTGTTTATTTATGCAAATAAAAAAAAAGTTGAAAAAACATTTAATTTATTCATGAGACACAATTATTAAATCACCCTGTGTGTATACTTTTTACTATTTTTTTATTGACATTAAGCTGTATTTAACAAACCGCACACAAAAATGAAAATAGCGATTTTTATTATAACCTTTATTCAAACAGGTCTCCATCAGCAGTGAAGCAGACGTTCTAAAATTCCATAAAAGAGCCCAGTGCTGGATTTCATGTTGTTTCACAAGGATTTTAAGGGGATTATCCATCAATGTTTTCAAGCTGTGTATGAAATAATCATCCCAAATATGGCAACAAGTGTTTCCCTTCGTGGCAGATGGCCGCCCAACCCTGAGCCTGGTTCTGCTGGAGGTTTTTCCTCCGACTGTTGTCAAGTGCTTGCTCAAAGGGGGTCATTTTTGTAGAGTCTTTTTCTTACATTATAAAGCGCCGTCAGGTGACTCTTGTTGTGAAGTATAGTGAAGTTACTACTACAGACCCACGCTACTGCATTGTTTGATTTGTGATTTTAGACTGCTTTAGGTGGTTGCTTAGCAAACCACCTCCATAATGCATAATTCAGGTTTATCAGATATAAATTAATTGTTGTGAAATAAAAATCATGTGACGCCCTTTAAGTCAGAAAGGTGCATAAATGCTACAAGTGGGTCATTGAAGCCTATTGTCAGGTGGTTACTAGGCAACATGACGACATCAAAATAACTGATCTAGATAAGAATCTTCGGCGGCCTACGGAGTACCAGTGTGTCCGGTTTGTGTGCTCAACTGCTGATTGTGCATCGCTTTTGAGCTGACACTCGGCCGTTGGCGGTCATTTCTGGCTCCAGTTGCCTTGGTAACCCCCTAATGTATTTGCTACCAGGTGAGCATATCCAGTGCTATCACTGACAATCACTTCACTCGCTTGCCTCAAATTTTGATCTTATTTTGGGATCGGCCAACTTGCTTCGTCAGCATTTTTTTGGTCCACTGCTTGTAGTTGGTGAATGTCATTGGGCTAGTTTGGTTGCTGATCACCGCGTTACTGTGAATCGCTGTGTGCAAGCAGCTTGAGATGTTTATTTTTCCTTTATAATGGCTTACTGTCCTGTGGAAAGGCTCATCTGCTTTGCAAAAAATAAACTCTATAATGAGCACATCAGATGGATATTGATGTATTTACAGTGGGTTGTTACAGTAAAGTAGTAAGACAGGCAGCTCTCGGTTAATGGACTGATACTTGTATGGTGCATTTCTATTCAATCTGAGCATTCAAAGTGCTTTCTTACTATAAGCCTCATTCATTCACAACTTCTAACCTGACATTCACACAGGGAGATTCAGGGATCACTATCCCCAAGTTTGGAGGAACCAAGGATCAAAACACTGACGTGCCAATTGGTAGACGACTACTTCCTGAGCCACATCCACAGCTGAAATGCCATAACCCCATAACATTGTGTTCACACATTTTGCATACATGTGTCATTAATTATCTTTGTTGATGTACAAATTACCCCACATGTGCTCAGTTCTTGTTTGTGCTCCTAAAAATTTTGTACCTAGTGTTATGGAAAACTTGGGTCCACTTGCTACATTTGCAAAACCGTCTATCAGGAGCCTTGGTGTTAGTATTGACTCAGCTCTGACTTCGGATGCCCATGTAAAATCTTTGGTTCGCTCCTGTTTTTATCACTTGAGAAACATTCCTAAGCTGAGTCCCATTGTATCGCGCTCCGAATTAGAAATTGTCATTCATGCATTTGTTTCATCTCGTCTGGACTATTGTAATTCTTTGTTTACTTGTTTATGTGAAGCATCATTGGAGCGTCTGCAAGTTGTTCAGAACGCTGCTGCAAAGCTTCTGACCAAGTCCTCCAAGTTTTCCCATGTCGCACCACTGCTGATTCAGCTGCACTGGCTCCCTGTTAAATTCAGAATCCAGTTTAAGGTTTTGACCTTGACTTTCAGGGCTCTGCATGGACAAGCACCAACATATATAAGTGAACTTTTACATCCATACATTCCCAGCAGGTCCCTGAGGTCATGTGACCAGGGCTTGCTTGCTGTCCAACACAAAAGGCTGAAAACAAAAGGCGACAAAGCTTTTGGAACTGTGCCCCCAGATTGTGGAACTCTCTCCCTTTGAGCCTGAGATCTGTGGACTCAGTGGTCGCTTTTAAAGAACAGCTAAAAACTCATCTTTTTAAACTTGCTTTTGGTTGATTTTGATTTTTAGGTTTTAGCTTCTGTGAAGCACTTTGTGATTTTTATCTTGAAAGGTGCTATATAAATAAAGTTTTACTTACTTACTTACTGTTAGAGTGTCAGCTGGTTTCAATGTGCATTATTTTACTGTTTTGGATCAACCCAATATTTTATTATTCCTCTGTGACACAACGAGGCAATGATGCTTATGGACATGCAATAACTTTGATGTTAGGCTTTTGAAAGTCTAGAATTATAAAGAAAAGATGTTTTAAATTGCCTTAAGATGGGAGCTCTCACAGGTTTTTCCAAGGAAACCTTACTTAAACATGTTTGCCATCTTTTGTAGTCCTTAAAAATATTTAAAACTCACTTATCATTATGTGTCATCATATCACAGTTTTCATTAGCCCATCGATAAAGTGTCTGAGAGTGACCTCGGTCGGAGGAGATTCGCTCCTTTGCTGAAAATGCAATCAGTAGATCTAAATGTGTGCAGGTATTTTGTGTTGCAGTGCATTTCGGTGAGGTGAATAACCTCCAGAGTTTGAGCGATGCACTGTACGACATAATCTCTTTCCATTTAAAGCTTTCACTTAAACACACTCGCACACACTTCAGTCCACTCATGTTCACACCTCCTTGAAAAATGAGGGTTTATGTAAATTTCTTAAAAACTTTGCAGATTTTTTTTTCCTTTTTTTTTTTTATATTCCAACCTCCCTGAACTGACAAATTAGTGCTGGAGCGCCCATGCGTACGGAGACTTAATCATCAATAATCTTTTCATTTCCGAGGGAGATTATTCAGTGGGGCCTTTTGGGTGACTGTGCTCTGACTCTGCACTTGCACACAAGAAAACATTTTTATGGTGCAACTTCTGAGCGTTGAGGAAACTATTGTGACTCTAGCTTCAAAACACAGCTTTTCTAGAGGGAATAGTAAATAATTTAGATGCATAAGAATCACCTTTGGGTGACTGTGAATCTCTAAGTGGCCTATTTTTATGATTTGGTCCATTTAAGTAGTTCAAGCGAGCACTATTGCTTTCTTTTGTTGAGCACAATATGGCTTCTTTGTGCTGTGGTTAATTAATTTAGGGTGTTCTGGTAGGTTTGGTCATTGATCTAATTTAAACAAAATTTTAAAAACCTTCATAACTCAATGAACTCGTTCTATTTAGTGGGAACATTTAGAGCAGGGATCGATCTTAATCGAGTCAGTGAAACTGCCCTTTCTGTCAGTGTGAAGATGTTTAACTACACATAACCCCTGAGATATTTTAATATAAGATAAATTATGGCAATTTTAAATGAAGGTCTCCATTTTTTATATGATAAATGTGTAAAATTACAGAAAAATGATCATAGATCATTGCCCAGATTGTCCTGTATGCAAAAAATAAAGTTTTTGTTGTTGTTTTGGGGTTTTTAACTGAAATTTCTATAGTAGATAATGATAAACGGCAACTTTTCTATCATTTAATTGTTTATCTTTTACATAATTACTTTGGTGTAGTATTAATGGCTGTGTGGGAGGTCTTTATCAGCTTTAAAACTAATATTAAAAATGTGTAAAAAAGTCTTCGCCAGGCCAATTCTGGTCCCCGGGCCTTGTGTTCGACACCCCTGATCTAGGCCTTTACAGCTCCATAGGTGGCTCGAGACTTCAAACAAACAACTTTAATTCACTTCTTTCTTTTTTTCCCCTTTTTTCTTTCTTCAAGGTAAACATGGATCGTGATCATGCTGCCGCTTGTCTGCAGAAAATAAATAGATCAACCGCGTGTAGCTCATGGGAGTGGACAAGTGCAAATGAATGCCCTTAAAGTCAAAAATATGCACTAGACGGAGAAATCGTATGCATATCCAGTGAAGTGAGCCCACAGTCACTCATCCATTATACTAGCTTGGCACATTTTAGACACACACATGCTGGACAGACAGTAGTATCAAAATTCTGGAAAGAGAGATGTAGTGAGGGGTGGAGGAGGAGGTGGAGGTGGGCAGTCAGAGGAACAGAGTGATCCTTGATTTTTATGCAACGCCTGTTCAAAATTCAACTATCCTTGAGGCGCGCTTGTGCAACACTTTGCTGATGTCTGGAGGCCTGTAATTGTGCGCACACATCAATTATGGATCGCGGCTCTGGTACTCCTCGCCTCGTCCTCCGCCGGCTCCAATCAGAGCGGGGCCTGTAGCATGGTCACACTCCCCCCAGTGCTATTTTTTAAATTTTTTTTTACCGTCTTCTTCTTCGGCCGGAGCCAGTTTGATTACAGGTGTAGTACAGGCGGCCTTGTTATAGACCAGGGGGCTGTTTGGGAGGACTGGTGGTCCCCTTCCCCCCCCCCCCCTTCTTTTCCTGTCCGGGTATAAGGGGCACATTGGTGGGCGGGTGGAGGGAATTAGGGGAGGAAGCATGGGTGGAGGGAATAGTGGTGGTGGTAGCTAAGAGGAGGGGGGGGGGGGCATCTGATTCGGCCATCACATCCCGCTAACAATTTCTGTCAGGTCCCTAGAGGTTCCCTAATGAGCCCCACCGACACGGCCGAAGGCGAGATCCCCGCACCGGCCCACTGAAGTGAGAAGCCAGAAGATCGGCACCTAGCAGCCTTGCAATTATTAATCAGACTTCTCGCTCTCTTTTTTTCACTCCACAGCTCTCTCTCTTTTCACTCACTCCCTCTCTTACTCCATTCATCTGTTAGTCTAACTGCTCCCCTCTTTGTCTCTGCCTTTACTCCCCC